>NC_133619.1:561667339-562267339 GCF_048593235.1 Sminthopsis crassicaudata
ACTTTTTGTTCCAACTTTTCCCCTCCTTCCTCCCTCCCACCCCTTCCCCCAGATGGCAGATTTGACCAATACTTGTTAAAGATTATACATCTGTTCTTTATTTATCTTTATAACAGCAATATCGTTCCCAAGATTTCTTTTTACCTTTTTAGGTTTCTCTTGAGTCTTACATTTGGAGATCAAACTTTTTGTTTAGTTCTGTTTTTTTCATCAGAAATAGATGAAATTCACTTATTTCGTTGAATGCCCATCTTTTTTGCCTGGAAAAAAATGCTCATTTTGGCTGGTTAAGTTATTCTTGGCTGCATACCAAGTTCCTTAGCCTTTTAGAATATCAGATTCTGGCTCTTCCATCCTTTAATGTGGATGCTGCTAGATCCTGAGTTATCCTTATTGTGGCTCCTCTATATTTGAATTGATTTTTTCTAGTAGCTTGTAGTATCTTTTCATTGGTCTAATAGTTCTGGAATTTAGCCACTATGTTTCTTGGAGTTTTGATTTTAGGGTCCCTTTCAGTTAGTGATTGATGAATTCTTTCAGTGTCTATTTTACCCTCTGTTTCTATAACATCTGGGCAGTTCTGTTTGATAACTTTCTGGAAAATAGTGCCCAGGCTCTTTTTTTCATCATATTTTTCAGGGAATCCAATAATTCTCAGATTGTCTCTCCTAGATCTGTTTTCCAGGTCTGCTGTTTTCCCAGGAAGGCATTTGACATTTTTTTCCATTGTTTCAATTTTTTGGTTTTGCCTGACTGAATCTTGGGGTTTCCTCGAGTCCTTCAATTTCATTTGTTTAATTCTGATTTTTAATGAATTATTTTCTTCACTCACTTTTTTATATCTTTTTCTAATTATCTGATTGAGTTTTTAAGTGAGTTGTTTTGTTCTAGGAATTTTTTTCCAGTTTGCCAATTTTATTTTTTAGAGAGCTATTTTTTTCCCCAATTCCCTAATTCTGTTTTTCAGAGATTTGATTTCTTTATCCACTCTGTCTTTAAATGAGTGGGAAGACTTATCCAGACTCTCTTGCCAAGCTTCCCTTTCCATTCCCTATTTTTCTTTTAGCTCTCTTGTAAGAGCCTTTTTTATTTCTTCTATGACAGTTTTATGTGTTGAGGACCAGATCATATCCCCCTTTGGGGATTCATCTAGGGACAATCTGTTTTTAGTCTCCTCAGGCTTTAAAGTCTGCTCTCTATCCATATAGAAGCTATCAGTAATTAGACTCTGTTTTAATTTTTTGCTCATTTTTTTAAAAAGAAGAATGAAAGAAAGCAAACTAACAAAAAATAAACAAATGCAATCTGGTTTTTTTGGGGAGGGGAGGGGGCTGCAGGGGGCAGCAGTGAGGCACTAGCAGGACAGCAATGGTTGCCCTGCATCTGCACTCTGAGACTCTAAGAGCATGCTGAGGCACTCCAGGTAGGTGTGGCCAGGTCCAGAGAGACCCTAACTTTTCAGGGTTATAGTCTTTACCCTGTGTTTATAGCTTCTCTGCTGATCTACTGGCTTGCTGTAAGGAAAAGTAGTCACACTGTGGTAAAATTCTCTCTTTAGAAATAGCTGACATCACACCCCACCACCCTCAGTTCTGCTCAGTGTGAGCTGCCTTCTGTACTCTCACAGTCTGGTGCTCTGCTGCTGCCTACCCTCAGTCTGCATCCAATCTAACTGTACCCCCAAGCAAAAACAGACCTTTTCTGGCAAATTTTGAGGATATCTTCTGTTGGCAATTATTTGTAGGTTTTTTCAGTTGAGCACTAATTCCGAGGCCTTGTTATGAAAAAAAATTTCTGAGAGGAAGACACAGCTTAAATAGATGTGTGTGTTCTCTCCGCCATCTTGGCCAGAAGTCTGAGCCTCTTCTAAAATATGTAAAACATTGAGGAAGGACTAGGCCCTGGAGGTTATAATTGTTCAAGGGGAAAAAACTTCCTGGATCAGAAGTGTATACTATTTTCTTCCTCACACATTCTGTGTAGAAGAAAATTCATTTTCTAACTCCTTTCATTTCTGCCTGATAAGTGCTCCAGTCAATGTACATGTGGATATATGATTTTCTTTCAGTCTTTTTTTTTTTTTTTTCCCTGCATGATGAACTACATAATGAGTGACAATGTGGTAAGGTAAAAACTCATGACATTGATTATCCAATATATTTTGAGAGATTAAGAACAGTAGAGAACTTGACCATTTTTTAATTACACTATTCCCTTAATTAGGTAAGTGTTTAGTCTAATGAAGACTTTGTTGATAGGCAAAGAATTAGAAATTCCCTTTCCAAGTCATGAGAGCTGGAAAACTCTGGACATTCCAAATCCAGGAAGTAACTATCGTCTACAAATCTGTGAATAGTTTTTCTTATAACTGAAGTTGCCCTGATTTTACTAAAAGGATATACTGGTATACTGGGCCATTTTGTCTTACTTAAAACTGTGAAGTCCAGGTTACCTCCAGGAGGCCTTAAAATCAGCTGGAGTCAGGATAAGCAAAAGACCTTGGTCTTTAGAAGGAGAAGTGAAGGGGATGGACAAAACTTCCACATACTCTCCACCTTACCAATCTCCCTTCTCCTCATCCTCCTCCAAAGTGACTCTAGCTTGTCTCACTCCAAACCCTAATCCATCCTAAGATTATCTGTATACACCAAAAGATCAAGCCAGCACAGAATATAAGGGCCATTTTTCCAAGCATATGCTAATAGAGTATTGTCCCATAGGTAATTAGCCTTTGGTGCTAGGTAATCTGATTCCAGTACACCTATTCAGAATTTCAGCCCCTTACATAAAACCACAAAGATTTAAATACTATCTTCACTTCTATCTTGAAATCTTTCTTATCCAATAAATAGCTGCTTTTGAAATGGTTATGGTGTCCTATTAGACATATAGGAAAATCCTGAAAAAGAGAGCTCTAGTTCTCAGCTGTCATACCTTGTTGTTTCCCAAAAATTTCTCCTCTGAAAATTTTCATCATGGAATGAATGTTATAGGATTCAGGTAAGGTCTTCTCACTAAGGATATTGAATCCTTTCTTTTGGACTGATATCTTTCTATATTTATAGGATATAAACTGTCACCGAGGAGTAATTTCTACAACATGTCTGAAGAGAAAAAATGGCCATCAGAATTATCCCTGGCTTCTCAATTAAGAAATCCTTGCATATATATGGAAATTTTCAAGCTGAGGACATTGGAATAAGAGATTTCCCAGGATTGGCTTTACCTGGAATATAAAACTGACACTTTTGCTTTTTACAATGTTCTCCAGAGTTCTCTTATTTATCAATTACTTGATATTTCATTCATAGCACCTGTCACAAGCATGATTTCTCCTGGCCTCTCACTTCCAGCAACGAAGCCTGGTCCCACGACTCTCTGTGCAGTGGATTCTCATCTTTGTGCTTGCTGCTATTCATCTCTCTGAGCATTTTTTCAAGGAAGAATTCTCAGCCCACCACTAGACTCCCAGACAGGTGTTTTTTCATTTCCAAACTTCCCCTGCAAGAGAAGAAGCATCACCAACTTCTAGATGGCTTGCCTTTCACTCTTCAAGCTGAAGGGAACAGTTCCCAAGTATTTTGTGCCTTTTTATTTTGAATGGATATTGCCTATGAAACTTTTCAATAAAATGATTGTATTTCAATAGTTAAAAAAACAAACAAACAAACAAACAAAAAACAGCACACATGAGGACTGTGGCTTTTAAAATTGTCCTACAATTTATTAAAGTTCTCTGAGATCCATAGATTTCAAGCTGTTCCACTCAAATGAAAGTTAATCTTCCTTTCCCACCTATTTAATAAAAAAGAGAAACAAATTTTAGTTTTTCTTGTGCTAATTTGTACCTTTCTTGTTCATTTCTTTCCTTTGGGTCAAGCTCTTTGCTTTCCCATTTGGGTTTTTCTTAGCAAAGATATTAGTTATTAGAAATTTTTACCTTTCCTAAAATTCTCTTCCTCTCCTTAAGGTAGCTACAGAATTTTTAAAAATCTAACAAAACACCTCCTGGCTTCTCTCTGCCATCTTGACTCTGCCCTTTCAACTAATTATATTTTAATCATTCTCATACATCATAACAATTGGAGACATATTGGTGTTAAGACTCTAAAGAACATTGGAGTCGATCCAAAAATGATGCTTGAAACCTGGAAGATTTTTTGTACCATTTTAGCACTTTCCATTAAAGGTTCACTATGCTAGGTCACTACTGGTACAGATGTCTACTTCGTGAACAGTGTTTCACCCTCTTAACAGTATTGGACAGGATTTGTACCAGGTAAATATGATTCAATGTGGGATACATCCAAAGACTATACATTTCCAACTAAATTGGGTCCTAAAACAAGCCACATTTTGAGCCTTGTCTCAATGCTCCCTGAAATGACAGATTGCTTGGACTGACTTGGTTTCTTTTAAGGGGGTATTTGCAGATTTAAAGAAAAGTAAGAATTTAAAGAAAATTAAAATTTGGCTATTAAAACTTGAATTATCTAATTTATGGTTTAAAAAATTCTGTTACATGATGATCTGTAAATTTGTTCAGTGTTTGATCTGTTATTGCATTAAAGTTATCAGGCCTCAAAAAAACAAAACACTGAAGTGAGAAGGACATCAAAAGTAATATGTATTACCTCAGTAATTCCAGAAAAGGAAATTCCTTCTTACTACCAGCAATCCCAATAAATCCTACTCACCATGCCAAATTACTGAAGAATTTCTCAATCCAGAATTCTAATATCATGCTGGAAAGTGATTCCTTCCACCTTGGTCCACTTGACTATATATCTTATGGATCCGAATGAAAATTAGAATTTAAAATTTTATTCAGACTCTAATGACAAGCAGTTGGTTAGTAAGTATTATTGACAGAATAAAGAGAAAGAGAAAAGATATCAAAGAAAAGGAGGGAAAATATTTCCTTAATTAGTTGTAGCTAGAATGGATAACCATGGCCCCAAGAAAAGGGGCTGGGAGAAGATTATCCTTCTTTCCATTCTGTTAGGCAGGTGCATTGGCCTGGAGAGACACAATTCCCCCTTTTTATTTGCTGCAGGTGTATCTGAAGATTAGTGACTAATATCTGCTTGTAAATGCCCCTTGCTACTCCACAAAACCAAGGGATCAGGCAACAGAGCATGAGTAACAATAACAGCGAGAATAGGGCCAAGGAAGGTGAGTGCCCAATGCCATGAAGGCAGGGTTCTCTGGAACAGTTTCCAAATGTCATCAGCAATACCCTTAGGGTGTGATTGATCTATAGAAGCCCGGTTCATGTCCTGAATGATTATTTTTAAAAGCTGCCATGTCAATGGTAATTTTAGAATAGTTGAAATACCCTAAACAAATGAACTCTTAGCTGGTCCCAAGAAGAATCAGATTCATTAACCTTTACATCAGTGACACTCAGAGGGTGAAATCTTCAGCATCAACTTCTACACCAGGCAGACTTATTGATCTTCTAAGGCTAACAAAGTATCTCTCACTTCTGTAATGAGTTGTAACAACACCCCATGAATGGTTTCCTGTTTTTCCCATGCAAGGGTTATATTATGCTGTGTAGTGGTTACAAACTGAGCTATCTGTCCCTTCTCAAAGACAGCTAGTACAGAAATAGCAATGGAAGGTGCAGAACCAATAAGAGCTGCTAAACATGACCCCGACAGTATGTGTGAAATATGTTTTTGTTTCTCTTTTAAGCTGGATGTAGTACGTGTTTCCTGGGCAGGGAAATCATAGCCTAGTGGAGCTACTACAGGGAAAATTGCAAAAGGGGTATGGGTTATATCATAGATGTGAATATGCTTTCTGGTTCCCAGGAATTGGGCTTTGGAAGACATCCAATAAGATAAACATTTCGAAAGCATGCAAATCATACTTGTCCCAATCCAAATCCCTGATCTTTAATAATGGGATCATAATGAGACTGTGAGGGACCAAGCAAGAAATGTGGTCTTTAGGGTAAAGGATCTGTAGCTATGTTCCCTGCCATGAACAATGACACCATCTTTTTTTTTTTTTTAAATTATAGTTTTTATTTACCAGATATATGAATGGGTAATTTTACAACATTGACAATTGCCAAACCTTTTGTTCCAATTTTTCCCCTCCTTCCCCCCCCCCCACCATGGCAGATTGACCAATACACATTAAATATGTTCAAGTATAAATTAAATACAATATATGTATACATGACCAAACAGTTGTTTTGCTGTCCAAAAAGAATTGGACTTTGAAATAGTGTACAATTAGCCTGTGAAAGAAATCCAAAAAGCAGGAGGACAAAATTAGAGGGATTGGGAATTCTACATAGTGGTTCATAGTCATCTCCCAGAGTTAATGACACCATCTTTAACTGGATCCCAGGACCTGCCTCTCAGTGGAAACAGGGTAGGGATGGGGGGAAGGGGGAGAAAGATAGCCTGAGCCACCCATATCCTTAAAATGCAAAATGACATTCTCATGTGATAATCGTTTTACAATAGGAGGTATTATAACATGTTCATAGCCCAATTGATCTCAGAGACTGTCATTCATGAGAGAGTAATGGCTGGATCTTCCCAAATCATCAGCAAGAAACACAATGGGACATCCCACAAGGCCAAAGGAGTTCCATGGATGCCTGCTCCAATGACAGAAGAATAAGTAGGCACAGCAAGAACATCATGACAGAACAAACGTTAGCAACTAGGTTGCTCTCAACATGGACACACCACTCTCTCGGGTACAGTTATCTTTTCCCAGAATCAGTAATGAGAAGAACATACCCCTTCTCCCAACTTTCCACTGAGGGTGGACTGTGCCACTGCCCCATAACCAGATCTTTCCACATTACATGGGAGGCTAATGGTGGGGGCTGATTATAGTGGCTAGTGGAGCAAATGGGGTTGGAGAGAATGGAGAAAAAAATCATTTGGCTGGGAAAACACCATCAGAATCAAGAGTTCAAAAGTTTGAAGTTAATAACTTTTGTGCTAATTGTGCCACTGGGGAGAGTGATTGCACACAGCCATTAACTCCCCCTTTCTCCTTTGGGAGATAGGCTTTAATGTTCCTACAATAGCCTGCTCTTGGGGGTTGTGAGGAATGCTAGTGAGGTAAGGAATAGAAAGGAGATGCTAAAGGGGAGAAAAGCAGAAGTATATGCAGGACCATCACATGACTTAAGAGATTAGATT
Organism: Sminthopsis crassicaudata; assembly: GCF_048593235.1. Lineage (NCBI taxonomy): Eukaryota > Metazoa > Chordata > Mammalia > Dasyuromorphia > Dasyuridae > Sminthopsis > Sminthopsis crassicaudata. The sequence goes on from NC_133619.1 coordinate 561,674,518, forward strand.
TTCATAAGGTCCCTTTGAATTTCTGTAAATATCTCTTTCTAGGAGATTAAATCAGCATTAAAGTCTCTTGGCACCTGGAAAAACCAATCTACTGGAAGAAATGTGTCTGCAAATCTGACCTTAAAATAAGGCCCTAATAAGGATACTGTATTGCTGATTTTGCCTAGATATATTTCAGAATTAAATAGATCAAATTGGACAGTTTTGGGATGATGCTCAAAGACAGTCCCCTAGGGAAGAACTCCTATGAAGAAATGCTTTCCAGAAGCAGACAACTTCATGAAGTAGACAACTCTTTCCAAAAATTTGCACTTGGATATACTGATTAAGAACATTAAAGAACTGTTCTACTCTTTTCCTCTTGATCCTTGTTTGTATTTTGGCTTCCATTATATTGATTTGACAGTGTGTTTTAGCCATGGGCAGCCATTTCTTGGATCACAGAGATGGCCCTAATCATGAGCATGGGTTCCTTGCACTAAATGACCATGGAGGAGGATTTCTCATCTCACATTCTGTGATTCTCCATAACTGGACTGAAGGGAGAGATGCAGAGGATTCTTGGAGAGACTTGGAAGTGATTGGGTATGGCAGGGTAAAGGAGAGAAGGTACTTATGGATCCTTGTGTTTATATGGGGCTCCTGCACAAATCAGATTGTAAAATTCTTTGATCTGAAGCTCCCTGTTTTCAGAGGCTTCTTCCTAAAAGATAGGGGAACCATCAGGATGGTGAAATCCAAACATTCAAAGGAGCCAACTAAAAGTGTGAACTCTGAGGTCCTCAGGGCTCTGTCAACTAGGAAGAGTTAACAAGTAGAACTTCAGATTTCTGGGACAGGGGAATTCACACCTTGCCAGGGAGGCTCTAGAGGGCTGGGGCTACCTGCTATAAAAGGAGAGCCTTCTTCTGCTCAGAAGCACTGCTTTGAATAGAAGTGAAGGCTCTTCATCTCAGCTGCTGCAGGACAGAAGCAAGTGGAGAGAGGAGAATGGCTGCTGCTGCTGTGGAAATGCTGCAACAATTGCAGAACCAGATCACGTGTCCCATCTGTTGGAAGTACTTCTGTGAGCCAGTCACCATCGGGTGTGGGCACAGCTTTTGCCGAGCATGTCCCCAAGCTCAGCAGCTACAGCTTTCTCTTGCCCTGAATGCAGGCAAGTGTCTCAGGTCAGAGAATTACCTTTATGTATCAATGGGCGCCTGCTAGAGCTGACTGAACTGGGGAAACAGCTCAGCTCCCAGCTGTTGCAGAGTGCTGAAGGACAGAGGCGCTGTGCCACTCACCAGCAAGTCTTGGAGTTCTTCTGTGAAGACGACCAGACATTGCTCTGTGTCAGATGTTGCCAAACCCCAGAGCACGGGGCTCACAGGCACTGTCCTGTAGAAGAAGCTGCTCCCAATGTCAGGAAGAAGCTGCAGCACCTTCAAAGTTGCTTGGAGAAGCACTTTGAGGAAGCAAAGAAACTTCTTGCTAGTCCCAGACCTCTTGTGAACTGGCATAAGATGATTACAGAAGAATACTACAAAATGTACAACCTGCACTTATTCAAGGAATGCCCTTTTGCTAGGATTGAGGAAGAAGAAAGAAGTGAGAAGGACAGACTTTCCCAGCAAATGAGAACCCTTCAGGACCTCATGCTAGATCTCCAGGAAGCAGAGGGCCAAGCCAATGTGGATCTGCTCCGGGATGTCAAGCAGTTGCTGGAAAGGAGCGAGTCAGTGTTGTCCCAAAGGGCCAAGGCGCTCATCCCGGAGCTCAGAGTGTGTCCCGTCCCTGGCATGATAGAGATGCTCAACCGCTTCAGAGTGCACATCAGGTTGGATCCTGCATCAGCCAGTCCTTGCCTGATTGTGGCTGAGGATCTGAGGAGTGTAAGAGCTGGAGAAGGCTGGCCGGTGGACACCGACCCTGGTGATGACGGGCATCTTCACATGGTCCTTGCTGAGCAGGCCTTCAGCTCAGGGAGACAATACTGGGAGGTGGATGTGACAGGATTACCTCAGTGGATGCTGGGGATCCACACCCCCTGCTTGAAGAGACAAAGTGGTGGCAGCAAGACCCATTGTCCCTCTGTGTTCTTTCTGAGATGTGTCAGGAAGGAAGAGGATTACTTTTTGCAATCCTACCCTGGATCGGTGGACCACAGACTGAAAAGCCCTATTCCCAGGGTAGGACTCTACCTAGAATACCGTACTGGCACTCTGGCCTTTTACAATGTTCTGCAGAGTTCTCTTATTTATCAGTTACCTGATATTTCATTTGTAGCCCCTGTTAGACCCATGTTTTCTCCTGGCCCCCCACTTCCAGGAACAAAGCCTGCTCCCATGACTCTCTGTGCACTGGATTCTCATCTTTGTTCTTGCTGCTATTCGTCTCTCTGAGCATTCCAACAAGGAGGAATTCTCAGCCCACCACTAGGCTCCCCGGCTGGTGTTTTTCCATTTCCAAACTTCCCCTGCAAGACAAGGAGCATCACCAACTTCTAGATGGCTTGCCTTTCACCCTGCAAGCTGAAGAGGACTCTTCCCAAGTATGTTGTGCCTTCTGATTGTCAGTGGATTCTGCTTATGAAATTTCAAAACATAGCAATTCTACTAAAAAGTTATTAGAAATAATTCACATCTTTAGCAAAGTTGCAGGATACAAAATAGACACACATAAGTCATCAGCATCCCTATATATCACCAACAAAATTCAACAGTTAGACTTACAAAGAGAAATTCCATTTAAAGTAACTACAGATAGCATAAAATATTTAGGAATCTATCTGCCAAGGGAAAATCAGAAGCTATATGAACAAAACTACAAAACACTTTTCACAGAAATTAAGACTGATCTAACCAATTAGAAAAATATTAAATACTTTTGGATAGGATGAGCAAATATAATAAAATTGACATTTCTACCTAAACTAATCTATTTATTTAGTGCTATACTAATCAGAGTCCCACAAAACTATTTTGAGGACCTAGAAAAAATAACAACAAAGTTCATATGGAAAAACAAAAGGTCAAGAATTTCAAGAGAATTAATGAAAGAAAAAAAATCAAATGAAGGTGGCCTAGCTGTACCAGATCTAAAATTATATTATAAAGCAGTGGTTACCAAAACCATTTGGTATTGGCTAAGAAACAGACTAGTTGATCAATGGAATAAGTTAGGTTCAAAGGACAAAAGAGTTGATAACTTTAATAATCTAGTGTTTGGCAAACCCAAAGACCCCAGCTTTTGGGATAAGAACTCAATGTTTGAAAAAAAATTGCTTGGAAAATTGGAAATTAGTATGACAGAAACTAGGCATTGACCCACACTTAACATTGTACACCAAGACAAGGTCAAAATGTGTTCATAATCTAGGCATAAAGAATGAGATTATAAATGAATTAGAAAAACATAGGATAGTTTACTTCTCAGACCTGTGGAAGAGGAAGGAATTTATGACCAAAGAAGAACTAGAGATCATTTCTGATCACAAAGTAGAAAATTTTGATGATATCAAATTGAAAGGTGTTTTGTACAAACAAAACTAATGCAGATAAGATTAGAAGGGAAGCAATAAATTGGGAAAACATTTTACAGTCAAAGTTTCTGATAAAGGTCTTATTTCCAAAATATATAGAGAATTGACTCTTCAAGCCATTTTCCAATTGATAAATAGTCAAAGGATATGAACAGACAATTCTCAAAGAAATTGAAACTATTTCTAGCCATATGAAAAGATGCTCCAAGTCATTATTAATCAGAGAAATGCAAATTAAGACAACTCTGAAATACCACTACACACCTGTCAGATTGGCTAGAATGACAGGGAAAGATAATGCAGAATGTTGGAGGGGATGAGTGAAAACAGGGACACTGATACATTGTTGGTGGAATTGTGAATACATCCAGCCATTCTGGAGAATGATTTGGAACTATGCTCAAAAAGTTATCAAACTGTCCATACCCTTTGATCCAGCAGTGTTATTACTGAGCTTATATCCCAAAGAGATCTTAAAGAAGGGAAAGGGACCTGTATGTGCAAGAACGTTTGTGACCAGAAACTGGAAACTGAGTGGATGCCCATCAATTGGAGAATGGCTGAATAAATTGTGGTATATGAATATTATGGAATATTATTGTTCTGTAAGAAATGACCAACAGGATGATTTCAGAAAGGCCTGGAGAGACTTACATGAACTGATGCTGAGTGAAATGAGCAGGACAAGGAGATCATTATATACTTCAACAACAATACTATATGATGATCAATTCTGATGGACATGGCCTTCTTCAACAATGAGATGAAACAAATCAATTCCAATAGAACAGTAATGAACTGAACCAGTATGCCCAGAAAAACAACTCTGGGAGATGACTATGAACCACTACATAGAATTCCCAATACTCCAATTTTGTTTGCCTGCATTTTTTATTTCCTTCACAGACTAATTATACACTATTTCAAAGTCAGATTCTTTTTGTACAGCAAAATAACTGTTTGGACATGTATACATATATTGTATTTAACTTAAACTTTAACATATTTAACATGTATTGGTCAACCTGCCATCTGGGGGGAAGGGGTGGGGGGAAGGAGAGGAAAAGTTGGAACAAAAGGTTTTGCAATTGTCAATGCTGAAAAATTACCTATGCATAATTTAAAAAAAAGAAAAAAATGATAAGCAATCACTGCTTTATAGTCATAGAGGAGATGGCTACAAATATCACAATAATTATACAACATTTAATGAGGAAAAATGACACCAAAGGATAAGGATTTCTCTAAAATTTAGCTGGTATGCGTCTAGAAAAAAAAACGGAATATAAAGTCATGTTTCCTTCATTGTGAGTTGGAGAGGTATGTGAGATTCAGGAAGGTTTCATTGTTGGAAACTTCATGATGGTATTACAATGAGACTGCACCCATTAGGTTGTAACATGACCAAAAGTACAGAAGGAGACATTCTGCTTGACTACAGAGAAAGCCTGAACATTGGAGAGGACACTATAAAGCTACTTTGGCTTCAGTTTATGGAGAAGCTTAAATTTCTTGGAAAGAAGTATCCATTATATTTAACAAGAAAAATGGAAAGACAAAAAGTTGGTGAGGAAAAGAATTCCTATAGAAGACATAAAAAAATTACTCCTTAAGGTGAATTATAAAGAAATAACGAAGAGTCGAAATTAAATGCACAGACTTTTAGGAAGTTTATGAGTGTTGAAAAACTTGGGAAACACATAATCAAAGAGAGAAGGAGAGAATTTTTTTTTTTTTTAATTACTGGATTTGCATGTATTAGAGATACCTTTACAAAGTGGGAATCCAAGTTTGGAATAGTAAAGGAGGCAAATTTCTCCTATAAAGTACCATGGTAGATGGTTGAATGAATGGGATGAAAGGAAGATAGAGAAAGACAGAGTGGAGAAAGTTTCTTGAATGTCTTGAAACTTCTAAAAAAATTAAACTGGAAAACCTTAAATGTGATCCATATGTAGAGAAGCTCTGATTTTAAAGGATAAAATTGAAGTCAGAAGCTAAATAACTTCCCCCAGCTCACACAACAGGTAGGAGGATTCCCTAAGCTCTTGATTCTTACTTAGCCAAAAGGTCTTTGCATTACACCACGTTGAGCAGGCAAGGAAGACGATATTTGGGTATTGCTTTTGATATATCACCTGATATCTTTCTCTTCAGGACCATACAAACACAAGAATATTTCAAAAGCAACTTAAGCAATTGTGGGCATATCTGACAAGGGAAGAGAAAGTAAAAGAGGAAAATGTTGTGGGGAAGGAAAACACGAAGTTGCATGAGTTTTACCAAACACTGAAGAAGATGGAGGCTAAACAGGAACTACAAATTATGGAGGACAAGAAAGAATGGGAGATCATGATGTCCACCGAGAGCAGATTTCTAATTAACATAATCATTGAGCTGGAGAAAAAGATGCAGAAATGCTAGAAATCTGTTATTTATGGGGATAAAAAAATCTTAGACATCTTCTTTCATTGCTCTTCCAAGATTCTGAAAGATTTCTTATGGGATCTTCCCTTGTTTGCTGCTGTATATATCTTGTGTTTCTTGAGGGTGGGTGGAAGGAAAAAGGGGAGGTCATTTCTGAGAGATGAGTTTGGCTCAAGAGCAGCCTGGAGGACTTCTAGGTCAGACTGGGGCCAAGTGATTCCAGCATTTGAAGCCTTAGAAATCCCTATTCCTCTAACTTGGATCTATCATATATGTCAGGTAGTTAAAAAAAATAAAAATTAAAAAAAAGTGATACAGGGACCCTCTCAAGGTATCTCTTAAAAACTTTAGAATCCATTACATGACATAGACAACACTGGCACAGGAACACAATTTTTTTAGAGGTAGGTGTCACAAGAAGGTTTTAGGAGAAACTTCATGGACTATACTGATCTTATTCTTTATTTCTTTCTAGGATGTGGCAGAAACACTGGAAAGGTAAGTTTCTTTCTGTATATTACATAATTACAGAGTTAATTTGGAGATTGAGTGAGAATAAGCCTATGTGTTTTTTCAAAAGAGATAGAGGAAATAAGGCATTGAGTACAATTAAAAGCATAGTCTATACAACGTTAATTATTTATTGTTCTATAGAAGTTTGGTTTGGCCAAATTTGGAACCTTTCCTACTAAATCTGGATGATTCTTACATCAATGCCATGGTTGAGTTTTTAAAAGTCTTTCAAAGTATCATCATTTTAGGCAAGAATCTTTGGCCTTTCCTCTCAAAGTTCCTACGAGCCAAGCAAACTACCTGTTAGAAATGTAATCTTCAATATCTCCATTTTCAAAGCTTTGATGACTTCCTGTTTTTAACATAGAAATTTCTCCTAGTATAGATGGACTCGTGTGCCAGGTATATGCCAAAAGATAGAAAAAAGAAGCTGACCCAGAGTAAAGTGTTGGAGAAAAAAGCAAAGAGAAAAACAAGTAAAGGGAGAAATGAACTCCATGTGATCCACAGAGTCTTCTGTCAGTTTGTGCTTCCTGACAACATTTGATTAGATTGGTCTCTATTGGAATAGTCATGTCACTTCCTTGGGATGAATCCTTGCCTGGAGATAGCAATGCAGGGTTTGTAGAAGCACACAGAAGACATTTGAAGTCAATTGGAGGGATTAGGACATCTGTGCATAGTTCCTGACATATAGTAAATTCTTATAGACTCTTTACTCAGTGTTGAAGGATAGAAAACAACAGGAAATAGGACTCAGAGAAAAAAATTCCCAGGGGTCTGGACAGAGGAGGATTTTATTAAGTAGTGACTCTGACTATGTGCCTCTTGTAAAATATGTAAAAGAGAAGAAGGAATAGACCCCGGAAGTTATAGTTCAAGGGGAAAGAACTTTTTGGATCAGAAGTATATACCATTTTCCTCCTCATACTTTTTGTGTAGCAGAAAGCCATTTTTCTAACTCCTTTTATTTCTGCCTGGTAAATGCTCCTGTCAAAGGATATGTGGAGATATAATTTCCTTTCAGTCTTTCTTTTTTCTTTGGATGATGAACATGGAGTGACAGAATTTGGGGAGGAATTGATAAATGGTTAAAGGACATGAACAGAAAATTTTCAGATGAAGAAATAGAAACTATTTCTAGTCATAGGATAAGGTGTTCCAAATCATTATTGATCAGAGAAATGCAAATTAAGACAACTCTGAGATACCACTACACACCTGTCAGATTGGCTAAGATGACAGAAAAAGATAATGATGAATGTTGGAGGGGTTGTGATAAACTGGGACAATGATGCATTGTTGGTGTAGTTGTGAATGGATCCAACAATTCTGAAGAGCAATTTGAAACTATACTCATAAGTTATCAAACTGTGCATACCCTTTGACCCAGCAGTGTGACCGGGCTTATATCCCAGAGATCTTAAAGAAGGAAAAGGGACCTGTATGTGCAAAAATGTTTGTGGCAGCCCTCTTTGTAGTGACTAGAAACTGAAAATTGAATGGATGCCCATTAATTGGAGAATGGCTGAATAAATTTTGGTATATGAATGTTATGGAATATTATTGTTCTATAAGAAATGACCAGCAGGATGAATACAGAAAGGCTTGTAGAGACTTAAGTGAACTGATGCTGAGTGAAATGAGTGGAACCAGATCATTATATACTTCAACAACAATACCATATGATGATCAATTTTTGATAGACATGGCTCTCTCCAACAATGAGAGGATCCAAATCAGTTCCAACTGATCTGTAATGAACAGAACCAGCTACATCCAGAGAAAGAATACTGGGAAATAAGTATGGACCACAACATAACTTTTCCACTCTTTCTGTTATTGTTTGCTTGCATTTTTATTTTTTTCTTCTCAGGTTATTTTTACTTTCTTTCTAAATCTGATCTTTCTTGTGCAACAAGATAACTACATAAATATATATACATATGTTGTATTTAACATATTTTACATGTATGGGATTTTCTGCCATCTAGGGGAGGAGTGGAGAGAAGAAGGGGAAAAGTTGAAACAGAAGTTTTTGCAAGGGTCAATATTGAAAAATTACACATGCATTTGCTTTGTATATAAAAAGCTATAATAAAAAATTTAAATAAAATAATAATAAAAAAAAAGAATTTGGGGAGGTAAAAACTGGTTTCATTGATGACCCAATTTATTTTGAGAGATTTAGAACAGTAGAGAACTTGACAGTTTTCTAATTATACTGTTCCCATAATTAGCTAAGTGTTTAGTCAAATGAAGACTTAGTTGATAGGAAGGCAACTTCTAATTCTTTGCCTAAGTCATCAGAGCTAGAAAACTGGGCATTCCAAATCCAGGAAGTAACGTTTACATATCTGTGAATAGTTTTTCTTATAACTGGACTTACCCTGATCTTTATTCAAAGAATATATTAATATGCTGCGCCATTTTGCCTTACTTAAAACTATGAAGATTCAAATACTATCTTCATCTCTACCTTGAAAGCTTTCTTATTCTATAAAGAGCTGCTCTTGAAATGGCTATGGTGTCCTATTAGACAAAAGGAAATGCCTGAAAAAGAGAGCTCTGGTTCTCAGATATCTATCATAGCACAGTTGTTTCCTGAAAATTTCTCTGTTATCTATGGAACGAATGTTATAGGGTTTAAAGGAGGTCTTCCTTTCACTAAGGATATTGAAATCCTTTCTTTTGGACTACTACCTTTCTCTTTTTATAAGACATAAACTGTCAGAGAGAAGCAATTTCTACAACTTATCTGAGGAGAAAAAAATGGGCCATCAGAATTGTCCCTGGTTTCCCAATTATGAAATGCCTTGTTTATATATATGGAAGTTTTCAAGCTGAGGACATTGGAGTAAGAGGGTTCATTATCAAGGCTTAGTCCCAGGAGAAAGTGTTTGAAGAATACTATGCCAAAATTACCACCACTTTCAGGATTGCCATGAAGAATAATTAATTGTATAGCATGCCTTTTCCTCCAATCATAAGGCAAAATAGATAAAAATGCCTTTGCACAATAGTTGAGTTGATTCAACATGGTGTTAAATCTATTGTATTTAATAAACTTCATTATCTTGTCAACTCCTTATGTCTATTTCTTTCATATTTGGTTAGTCAGAGGATTATAAATCTAGAATAAAGGTTCTTAACTGGCCATAAATGGAAACCCTTTACCACTCCCAAAGTCACTGGATAGCTATCACAGGATCTGTGAATTCCTCCACTATTAGCATTGGAAAATTCTTTTCAAATTATTAATAACCTGATTATGATCAGTATTGGTGAGTTCAACTCATGGAGAAGTCATCTTGATATATACAATTACGAAATATTCATTCTCATTTTCACAATCCATGATCTGCCTTTCTTAGGTGGCAGGAAAGGTGGATGGTAGAAATAGTCAAACTTAGACCACTAGGTAGTTTTTCTAATGAAGTTCAAATCTGCCTTCAATCACTAACTAGCTGTGTGATTCTAGGCAAGTCTTTTTCCTTCTTTCTACTATAGTTCCTTCATCTTTACAATGGGGATAATAACACAATAACAAAGAGCAGAATATTTAGAAAATCCCAAGCAAGGTTTTGAGTCTGTAACTGGGCAGATTTGTGGTTTCTGAAGCTATAAGCTAGAGTTCACTCACAAAGGATCACTAGTGTGTCAAGAAGTCCGGGGCATCAGAAGCCTTTTCAATTGGCCAGTTGTGTAATTCTGACAGGTTACTATAGATGTCTGGGTTGAACTCTTCAGCTATGGGTTGAAGAGAAGCTTTGTTGTTTGTTTAGACTTCTCTCAAATTCTGTTGTCTTGAGACAACTTGCCACAAGGAACTTTTCTGTTGTTTTCAATTTTGGAAGCAGTTCAAAATACTTCTCAATTTGTATTTGGGAAAACTCTGCCTGCCTCTCTCTCTCTCTCTGTCTGTCTCTCTCTCTGTCTCTGTGTGTGTGTGTGTGTGTGTGTGTGTGTGTGATTGAGGAGAATAGGGAAAGGAGTGAGACTGAGGCTGGCCTATCTCAGGAAGCCAGGAAGAGGCTTTTAGTGAACTGTATATTGATTTGTTTTGGCAAAGGCTTTTGCAAAAACGAGATAATTTGTGAATCAGGGGCAGGGAGATGGAGGTCCTTAGTTTCTTCTCCACATTTTCCCTAAGAAAAAGGACCCAAAGTTCCAGATAGACCAAGCCACTCACTCACCCTCTTGGGCTACACAGAGGCACAGACTCCTGTTTAGCATTCCATCACTACTGCTCTTTTCTACCTTCTCCCTGCCTCAATCTTGTTCTGAAGCCAAACTTCCATCAAGTTCCTGACAAATTATCTACAATGCTTCATAGCCCACCTCATATTGCCAGCTTTATTATAAAATGAAGAAAAAAACTAACTTTTTTTTTTAGCCACCTACAACTTTTTACAGGCACTATGCAATATATTAGAAGATAAAGAAAGACAAGCAAACCAGACTTTGCCCAAAAGGAGCTCCATTTGTGAAAGAAAGGTAGGGTAAGGGAAAGGAAACTATAAATTCTTAGGTAAGTTTTGGACACCCACTAAGGCTTTCCTGGTAATTTATAATTATAAAACAGAAAATTCAGTTAATGTGCTTTTTATGTTGAACTGTTTACAAAAAGATATTTTATTACTTAAAATAAGAAATAAGCCAGTTTTTTTTTTGTTATTTCCTTTTTAGACATTTCCTCAAGTTGCTTGAGGAAGTTTTTTTGGCAACTGTGGAAAGCTGGGTTAGGAAGGAAGGAGACATCTGAGAAACAGATGTAAAGTCACAAGGATCCCATTGTATATGCAACAGAGAATGAACAGCCACTTTTTTGGATCATGGGTTTGGGGCCACTCCTATAAAAGGAGAACATCCTTCTGCTCAGAAACATTGCCTTGAATTGAAGTGAAGTCTCTTGATCTCAGCTGGTGCAGAAAAGAAAGAATTAGAGAGAGGAAAATGGCTGCTGCTATGGAAATGTTGCAGAAATTGCAGACTGAGATGGCCTGTGCTATCTCTTCTCTGAGCCAGTTACCATCAGGTATGGGCACAGTTTTTGCAGAGCATGTGTCTACTCAAGTTGGATAGCTACAGCTTTCTCTTGCTCTGAATGCAAGCAAGTGCCCCAGATTAGAGAATTCCTATTAATCAACAGCCACTTAGCGCAGCTGACTGAACTAAGCAAACAGCTGAGCTCCCAGCTTTTTTAGAGTACTAGAGGACAGAGGCAGTGTGACACAAGGAAATCTTCAAGCTTTTTTGTGAAGACAACTAGACACTACTCTGTTTGAGATGTTACCAAAATCCAGAGCATGGGGCTCACAGGATCTCTCCTATAGAAGAAGCTGCTCCCAATTGCAGGAAGAAGCTCCAGCACATTCAAAGTTGCTTGGAGAAGTACTTTGAAGAAGCAGAGAAACTTTTTGTTAAGGAAAAGAGACCTGTTGTTGACTGGTAGGGGATGATCATAGAATACTTCCAATAGCGCAACCACCATTGGAGCAAGAAGAAAAGACCGAGCAAGGCAGATTATCCTAGCATAGGAGAACCCGTCAGAACCTCATGCTAGATCTACAGGAAGTAGACTCCCAGCCCAATCTGGATCTGCTCCAGGATGTCAAGCAATTGATGGAAAGAAGCGAGTCAGTGTTGTCCCAAAGGGCCAAGGTGGTCATCCCAGAGCTGAGAAGTGTCCCATCTCTGACACAATAGAGATGCTCAATTGATTCAGAGTGGACATCAGAATAGATCCTTCATCAGTCAGTCCTTGTGTGATTGTTTCTGAAGATCTGAAGAGTGTAAGAGCTGGAGAAATCTGGCAGGTGGACACCAAACATCTTGAGGACTCTCATTTCACATCATCCTTGCTGAGCAGGCCTTCAGCTCAGGCAAACTATACTGGGAGATGGATGTGACACAATAACCTCAGTGGATGCTGGGGATCCACACACCCTTCTTAAGGAGAAAGAGCGGCAGGAACATGACCCCCTGGGCTTCTGTTCTTGCTGCAAAGTGTCAAGAAGGAAGATGATTACTATTTCAAACGTGTCCTGGATCACTGAACCATAGACTAGAGGCCCTGTTCCTAGGGTTAGAGTGTACATGGAATATACCACTGGCACTCTTGCCTTTTACAATGCTCTCCAGAATTTTCATACTTATCAATTCTCTCCTATTTCATTCACAGCACCTGACACATCCATATTTTTTCCTGCCCTCCCCCCAGTTCCAGGAACAAAACTCGGTCCCATGGCTCTCTGTACCAGTGATTCTCATCTTTGTGCTTGCTGTTATTCATCTTTCTGAGCATTTCTCTAGGGAGGAATTTTTAATCCACCACTAGGCTCCCTGGCTGTGGTTCCTCCATCTCTAAACTTCCCCTGAAAGAGAATGAGTTGCACTACCATCTTGATGAATAAAAGGATTCTTGCTCATCAACTTAAAACTTGCCTTCCACCTTGCAACCTGAAAGACACCATTCCTAAGTATTTTGTTCTCTATTATTTAGTGGATCCTTTCTATTTGTGAAATTTTACAATAAATTACTTCTATTTTAACAGTTAAAAAAATCACATGAGGGCTATGGTTTTCATAGCCTTCCTAGAATTTATCAATGTCTTATGAAGTCCACAGATTTCAAGTTTTTTAAGTCCTAATCCATTGAATTACAGTAAACCTTCCTTGTCCCCTTATTTAACAACAAAAAAGAAATAAATTCTAGCATTTTAATGTGGTTATATGTATCTTCTTGTTCATTCCTTTTCTTCGTGTCAAGCTCTTTGCTTACTTAGAATTTTCTTGGCTAAGATATCTTAATGGCTTGCTACTCCAGCTCATTTTAGAGATGAGGAAACTGAGGAAGAGTAAAGTGACTTTGGGGCAGCTAGGTGGCTCAGTAGATAGAGCACCAGCCTGAATTCAGGAGGACCAGAGTTCAAATCTGGTCTCAGACACTTAATGCTTCCTAGCTGTGTGACCCTGGGTAAGTCACTTAACCCCAGCCTCAGGAAAGGGGGGGAAAAAAAAAAGAGTAAAGTGACTTCTCAGAGTCACACAGGTACTGAGTATTTGAGGCCAGATGTGAACTCAGGAATATATCTTCTTTCCTGAAGAGCTAGGCATTTTATACAATGTACTACCTAGCTATCCCCTTATGTACATCATAAATTAAATATTTAATTCTAACGGAATCATCAAATCAGTTTCTAAATGTTCTGCCCTTTGACAAGCTTTTCATACTCCATGGGGTTTCACATATCCTAGATTAGGAATCTCTGACATATATATATGTACTACATACACATGGAGTATCTGTATGGACAAAGGACTGGCCATTTAAGGACACTTAATCTTTTAATGTTTGTCTCTTTGAGACATAGGGAAAATATGGGTAGAATCTTCTAGTCTAAATATTACCAATAAACATTATTTTTTACTAAAATTAATTCATTTTGAATTTCTAATTTCATTTTTATCTCTGTGATTAGTCTCTAAACTTGGAAGGTATATATTGCATGCATATGCCATAATTCTTGCTACAGTGCTTCCTCCTCTCCTTTCATTTAGGTCCCAGAACAGTTGCAATGGGTGAAAACTCTTAAACGGTGGAAGACGAATCAAATATTGGCTTTTTGGTGAGCAGAAGCTCTGGGTCTCTGGCAGGAGCTCCTAAGAAACAGAGAGTAATCTGCTGGAGGTGATGCTTCTGATGTTGCTGTTGCTTCTCTTCCCCCCCCCCCCCATCTAAATAATGCTTGGCAAATGTTGCTATACAAGACTATAAAGCGGGGGCAGCTAGGTGGAGCAGTGGATAGAGCACCAGCCTTGAATTCAGGAGAACCCAAGTTCAAATCTGGTCTCTGACACTTAACACTTTCTAGCTGTGTGACTCTGGGCAAATAACTTAACTCCAGCCTCAGGGAAAAAAAAAGACAAGACTATAAAGCCATCAAAGGAAAATTTCCCATGAATCACTTGCTTAATAAAATATAAATAAAAATATCAAAATTGCAGGGGAAAGAAAGGCATATTATACCATTCTAGTAATAACTAATTATCAACTTTGTGATCCATCATTTTCCTTTCTTTTGTGGAAAAACCAAACTTTTAAAAAGCTTTATCAAGTGGCTGAGTGATGAGATTAGCTTTAAGCACTCAAGGTGGTATATAGGCTCCTTACTTGGGCAGGCAAAATCCTATCCAACTGAGAGATCTAATTTCTATTCAGAGTATTGAGAATCCTGGGCAAAACTTTGCCTGGAGGAAGGAAACCCTAGTCCTTGATTGCTCTTATCAGAGATAGAGCAACCCAGTTCTGGAAGGCAAATCTTAACTAGAGAGCTCCTGATAAAAATGACTTCCCCAGCCCATATGCCTAGAAAATACTAAACATCATGAGTAAATCACATTCTCAGCGGAAAGAAGGAGCTAAAGAACCTCAGAAGATAGCAGTACAAAGGACCTGCAGTTTAATAGAATTATTTCTCACGTGTTGGGACTAAAACTTGCTTATATTAATAGCTGTTAAAAAAGCAAAATAAAAATAAAAATAAGCAAAGGAAAAGGAACCCAACTATAGACAACTATTATGGGAGATAGAAAAGATCTGGGTTCATATTCAGAAGATAGTGGCACTAAAAAAAAAAAATACTTTTTTTCAATGAGAAACATCAACTGATTCTAAAAATAAAAAATGAGTTCTTGCTAAAAATTAAATAGGACTTTTAAAAATAAAATAAGAGTAATAGAGAAAAAAAATTAGAAAAAATAAGAGTAATCCAAGAAAATCATGAAGTCCGGCTGATAAAGTGCAACATATAATTAGAATGGGGCAAAAATCAATCAGGCAACAGGGAAAGTAAAAATAACCTGGGAAGAAAAACAAAAATGCAAACAGGAAAAAGATATCAAAGATCAAATAAATATAGAATATAAGATATCAGGTATCATTTAATATATCACATTCATTTCCCAGTGTTCCTTTTCTAGGTGTAGCTGCTTCTGTCCATCATTGATCAATTGGAACTGAATTGATTTTCTCTTTGTGGAGGATATCCACTTCCATCAGAATACATCCTCATACAGTATAGTTATTGAAGTATATAATGACTGAGACTCTAATCTTGCTTTTCATTTATCCCTGTGATGGGTCTCAAGCCTTGAAAGGAAGGATAGTATGAATATGATATAATTCCTTCTCTAGTGCTTCTTCCTATTTTCCATTTGGGTATTTACATAAAGGCAGTGGGTGAAAAACTGCTAAATGGTGAGACACAAAGCAACCCCTGTATTTTATGAGCAGATTCTCTGGGTCTCTTGCAGAAGAACAAAACAAAACAAACAAACAAGACTTATCTTACTAAAAATGCTGCTGCTGCTACTTCTCCCACTGTGGATATGGATGAAGACAATAGCTGAGAAGTTTTTAGCTCAAAAAATTTTCATTTTAAAGGAAAGAATGGAGTAGAAAGAATGTTATTCCCCATACAGTCAGGCCACCTTCATATGGCAACTGATTTTTTAAAAAAATATTGCTCAATATAACATCTGTGACCTGATGAGATTGCCCTAGAGGCCCTTGAATGTCACATCTTGATTATTATTTTGACCCTCTGAGCCTTAGAAAACATAAGTGATATTAAATATATATTTTCTTAAATGATATCTGATATCTTATATTCTATATTTATTTGATCTTTGATATCTTTTTCCTATGTTTGCCTGGTGATAAGCTATTTCTAATGCCAATTATTTCCAGTAATAAAGTGCCTGTTGATGATCACCTTTTCCCCCCTCACTTTATCCTTACTTCTTATTTAATTCCTCCTTTACCTAAATATGCACATGTTTAAAGAAGGGACCCTTCCATGGAAGCTCTGACCATTTGTGAAATTCCACTCCTGTAAGGCTCTGTCCCTGTTCTGGCGCTGCTGCTGAAGTCCAGCTCCTGTATTGAGATTAAGGGTGTGATAATCAGGAGCCCAGAAAAGAATTCAGATAGAACTCTTCAATTTTTATTGATCAGGACCATGAATATATATATATATATATATATATATATATATATATATATATATATATATATTAAATGCTTATAGGTTTGACACAAAGTAAATTCTTTTAAATTTCCTATAGCCTAACAAAATCTACTATGATGGAAATGATTGAACCTCTTAAGCCCCAGATCTTGGTTGCTCAAACAGTGATGTAAATAGTTGAGATACATATTGAGATATGTTTTTATTTAGATTATACTTAATTTTGCCGAGCAAGTTACCCTAAATCATAACTCCACCTCTTTTGCTCTACTAAATATAATATTTGAAGACCTATAGTCCTTCATCAAAGTAGCTGCTAAGTCTTGCTCCATGATATTTACATTGTTTTAAGTTGATTTGTTTTCTTGTTGCTTAAAATATTTTTTCCTTAACCTGGGAGCTTTGAAGCTTGGATAAAATATTTCTGGAAGTTTTTCTCTTGAAAATGCTTTCAGTTAGTCAGTGGATTGTTTTTTTCTTTTTTTCTTTCTTTCTTTCTTTTTTTTTTTCTTGTTTTAGAACTTCAGGGTAATTTTCCTGAATAATTTCTTGTAATATTGTATCAGGATTCTTTTTTTTTAACCATAATTTTCATATCATCAAACTATTTCTCCTCTATCTGTTGAGATGTTTCCCATTCTCTTCTATTTTTCATTTACTTTTTGAATTTTGACTTTTTTTTTTTGAAATTTTAAATGTTCTTTTATGTTTTCTTGGTGTTTTAGATTATTATTAATTTACCTTTGCCCAATTGCAGTTTTCAAGGAATGATTTCCTTCTTTAAGATTTTGATTTTCTATTTCAAATTGGTTCCTTTCTTTTCATGATTTTCTTGGATTACTCTTATTTTTTCTAATTTTTTTTCTCTATTACTCTTATTTTATTTTTAAAAGTCCTATTTAATTTTTAGCAAGAACTCATTTTTTGTTTTTAGAATCAGTTGATGTTTCTCATTGAAAAAAAGTATTTTTTTTTTTTAGTGCCACTATCTTCTGAATATGAACCCAGATCTTTTCTATCTCCCATAATAGTTGTCTATAGTTGGGTTCCTTTTCCTTTGCTTATTTTTATTTTTATTTTGCTTTTTTAACAGCTATTAATATAAGCAAGTTTTAGTCCCAACACGTGAGAAATAATTCTATTAAACTGCAGGTCCTTTGTACTGCTATCTTCTGAGGTTCTTTAGCTCCTTCTTTCCGCTGAGAATGTGATTTACTCATGATGTTTAGTATTTTCTAGGCATATGGGCTGGGGAAGTCATTTTTATCAGGAGCTCTCTAGTTAAGATTTGCCTTCCAGAACTGGGTTGCTCTATCTCTGATAAGAGCAATCAAGGACTAGGGTTTCCTTCCTCCAGGCAAAGTTTTGCCCAGGATTCTCAATACTCTGAATAGAAATTAGATCTCTCAGTTGGATAGGATTTTGCCTGCCCAAGTAAGGAGCCTATATACCACCTTGAGTGCTTAAAGCTAATCTCATCACTCAGCCACTTGATAAGCTTTTTAAAAGTTTGGTTTTTCCACAAAAGAAAGGAAAATGATGGATCACAAAGTTGATAATTAGTTATTACTAGAATGGTATAATATGCCTTTCTTTCCCCTGCAATTTTGATATTTTTATTTATATTTTATTAAGCAAGTGATTCATGGGAAATTTTCCTTTGATGGCTTTATAGTCTTGTCTTTTTTTTTCCCTGAGGCTGGAGTTAAGTTATTTGCCCAGAGTCACACAGCTAGAAAGTGTTAAGTGTCAGAGACCAGATTTGAACTTGGGTTCTCCTGAATTCAAGGCTGGTGCTCTATCCACTGCTCCACCTAGCTGCCCCCGCTTTATAGTCTTGTATAGCAACATTTGCCAAGCATTATTTAGATGGGGGGGGGGGGGAAGAGAAGCAACAGCAACATCAGAACATCACCTCCAGCAGATTACTCCCTGTTTCTTAGGAGCTCCTGCCAGAGACCCAGAGCTTCTGCTCACCAAAAAGCCAATATTTGATTCGTCTTCCACCGTTTAAGAGTTTTCACCCATTGCAACTGTTCTGGGACCTAAATGAAAGGAGAGGAGGAAGCACTGTAGCAAGAATTATGGCATATGCATGCAATATATACCTTCCAAGTTTAGAGACTAATCACAGAGATAAAAATGAAATTAGAAATTCAAAATGAATTAATTTTAGTAAAAAATAATGTTTATTGGTAATATTTAGACTAGAAGATTCTACCCATATTTTCCCTATGTCTCAAAGAGACAAACATTAAAAGATTAAGTGTCCTTAAATGGCCAGTCCTTTGTCCATACAGATACTCCATGTGTATGTAGTACATATATATATATGTCAGAGATTCCTAATCTAGGATATGTGAAACCCCATGGAGTATGAAAAGCTTGTCAAAGGGCAGAACATTTAGAAACTGATTTGATGATTCCGTTAGAATTAAATATTTAATTTATGATGTACATAAGGGGATAGCTAGGTAGTACATTGTATAAAATGCCTAGCTCTTCAGGAAAGAAGACATATTCCTGAGTTCACATCTGGCCTCAAATACTCAGTACCTGTGTGACTCTGATAGTGTCCTCCATCTAGAGTGGTTTTTGCTAGTGAACACTAGCAGAGTGGTTGGTGAGACTGAGTTCAACAGAACAGGGATACATGGATTATTGGAACGACAGTTTTTTGCAGCTTGATATAATTTCTTTAATGGCTTGAAATCTAGAGATTCTCTTACATTTAGATTCAGATTATTGGGATCAATTGGAACCTCAACAACCGGGAAGGCTAGTTGCATTTCAATAGGGATATCCTCTCTTTTTTCTTTAGTTTTCTTAATTTCTTGCTCAACTAGCCCTATAAATTCAGAGGACTTTGGCTTCTCTTTGGTTTTGTGTTTGTGAGAGAGATCTGAACAGGAAGCCAGGGGGAGGAAGAGAGGTACTGATTTTTCCTTCTTTTTAGTATTTATATTTTCTACAATAGTTTTCATTTCTTCTTTCTCCAGAGTATTGGTAGAAGAATAAGGATATTTTTATGTAAAGGAACCGTCTCTGATGGCTGAAGGCATATTTTAAAAATATTCCAAATAAAAAACATGGAGAAAATACTGGTCCTTTTTCTTTTAGATAATTTCCCATTTCTTTTCCTACCATATCCCATTTTTTAAAATCAATTGTTCCCTCTTGAGGAAACCAGAGATAGCATATTTCTATAGACTCCAAGAATTCTTTTAACTGTCCTGTGCTAATTAACAAACCTTTGCCTTTAACTAATTTTTTCAATATTTTCAGATAGTATTCTCTATCCCTTATTTTACTTTCTGAATCAAATTCTCCCTGTGCAACCAGAGAACTATTTGGTTCTGCACAAATATATTGTATCTAGAATATACTATAACATTTAACATGTATAAGACTGCTTGCCATCTAGGGGAGGGGGTGGAGGAGGGAAGGGATAATATTGTAAAAAATTACCCATGCATATGTACTGCCAATTAAAAAAAAAAGAAAACGATTAGAATTTCAAACCAAATTAATGTTAATAAAAGAAAATATTTATTTGTGAAATTTAGACTAGAAGATTCTACCCAGATTCCCACAGTATCCAGAAGAGACAAAGACTCAAGTGTTTAAGTGCCCTTAAAAGGTCAGTGCAGTGCCCACATAGATACTCCATACAGCTCCTATATATATCAAAGAGTTCCAATCTAGAATATACAGGACCACCACCATCACCATCACCCTTGAAAGCATGAGAAGCTTGTCAGCGGACTTGTGGAATACTTATAAAAATATTAGAAAATAAAATTCAACTAAAGTATTTTGTATCCAGAATTATTTTAAAACATACTTACCACTATGTAAAATATGAAGCTATCTGGTTATTCTATCATTCCATTTTGTTTCATTGCTCAAATTGTTTGAAGAATGTTATTTCACAACTCTAGAGAGGATGCATTAGGAAGGAAGAAGATACTTTTCTAGGAGACAGAGGTGGAGATCACTGAAATAGAAAAGAAGTCAAGAGAGCCCCAGTATGAGTGGCCACTTTTTTCCTGTAATAGGGAATGTACAGTCACTTCTTGCATCCCTTATTATGAGGATGACTTCATGTATGGGTTGGTCTAAATGATCAGAGAGGTCCCTTTCAAATCTCAAATTCCATAATTTTCTGTAAGTGGACTGAAAGCGAAGGGTGTAGATGATACTTTAGAAGACTTGGGAATTGATTAGATGTGGCAGAAAAAAAAAAAAGGAAAGAACCTGTTTGAAGACTTCTATCTATGGAAGTTTTGTACACAAATCAGATTTGAAAATCCATTGAGCTAAATCTACACATTTCCATAGCACTCCTCCTGACAGGTATGGGAACACTCTTAGGATGGGGAAACCTGCCATTCAAAGGAATCAACCAGAAATGGGGGTCATCTTCTCTCATTCTGATCTATAGCTTGCCATTGAACCCAAATGACTTTGGAGAAAATAAGACTGGAAATTTTGGACAGCCCATCTTCATTTAGATCAAATTCATTTGCAACTTATGGAATCACCTTCCTGATGGCATGGTCCTTATAGAGATGGAAAGACAAATGTGAGTAAAAGGAGCTGCCCCAGTGGGGTCCGGAAATAATCAATTCTATTTGGGCAATTCAGCTTCTTCCTCTTTTTCTTTCCTTGCCTTTCCTTGCTTTTCCTTCCTTGTTGTGACCAGTACAACACAAATGGGCTAGTGGCAGTTGAAAATAAGAAGTCAGGGTTGCTGATAATTCAGCAAAGCAATTTATTAAGAGAAATCATGCTACTTATATATCTTAAAACCATATTTTATTATGAAAATTATTGTTCTATTACCAACCCTGGTTTCTCTTTTCTTTGATCTAATTCTCTGAAGTATAATGTTATTTTCTGGAGACTCAATCTTGTGTAAAGTTCACAATGGCCTAGAATTTTGCCAGGATCTTATGTTTTCTCCTGATTTCAAACTTAAATGCACCCTTGATTAATTTCAAAAGGGGGGGGGGGAACATCCCATTTACCAAAGTCTCTAGCTTCCTGGGAGTTCTTTCACTTCCCTTTTCTTTTTTTCCTTGCTTTGCTTTCTTGCCTTGCTTTGACTTTCCTTTTATTTTTTTTTCCTTTTTCCTTTTCCCTTGCTTTATTTTTTCCTTTCCTTTTCTTCACTTGCTTTTTTTGATTTTGCTTGCCTTTCCTTTTCTTTGTCACTTGCTTTGCCTTTTCTTGCTTTTTTTCGCTTGCCTTGCCTTGTTTTACATTACATCTGTTTCATTACTTGTCTACGCCTCAACTTAGGAGGATATCATCCCTATATCATAATTTGAACTAAAATGTTATAATATTAGTTTATTTTATTAATAGTAATAAGTAATTGTAAAAAACAAGAAATCTACATGATGCAATTCCAAATCTATAAAATCAAATGAATTTCTATAGTTCACCTGTCCAATTTCTATAGTTCACCCTAGAAATTTTCTAAGAAAAAAAGGAAGGACATTGTTAAGACATCAAGACTTGTCCCCTTTTGAACTGACATGAGTCATAGCAGGTGAAAAACTTCCTTAGCTCTGTTTGATTCCAGTTAGGCATTAAAAGGCAGGTCAGAATTAATCACGAAGGCAATTTCCTGTCCAAAAAAGAGCACCATGAAGAAATTGTGACAAAAAGATACTACTTTAAGCCATGCCAAACTCATCCCTTCAACTTTTCCCAGGGATATATATACACTTGTGGCAGTTCTCAGACTGTAACACATGCCATTTTCTTCCTGAATGGTGGATTAGTTGAATGAGCAATTTAGATAATTATATCTGAAATAACATTCAGAATGATATCAAATTATAGTCCCAAGAGATTTTACTTCAAATAGCAGAATTTTATTATTCCACATTAAGACCAGATTATGATTTTTCATTCAAATATTAGCAAAGAACAAAACTATAAGGACATTTCATTTATCTTTCATTTAGAAATTAAGAATTATCACACTCTGGAGTTCTACACATATACTGAATAAGTGATAGTAAACTCAACAATATCCAGAAGATTTCTGGCTACCATAAGCTTCCATCTTGAATTATTTATTCACTCCTAAACCAAGATTGAAATCTTTTGAATCTGAAGTTATTAAAATTGAGTTGGTTCAAAGATGCAACCTTAACATATAGTGTTTATTAATGCATTCAAGTTGCATTTTATTTTTATCGTTTCCTAAATTTTCCTCATAAAAACTTACTCGTTATTATACTGAACTTGGCAATTTCCCCATCTTGAGTAGAATGGGAAAGATGAACCTATTTTCTCAAAATGATCAAGGCTGGTAAGATTTTATAATCCTGTCTGAATGCAAAGTTTCAAGAAGCCTCAATGACTATCAGGATATCTTAAAGGACCCATGCAATTTTCCCCCAAACAGCTAACAATAATAATTATCTCTTATCAGTCATTATAAAGTCTAAACCCAGACAATGGTGAGGGTGTAGTAGGCAATTCTTTTACATAAACCCCAAATCTTCCTTCCCATTTCTTAATTAAAATTTTATTTTTAATTTGCTCCCTGATTAAACAAGATTTTCTCTTTTCATGATCAGGAAAAAGTTAATACATATATTTTTACCATGTTTCACATATATTGGACATCTAGGGGAGAAGGTGGGGGAAGGAAAGGAAAATTGGAACACAAGGTTTTACAAGGGTTAATGTTGAAAAATTGTCCATAAATGTTTTGAAAATAAAAAGCTTTCATTTAAAAAAAAAGTTAATAACAAGCTGGTCTCTTTGGGGACTTGCCACATTTTGTTGTGACCCACACAGTCAAAGGCTTTAACATAGTTTATGAAGTAGAAAAAGATTTTTTTTTTTGCAACTCCCTTGCTTTATTTGTAATTCTATAAATGTTGACAATTTGGTCTCTGGTTCCTATGCTTCTTGGCTGTCTTTTTTCTTTTTTTTTTGCTGAGGCAATTGGGGTTAAGTGACTTGCCCAAGGTCACACAGCTAAAGAGTATTAAGTCCTCCTGACTAAGGGCGGGCACTCTATTACCTACACCATCTAGCTGCCCCTCCTCTGCTTCTTGGAAACAAACCTGGCCATCTAGTTCAAATATTGCTGAAGCCTTGTTTGCAGTGTCTTAAGCATAAATTTACTAGAATGTGAAATGAGCATAATTGTCCAGCAATTTGAACATTCCTTAGCATTGCCCTTCTTTAGAATTGGGACATAAATTGCTCTTTTTTTAATCCAAGGGCCATAGCTTCATTTTAAGGCATTTTAAATAGGCAACTGGAATTGCCACCTCCACTAACCTTATTGTTAGCAATGCTTCCTAACACTCAATTTCATTTCTTAATGACTAGCTGTATATCAGTAACCTCACAATTGTTATCATTGACATTAAGGATCTTCTATAGTTTATTCACCTATTTTTTGTTAAATCCCTAGAATTTTTCTTTTATTATGCACATTTTACATGGAACTTTTCCTTGATATTTCTAATTTTCTTGAAGAGATCTCTTGCCTTTCCCATTCTATTGCTTTCATCTATTTCTTTGCATTGCTTATTTTAAAAGTGCTTAGCACAAAGTAGATGCTTAATAAATCAATTTCTTTTCCTTTCCTCTATTTAAAATATTTAATTTTAAATTCAAAATATTTAAAATATTTCTCAAAATCTTGTCATCCTATTTTCTGTTAATTGTAATTAACAGTGGGAATAGAACCAAGATAGCAAAATAGAAAGCAAAGATCCTTATTATCCGATTTCTTAAAATGTTCCCCACAACAAATTGAAAGTTAAAATTTATTTTCAAACTGAATTCTGGAGTGGTAGAGTCAATGAAAGGTTAAGTAAGGTGAGGTAATTTTTTTCCCAGCCCAAGACAACTTAAGTCAGAAGGAAAGATTGGGGTGGTATACCTAAAGTATACATGGCAGCAACACCAAATGGGGGTCCTAGAGTTGGCTAGAACAGCAGCAACAGCAGAATTGAAAATTGAGGCAAGTTAAAATGCAAAAACAATTTTCTCAAGGGTAAGATACCAGTTTAATGATAATGATGCATATAGCTATTAATAAAGTGGACCAATGGCTACCCTAGTAAGGCCAGGGACCTAAGCATGATCAATTTATTGGTTAGGCTAACAATAACCAATAAACAAGATGTGGTCTCTCTTAGTGATCAATGTGTATCTTGCTTCAGATTGGCCTAAAAATGATTTAGATGTCTCCCTGTAAAAGTAAGATATCCAATTGGTAGACATTTTAATGAGGATGTGGGTTAAGAGTTACCTCAGTAACTATCACTTCCTCCTAGGGAAATGGGATTAGTGATACTATAGATAGTCAACCCCAGGGTAAACTTCTTAGTTTTTAGGTGTGGTTGATCATTCTCACAAATGCAAATTGTTTTTAAGGGCTTCAATTGCCCCCATGCAATCAGATTAGCAAAAAATAACTAGTATAATAGCTTTAACCCACTTAAAAAAGAACCTGGAGATATGCTCTTACACCCGCACAAAATAAGAAAAAAAGATTACTCATGTGAACAATTTGCTAAACTGGCTGATTTCAGAAAAACCTGGACTTATTTGAACTGATGCTAAATGAAGCCAATAGAACCAAAAAAATATTGCATGCAGCAACAACACAATTATGTTTTGATCAACTGTGATGGATTTGGCTCTTTTCAACAATGAGGTGATTCAAAACAGTTCCAATAGACTTGGGCTAGAAAGTGTCAACCACATTCAAAGAACTATGAAGACAATGTGAATAAAGCTAGTTTTTTAAAATAGTTTTTAATAAATACAATTTTAATTTTTAATAAATATAATTAACAGAAAATAGGATGACAAGATTTTGAGAAAATGACTTTTTTAAATAGAGGAAAGGAAAAGAAATTGATTTATTAAGCATCTATTTTGTGCTAAGCACTTTTTAAATAAGCAATGCAAAGAAATAGATGAAAATAGCTAGTTTTTAATAGTTATTTTCACCTTTTTTGTTGTTTGTCTGTTTGATTACTCGTGGGTTTTTTCTTTGACCAGATTTTTCCTACATAGCATGAATATGACAATTTTTAGAATTGTTCATGTTTAACCTATTTCGGATAGATTGCTATCTTGAGGCTGAAGGGGAAAAAACTTGGAACAAGATTTTGCAAAGACGAATGTTTAAAACTATCTTTGCAGGTATCTGAAAAAATAAAACGCTATTGAAAAAAATTTTCAATTTAATTAAAAATAAGAGAAATTGATAACATTGCAAACTAAATTTAGCTGTTTTAAATGTGTTTTTCGAAATTATGATGAGAATGGGACTGGGATTTAGAAATTTAGAGAATCCAGCCCAATTTGGGCTATTTGTGCCCAACCTATGGTAAAGCATTCCAAGCTCACATTGGTTTGATCAACCACAGTTGGGATACACTATAATTTGACTTTTTACATTGTGATGTGATTTTGGTCTTCGTGGAAAACAAAGGACAGCCTAACCTAAGCACCCAACTCTGGAATGTTTAACTGCCAGCTATCAAAACATAAAGATCTCAAGTACAAATTTTAAATAGTATCTACCTATGGGTCCTCAGAACAACCCTCAGAAGTAGGCAATGTGGAGATATCTCCATTTACAAGTCAAAAGAGTTTTGCTACCTCAAATGTATTTCCATTTATAGGGAAGGTAGTGTAAGGGATAAAGAGTAATGTCTGTCTTCATGGGACTATAAAGGCCTAAGAATTATACAATATACACAATATTGGCTTTGGAGGTTATATTCAGACTTTTGCTCCCAAGTTTAGGTCTCCATTTGCTAAATACAACATTGCCTCAAAACGTTGGCATATTTTTAATAGTTGAAATAATGATGTGAATTAATAATATAATCAAATAGTTTCTCATATTTATACAGTGATTTTTCTCTCTCCATTGTCACAACTCTTGTAAATTAGGTACTATTATCCCTATTTTATAGGTAAGGTGAATGAATCTAACAGAAACTAATGAATTGCCCAGCATTATATAGCTAGTGAGGTGTAGAATTGAACTCAAGCCTTTCTAAATCTAACCCCAAAGCCCTATCCACAGGAGCACCTAGAGGCCTAACTAATAAACTAAAAAAATACATTCATGCTTGAAAAATGGAGGCATTGATATTCAGTAATCATATACAACCATACAATGAAGATTATAAAATTCAAGAAGATAAAATAGTGAAAATAATCAAGTCATTCCTACTTTAAAAAGAACTTTCAGTTTCTAATGGTAAGGGTTTGGAAAGAACCAACCATTATGGAAAATCAGAAATGGTTCTCAGATTGGACTAAGGGCATCTTTTTATATCAAATACAATTATCACATTTAGTGAAGCAAGTAATGTGGACAAATGCAAAACTGATATTGAAACAGTTCCCAAAAATTCTAAAATCTAATTAAGTTCCAACTTCCAAATGTTTTAGAGAAGCCATTAATTTTCTTATTTAAGTTATAAAGTGACTATTTGGTGATACCTGAAAGACTCCTTCACAGACTAATGTAAGTAGATTCAATTATACACTGAACATATAGAACTAATTATTTTGAAATTAAAATGCTATTTTTTTCCACATTTGCAGATCTAATATTTATACACAGAATTGAGGCAGAAGAAAAGGGTTATATATATGCAAGATTTTACAAGATTTTGTTCTATGACTGACCAGGTAAGAATGGGATAAATAATGAATGTGACAAGATGCAAGAATTATAAAATATTTTTAGAACCATTCAGAAATACTCCAACCTGTGTTTATTGGCCATTTGCAGATACAGCAATTACAGATACAGATTTCTAACTGAGGCAAAGAAGATTGAATGATTTATTTTTCAAAAGTGGTAGTCCAGAAAGAAATATACTCCCGACATGAAGTTTTCAATAGGAATGCTGTTAGTCTAATGGAATTAGCTTGAAAATTACCATTAGCATAAACAGCATATGTCTTTCCCGAGTCCGGTAGAATTGTGACAGTCACCTTTTTATCTTCAAAAACACTGAGGGAATCACAAGTCTTCAATAATTCAGATGCTATAAAAAAGAAAAACTATCAGTCAAAACCAACAGAATTACAATGTCTTACACATCAGGGAGGGCTTATACAGATTCTTTACTGATTTGTTGTCTGCAGGAAATTGAAACGGATCAGAGAAAGAGGCTGTATATGTTCTGCTGGAGACAGACTTTTCTGGCTGAGAACCAGACTTTTCTTTTAGGCATATTCTGTATTTCCTTAATAGACCTCTTCTTCCTACATTTTGCACACAGGTAAGTGACCCCTTGTTTTAAACCAAAAAATTTTTTCCTGGTCTTTGCCAGATTTCTTCCGCTATCCTGCTCTGGGTTTCCCTACTTGGTTAAAATAAAGATCAAGCCTAAATAGCTTGTTCCTTCAACCTATCAAGTTCGTTCCAAAGAAGAAAATCTTGATTTATCCATTTCTTCAATGGAGCACTTGAAAAAAACTCTTATTAAACATTTATTCTATGCCCAGCATTAATCCAGCTATCCTATGCCCTCAAGTCACCATAGAAACAATTCTATTCCTACAATCTTATTTCTGCCTCTGAACAAAAATAAATGCACCCCAATGAAGTTTTATGAATGCTCAATTAGAGGCCTGACTAATCTAGTGCAGATGGAGAGTATCAGTAGGATACTGGATTCTCAGTGAATCACCTTGAATTTGTCTTCCCCTCTCACTCTGGGAAGTGGGTTCTAACACTCTACCTTGGCCAGGAACACTATTCTAGTTTCTGGAGTAGTCCATTAAAAATGTTCCTATCTATACTAAGACAGTTTCACAAGGTAAAAACACAAGGACTTCAGAGTATTCAAAGCAAGAATATTCAAGACCACACTTATAACAGGTCAAGTATGTTGGCCTCCTGCTACTCCTGTGAAGAAAGCTCAAATAGATAGTCAAAACACTATCACTTACTATTAAAGTGAAAGAGTTTTAGAAATTCAGATGCCATCTTGAGATAATTGATATTCAAATCAAGACTGAAAGGAGTCAAACTTGGTTGTATGAAATTTCTGTTTAAAAAAAAAAAAAAAAGACATCAGTTATGATACTAAAAGCCACACTTTCTACCTCTGTTGCGATCACACTCAATTCTCAAATCCCATGCAATTATCTACTATCTAAACAATTACATACCTTGCAAATTTGTTTTTCAACTCCTAAGAGGAGAAAAAGAATAACTTTAGTGGAATTGATTTATGAACTTTGCGAAAGTTGTCCATAAGACCATCTATGAGTTCAAGGAATCCCTCTTCCCTTTCCTCCCCCTCCCCTAAGGACTTGCATTGCTTTTTTCCTTCCTTTGTCCCCTCCCTTCTTTCCTGTCTCACCCTCCCTTTGTCTCACTAAACTTCAATTTAGGAAAGCTAGATTTTACACACATCTTCCTGAAAACTGAGGAGAAACTCAGGCGATTCCACATTACTGTAATGAATAACGTAGTTAAGTACGAACTCTTCACCGTATTTCCACACAGTTCCCAAATGTTCTGAGAACCATCTAGGTATTATCTATCAAAAAAAAAAAAAAAATTGATATAATAATTTAAAAACCTCATGAAAATCATTAAAAATCTAATGGTTGGAGTTCTGTGAGATCTTGGACCTTTAAATGCTTATAGCATTTGAGACCCAAGTTCAAATCTGGCATTAGATTCTTACTAGCTGTGTGACTCTGGGCAAATCACTTAACTCCCAATTGCGGCCCTCCACCCCTACCAAAAGTCTAGGAAAGGGCAATGATATCATCCATTGATATTCCCATTTACAGGCTTTGTATAAGATTAATATTACTTTTTATCTTACATTTAATAGTTCCACATTCGTTTTCTGAGTCTTTTCCTCCAATATTTTGATTTTGTCTCTTAGAAATTTGACATATCTGGACATCTTGGCTTCCCATTCCTTCTGTTTCTCCACTATGTCAAGCTCCTGATAAATTTCCATTTGCTGCAGCTTCTGAAAGAACTTAAATAACTTTTCATTGTCTGTTCCCATTATTAGGTTCTGTATTTCTGCTGTCTCCATTTTTTCCTCCTCTGTTTTCTTCTTCTTTAGGTATTCCCATGTTGCTTCCATTTTTTCTTCAAAAATGTTTTTGGTGATATCTGTATCATCCTGCAAGGAAGGATGTTATTCTGATGTTATACATAAAACTACTTCATGGCCTCACCTCATCCCTGTTTATTCACTGTGGTATAAATGCAAAAAATATTGTACTCAGTGGGAGTCAACAGCCCAGCACTCCAGTCCCAGTCAGCTATGTCTTTAGAGAACCTTCCTAGCTTCACCATTTTCACAAATCTCAATGACATTAAATTTGCACTACTCATCCTATTAGTCTCCAATTATTTATTTTGAAGAAAAAAAATGGAACATGATGCCTTCTGCAAATTTACATAAAATTTGGGCACAGCACAGAGCTCTCTCTTCCACACTGTAGGTTGAATTGACTGCATTCAAGCCATGTTGAAGAAAACATGATCTCAAATTCTTGTCTTACTAGTCAAATCAGCTAAGTTCTGGGCCTCCAATATTATTTGACTTCTTTATTAAATGCATACATTTTGTATAAATAGTGCTTTAGTCATTAGTAATTCTCTGGCTGTATGTCCTAAACCGCTCAAGGAAATTTGTAATTGCTTTTTCTACATAAAGTTCTTAACATAACCATCTGATTTGAGTTGGCCATGCAAACATGAAAAATGCTGTGGAAATAGCGCCTAGCTATCCAGTCTTAAATTTTGAAACATTGCTCTTCATGAACTCTAGTTATCAGTAACACAAGCCTCCTTGCTGTTCCTTAAACAAGATAATCCATATTTACATACTCTTATTAATTTTCATTGATTTCCCCCTTTACCTGGAACTCTCTCCTTCATTTTCTGCCTGCTGGCTTCCTGATGCCCTCAAATCCCAGCAAAAATATCTGAAATCTTTATGGATTCCCCAGCAAACTAGTCTCTTCCTAGTATTGATTATCTCCAATTTATCTTTTGTCTATCCAGTTTGCACATAATTGTTTTTTTTCAAATAGTCTTTCCCATTAAATTGTTTGCTCCAAGGAAGGAGATACTGTTCTTCTGCTTTTTCTTTCGTTAAGATATTAAGAGACAAGGGGCAGCTAGGTGGCACAGTGGATAGAGCACCAGCCCTGAAGTTAGGAGGATCTGAGTTCAAATCTGATCTCAGACACTTAACACTTCCTAGCTGTGTAAAGCTGTGTGGGAAAGTCAATTGCATCAACAAATTATACATATATATATATATATATATATATATATATATATATATATATATATATAAAATAGGCAACACTCTTGTTTTCCAGAGTTAAGGAAGCAGACTGTTCTGAGCCTAGCATAAAAACAATCCTTTAGTGATCTCTGGATGATCTCAGCCACAGCAAAATCCCAGAATTGTTTCATATCAGCATCTCAGATAATTTCTGAGCTTGAACAAGCACCTGTGTATCCTGTTCTGGTGGTGAAGTCATGCTAGAAATCTAACTTGTCAAATCTCATTGTCAGGGCTACAAGCTGAAAGCTCAACAGTTGGTATAAATACTGAGAGATCTCCCCAGATTGTCTTGGGGAGCCTCTGCCATATGTTCTTATTTGAAAATGTGTTTTCTTCCATTTGAAAATAAAATCTCCTTGATTCCTGACTTTGAGGTCTCTAGCCTGCTTTGTTTGGCTCCAGTTATCCATGGGTTAGAGATTGGTTCTGATCAGGTTGACACCTTGGATCCCCTTAATTTAGTAAAGTGCCTGGAATGGAGTAGGTGCTTAGTAAATGCTCACTGACTATCGTTATGATAAAACCGGTAGCAAGATAATCTAATACTTTGTTCCAAGATCATATTTTATACCAGGTCATACAATGAATGGAATTAGGAAATCCTCATTTTTCAAAGCTTACTTGCCAACTAAATCTTCTATCTGGCTAATTAATCACCCTCCCTTCTCCTCACCTCAAGTGATTACTTTTCTGGTTCAGTGGGTGGAAGGGTTTGAGTCTGAGCCAGAAATCAAAAAACTGAAGGCACCAAGCAGGGATGGAAACCAACTAAAACAGCTTAACAGTATTATTGAATTTCAGGTTAGGAGACATTGCTTTGATTCAGTTTCTATACTAGTAATAAGAACAAGAGCAAGTGACACGATGGTTTTTTCTTCATCTGCCAATTATGGTTAATAATGAGAAACTTGCTATGAAACCCATCTGAGACCCATAAATAAGAAACTCTTTTGTTTGTAGTCTGGCATTTTTCTCTTGTTTATACCCTGTGCTTGGAGTTATGTCTTTTTTCTGCTTCAGAACTCTGACTTCTTTAAGTCCAACTAAAACTACATCATTTCTGGAAAACCTTCAACTCCTCTTTAATTTTCCTGTAAATTTCTATACCTTTTCTATAGTTTGCTTTGTATAGATTTGTTGCAGTGGATTTCCCCCTTAAGTTGTAAACTTCTTAAAAGCTGTCTGTATTTTGCTTCTTTTTGTATTCTTAGCACTGCCTAAAATATAGTAGGAACTTAATATAGAACATCTATATATGCATAATATCATTTGAAAAGACAATCAGATACTTACAGTCCACATTACAGCCCATGCCAGAGATTTCTCCTTCTGTTGACATTGAAATTCCTGAACTTTTTCTGCAGTATGCCCAAACATTTTCATTTCTATCTGGAGCATCTTCTGTAAGAGCAACATAGACATTATTAGGAGGCCTAAGGCTGCTAAATGGTGATGGGCTGAGAAACTCAGGAAGTCTGAAAGGCAGTATTTAAATGATCTGCAGGGGAGAATCACAGCAGGAAGAAAAGCATCCCTCTGATCTCCAATGGAGAGCTATGTACTCAAGGGATATTTCCAAGGGAAAGTTTAAAATAGGGATAACCAAAATGATCATGAAAGGGTCACTACAAACAAATGTCTACTTCAAGCTACATGGAGGATTTCCATTTGCAAGACTTACCCTGTAGCCCACAGCAGCCACTGCAATGGGCCAATGTATGTGACTCCAATGATTTGATTCACAGCAGGTCACACAGAGCAGCCTCCTCTCATTTTCACAATATATTTTCTGTTCTTCTTGATGCAGCTCACATATGCCTTCTCCTTCAGGATTCATAGCAATGTCAGCCTGAACACTTTTTAGTTGGGAGAAATCCCAGCATCTTTTGCAACAGAAAGGTAGCAAACATTTTTTCTGGAGACAAGACAAGCAAGCACCATGTCCACACTCAATGGTGATTATGTTTGATTCAAAAGCCCAACAGACAGTACAAAGACTTTCTTCCTCTTCTGCAAAGTTATCTAAGAATATCCTGAGGAAAAAGAGTGAGAGTCTATGAAAGTTGCCTACTTTTTTAGTTAAAAACAAACAAACAAAAAACATTTCATGAAATGGAGCAAAGTGTCAATTTTCCCTGTAAACCTAGGGCAAATTCTTCTGTAAACGTAGACAGCAAGAGGAAGAGTGAGCACAACTAGGGAATGTTATAATAACTGCATCTAAATCTTCATCTATCTATCTATATGGCACTTAAAAAAAGACAAAGAAGCAACAAGATACTCTATGTAAACTAAGGTTTCAAAAATAAGTGTGGATATGACTGAGGCTACAGCACCCATTCAGTGATTAAGAGACAATTGAGGCAATGGATCTCCTTGTTCATTTACTTAGTCCAAAAAAACCCTACAACTAATGAATGAATGGCTCTGTAAGGACTCTCAGATATTATTTATCTATGGTGAACATCCAGTTAGCTGTTTTTGTGTGGTCCAAGGCATGTATTTTACTCAGCACTGGGATTAAGTCAGATAAGGGTCTGAAACTCAGTCATCCTAATCCCAGGATTTTCATTCTGGTTATACCAAATAGCACACAAATCCCTCTGAAGTAGCTACTATTATTTGCATTATATTAGAAGGGAATTGAGATGAGAGGTTTGGTAGCTTGTCCAGGGCAGAAATTTAGTTAAAATTTGAAATAAGATTTCAGCTCATGTCTTCCTGAGTTCATTATTCATCAAAGTATGAAAGGAACCCCTATCCCTAAGCACTTGTCACTTCTCTTGGTAAAAATCATCTGGGATGGACTCCTCTTCCTTAGCTGAGTACAAATTCCTCTGCAAAAAACTGTTGTTGCTGAAGTCATTTGACTTGTGTGACTTTTCATGACTCCATTTGGGGTTTTCTTGGCAGGATATCCAAGTAGTTTGCCCATTATACAGTTAAGGAACTGAAGCAATTGGGAAAGTCACTTATCCCAAACTCCAAACACAGAGCCGGTTAGTATCTGAAGTCAGGTTTGAACTCATGAAAAGGAGTCTTCCTTCATAGATGAAATCTTTAAGTCTGGATAACAAACCAACACCGAGAGCTTTGAGTTTTTTTTGTTGTTTTTTTTTTTACAATAAGGAATACACTTGTTGGCATTAACTGACCCAGCATTACTACAGACTTCATCCTTACACCCTCAGAGCCCCCAACTTCCTGACATAGGTTAATTGGACATGAAAGTCCTATAGCTTTAAAAAAGACCTTGAGGAATAGAACTGTACAAATTAGTACCTTTCCCTTCTGTTTATACCTCTATTTTTTATTAGTGGTTATCATCTTATGGATTTAGTCTTGATATATAAGGGCTAAAACTAAGCAAGCATTTACTAAATGTATACTAATTGTAAAGCCTTTATCTGGTAGATACACATAAAATTCCTACATATGCACACTCATGTGAAATTCATATACCTATATACAATTATCCCACACTAATTCTACAGAATAACATAATGGCATGCTGTTGATTAACTTTATTTTATAAATAACTCAGAGAGCTTAAAAGAACTTGTCCAAGGTTACACAACTAAATATCACAGGCAGTATTGGCCCTTTTTACTAACCCAGCTTCTCCTTTAATGTTCCCAATTTTGATAATAAAAGTGTTTTAATAGAAATATTATGTTCCATTCAAAATAACAGTCGATAGTATAAAATATTTGGGAATATATCTACCAAAGGAGAGTCAGGAATTATATGAGAAAAATTACAAAACACTTGCCACAAAAATAAAGTCAGATTTAAATAATTGGAAAGACATTCAGTGCTCTTGGATAGGCCGAGCGAATATAATAAAGATGACAATATTCCCCAAACTAATCTATTTATTTAGTGCTATACCAATCAGACTCCCAAGAAACTATTTTAATGACCTAGAAAAAATAACAACAGAGAAAGTTCCCAGACATTGTCTAGATATGGAGTCTACCAAAACAAAAGAGCTTTCCTCAGAAGGAAACTTACCGTGGATGTCGTTCTTGCAACCCCAAGGCAGGCGGAGAAAACATCTTGGCTCTGAGTAGAATACACTACCAGAAAGTGTCTAGGCTTGGCTTTTATACGTGATCCAGGTACTTCCCCCTCCCCCATCAGCTCTTTCCAGTGAGTGAATCACTAGGCTAAATCAATTATAAAAACAAAAGCTACTTTTCCCAATCAGGAAGATCCCTTAAGGGTTGTTTTTTGTTGGGGTTTTTCGGGCTTCCCAGAACTCTCAGCACCCTAATTCCACAGAAAGAGTTAATTTCTCAATGAAATAGTTAGCATTTATTGACTACTAATTGCTAAATTTTTTATTAAATCTTGTAAATAAAAATCAAAACAAAAATAGAATTCTGCCCCTCAAGGAACACACACTTCTAGCAAAGATTATCTCCAAATAGATAATTTCTTGAAAAAGTCTGAGAGTAGGTACTAGTTATGAGAGTAGAATGGGAGGGAAAAGGCCTTTGATAAAAACTTGGAATGTGAGCAGAAAGCTTTGTTTTTAGAAAACAAGATTTTAATGGGCTTACCTTCTTAGCACCTAAGTAACAGGTTAAAGGCAACACTTAAAAGCTCTGGTTTTAAAGTGATTTTTAAACATTTTTCCTCCTTTACATATAAAGACAATGTTAATAGTCATTTTTAAAAATGAGTTTCAAAATTTTTCTCTCTTCTCCTTCTCTTCCCTCCCTTAATTACTAAGCAATGTTTAATCATGTAAAACATATTACCATATTATTCTTGTAGGGAAACGAGAAACAGATACAAAGAGAGAAAAACATGAGCATTTATTAAGTGTTTACTTATTAAAGTAGGTCCTGTACTACTGATATGGTTTATAATGTGGGGTTCAGCACTATAAGATGGGGTTCAGTGATGTGAAGTTACAGTGGATTTATTTAGGGGAATAGGTTACAGACAAAATGAAGGGATGCAATAGACACCAGGAATGGTAAATATGAGAGAGAGTTGGGAGAGCAAATGAAAGACAAGTTTCACAATTATCCAACAGAAAGGGAGCACCTCTTGAAATTGGGGCATGTCCTTAGCTGGCAAGCTAAATTCTAAGAGGGACTTAGCACACTAAAAGAGCTGTAAGGAAGAGAAGTGGGGTTGGGAATTATAGTGGAGTTAGGAGAGACTCTACATGGCGTGGGGGAAGGAGAATGAAAAGGAAAGGGAAAGGGGAAAAGAGAAAGACACCATGAGGCAGACTGTCTGCCACGGCAGACTGACCCAAAGGAAAGCAGCAGCCATGGGGCAGCCCATAAATATATTTTAATAGGGAAAATTTAACTTCAGGATCATGAGAGGGATTTTTGACAGATCTGGTAAGGTGAGACAACTGGAGACCTTACAGAGGGTGGATCCTAGAGGTTTAACATTTCAGATTAGATAAACTCGGCAAGGGGTGGGACCATGGAGCTAAACAGATCTCTATCTGTGCCTTCTCCCAGCTTGCCTCTGGGATCGATTCTTTAGTTTCTCTAGGTCTAAAACATCATTCAGGACTTCATCATTGAAAAATGATATCTTGTTCTATTCAGGCATATTCTGTCATTAGACAATTGGCAAGTGGCCAAAGTACTTTTCTAATGTTCCCAAACCATTTATGGAATTTTCCGACACAGACTTTCTTTTTATTTTAAATTACGCTTTCAAAAACGGTTTTTACACAAAATTAATGCAGACAAGATTAGAAGGGAAGCAGTAAATTGGGAAAACATTTTTACATTCAAAGGATCTAATAAAGGCCTTATTTTATTTATTTGTTGTTTGTTTGTTTTGCTGAGGCAAATGGGGTTAAGTGATTTGCCTAGGGTCACATAGGAAGTATGAGATCACATTTGAACTCCTAATTTCTGGGCTAATGCTCTATCCACTGAACCACCTAGTTGCCCCTTCATTTCTAAAATTTATAAAAAGTCAAGCTGTTCTCCAACTGATAAATGGTCAAGGGATATGAACAGATAATTCTCAGATGAAGAAATTGAACCATTTCTAGTCATATGAAAAGTTGCTCTAAATCACTATTGATCAAAGAAATGCAAATTGAGACAACTCTGAGATACCTCTACACACCTCTCAAATTGGCTAAGACAGGAAAAGATAATGACAAATGTTGGAAGGGATGTGGGAAAACTAGGACACTAATACATTATTGATGAAAGTGTGAACAGATCCAGCATTCTGGAGAATTATCAAACTGTGCATCTTTGATCTCACAGTGTTTCTACTGGGATTATATCCCAAATAAATTTTAAGGAGGGAAAGGGACCAACGTGTGCAAAAATGTTTGTGGCAGCCTTTTTCATAGTGGCTAGAAACTGGAAATTGAAGGGATGCCCACCAATTGGAGAATCACTAAATATATTGTGGTATATGAATGTTATGGAATATTACTGTTCTATAAGAAATGATCAGCAGGATGATTTTAGAGAAGCCTGGAGAGACTTACATAAACTGATGCTGAGTGAAATGAGCAGAACTAGAAGAACAATGTACATGGCAACAACCAAATTATACAATGATCAAGTCTAATGGACACATCTCTTTCCAAGAATGAAATGATTGAAGCCACTTTCAATGATCTTGTAATGAAGAGAGCTATTTACTCCAAGAGAGGATTGTGGGAACTGAGTGTAGTTTACAACATAACATTTTAACTCTTTTTGCTGTTTGCTTGCATTTTATTTTCTTTCTCTTTTTTTTCTGGTTTGATTTGATTTTTCTTGTGCAACAAGGTAATTGTATAAATATGTATACATATATTGGATTCAACATATTTTAACATGTTTAATATATATTGGGTTACTTGCCATCTAGGGGAGGAGGTGGGGGAAAATTTGGAACACAAAGTTTTGCAATGGTCAGTGTTGAAAAATTATCCATGCATATGAATTGAAAATAAAAAGCTTTAATAAAATAGTTTTGACTATTTCCCCACTATTTTTAAATCATTTACATTTACCCTCATTATTTCTTTCCCTCCTTAATGGAGATCTATCAGATGTAACATTTAGCAAAAAAAAAAAAAAAAAAGAAACAGAAAAAAGAAAAGGACAATTAGTAAAACTCATCTATATATATATATATATTTACTTTTTAAAAATTAATTTTATAATTTTAAATTTTTTGACAGTATATATGCATGAGTAATTTTTTATAACATTATCCCTTGTATTCATTTTTCCAAATTTTCCCCTCCCTCCCTCTTCTCCCTCCCCTAGATGACAGGCAATCCCATACATTTTACATGTGTTACAGTATAACCTAGATACAATATATGTGTGTAAATACCATTTTCTTGTTGCACATTAACTATTAGATTCCAAATGTATGAGTAACCTGGGTAGATAGACAGTAGTGCTAACAATTTATATTCATTTCCAGTGTTCCTTCTCTGGGTGTAGTTGTTTCTGTCCATCATTGATCAACTGGAAGTAAGTTGGATCTTCTTTATGTTGAAGATACCCACTTTCATCAGAATACATCTTCATACAACATTGTTGTTGAAGTGTATAGTGATCTTCTGGTTCTATTCATTTCACTCAGCATCAGTTGATGTAAGTCTCTCCAAGCCTCTCTGTATTCCTCCTGCTGGTCATTTCTTACTGAACAATAGTATTCCATAACCTTCATATACCATAATTTAAACCCAACCATTCTCCAATTGATGGGCATCCATTCAAGTTCCAGTTTCTAGCCACTACGAAAAGGGCTGCTACAAACATTTTGGCACATACAGGTCCCTTTCCCTTCTTTAGTATTTCTTTGGGATATAAGCCCAGTAGTAGTACTGCCTGGGTCAAAGGGTATGCACAGTTTGGTAACTTTTTGGGCATAGTTCCAAATTGCTCTCCAGAATGGCTGGATTCTTTAACAACTCCACCAACAATGTATCAGTGTCCCAGTTTTCCCACATCCCCTCCAACATTCATCATTATTTGTTCCTGTCATCTTAGCCAATCTGACAGGTGTGTAGTGATATCTCAGAGTTGTCTTAATTTGCATTTCTCTGATCAGTAGTGATTTGGAACACTCTTTCATATGAGTGGATATAAGTTCAATTTCATTATCTGAGAATTGTCTATTCATATCCTTTGACCATTTATCAATTGGAGAATGGTTTGATTTCTTATAAATTAGGGTCAGTTCTCTATATATTTTGGAAATGAGACCTTTATCAGAACCTTTAACTGTAAAAATATTTTCCCAATTTGTTACTTCCCTTCTAATCTTGTTTGCATTAGTATTGTTTGTACAGAAACTTTTTAGTTTGATGTAATCAAAATCTTCTATTTTGTGATCAATAATGATCTCTAGTTCTCCTCTGGTCTTAAATTCCTTCCTCCTCCACAGGTCTGAGAAGTAGACTATCCTCTGTTCCTCTAATCTATTTATGATCTCATTCTTTATGCCTAATCATGGACCCATTTTGATCTTATCTTGTTGTTAAGTGTGGATCCATATCTAATTTCTGGCATACTCATTTCAGTTTTCCCAACAGTTTTTTTCAAATAATGAATTTTTATCCCTAATGTTGGTATCTTTGGGTTTATCAAACACTAGATTGCTATAGTTGTACCCTTTTTTGTCCTTTGTACCTAATCTGTTCCACTGATTGACCGGTCTATTTCTTAGCCAATACCAAATGGTTTTGGTGACTGCTGCTATAATAATATAGCTTTAGATGAAGTATACGTAGACCACCTTCATCTGACTTTTTTTTCATTAATTCCCTTGAAATTCTTGACCTTTTATTCTTCCGTATGAACTTTGTTGTTATTTTTTTCTAGGTCAACCCATCAATATATTTAAGGATATGCTGGTAACAAGTGCCTTACCAAAAAACATGACACACTTTTAAGTTTAAAGAAATACTTCTTGCATCCTCTATTAATTTTTTTTTAATCTAGACAATCAACAACAAAATCAAATCCTGATTTGTTGTTTTTGCTAATTTCTGAGGCATAGAGGAAAACACAGAAAATTTAACAATTGTCTATACCTGGTAAGAGTTGGCTCCAACACTAGTTTTTTTTTTTTTTTTTTTTTTTTTAATTAGTAAGAATTCAATTGGAGAGAATTGATTCTTGTTAATTGAATACATTAGAGATAATTTAAGTACAAAATATATCAATAAAATTTATTCATAGTATACTATGCATTCCTACTCACCCTATCTTATTTTTTAAAATACTTTTTCCCTATTCAGTTTTTTTTTTTTTTAAATTTATGTTAAAAGCATTAAGGAGATGGAGGAGGGGAAACATCTTTTAGCTCCATCTCCTCTGGCCCCCAAAATGAATACACTTGATTATTTAAGACTCTTCTTTGGTAGTAACAACTGCAACTCCATTTCAATACTTACTTATCTCATGAAAGTCAGCTCCTTTAGGTGACTCTGGGCTTGAAGTTTGGTCTACCCAGTCCCAAATCAGTCACTCCTCAATGAGCTAGTTAGTGCTAGTTAAATTTCCCATTCAAATTTCCAGCAGTCAGATATCTTTCATCATCACAAATTATAGATGGTATATCTGATCCTTCAGAAATTCCACTTAGTAATAGCAAATGTCACAGAGAACAACTAAAGACCCCAACCCCTGAAGAAATGACTATTTGATCTTTTAAAAGTTCAATTGGAGATCTCAATCCTATAGCTTTCCATCACAATATACCACGGTTCTCATCATCACCATTCAAGACTATTTAATGGTGCACTTTCATGGTTGCGACCCAAAGATATTGAACAGGTAGAGGGAAAAAACAAAAAGCTTCTGACCAAGAGAAGAAAATGATAGATATAGAATTCTACTTTGAAAAATTTTGGGAAAGTTTTGTTTGCATAGTCTTTCAGAGTGTACTCCCATCAATGGAATTACCGGGTTAATAATAAGGAAATCTTACTTTTCTAGAAAAAAAATAATGTCCATCACAAATTTACAACCCTGGGCGGCTATGTAGTTCAGTAGTTAGAGCACCAGCCCTGAAGTCAGGAGTACTTGAGTTCAAATCTTTTCTCAGACACTTTACACTTCCTAGCTGTGTGACCTTGGGCCACCTAACCCCAATTGCCTCAAAAATATTTTTTTTTACAACTCTATTCATAGAATCTGATTGACTCTTAAGTCCAATTACCTCTTCTTTGTTTTATCCTTACTCTTCGAATTTTATGACACTACTAATTACTATCTTCCCACTTTCACTAATCTTTTCCCATATATTGCTTATTCTTCTTTTAATTTCACATGTTTTAGAGATATTACTAGTTCAACATGCTCTGTCCTTAGGTCTCTTTATTCTCTGTGTTTTCCCTTAAAGACATCTATGAAAAGGTGCTTTAAATCATTATTGATCAGAGAAATGCAAATTAAGACAACTCTGAGATACCACTTCACACCTCTCAGATTGGCTAAGATGACAGGAAAAGATAATGATAAATGTTGGAGGGGATGTAGGAAAACTGGGACACTAATATATTGTTGGTGGAGTTGTGAATGGTTCCAACCATTTTGGAGAGCAGTTTGGAATAATGCCCAAAGAATCATCAAACTGTGCATACCCTTTGATCCAGCAGTGTTTCTACTGGGCTTATCTCCTAAAGAGATCTTAAAGGAGGGAAAGGGACCCACATGTGCAAAAATGTTTGTGACAGCTCTTTTTGTAGTGGCAAGAAACTGGAAACTGAGTGGATGCCCATCAATTGGAGAATAGCTGAATAAATTATGGTACGTGAATGTTATGGAATATTATTTTTCTGTAAGAGATGAACAGCAGGATGAATACAGAGAGACTTGGAGAGACATGAACTGATGTTAAGTGAAATGTACAGAACCAGGAGATCATTATACACAGCAACCACAAAATTACACAATGATCAATTCTGATGGACATGGCTCTCTTCAACAATGAGATGATTCACATCTGTTTCAATGGGCTTGTGATGAAGAGAGCCATCTACACCCAAAGGGAAGTCTGTGGGAACTGAATGTGGTTCACAACATAGCATTTTAATTCTTTTTATTGTTTGCTTGAATTTTTATTTTCTTTCTCTCTTTTTTTTTCTGATTTGATTTTTCCTGTGCAGCAAGATAATTGTATAAATCTATATGCATATATTGGATTTAACAATACATTTCTACCATATTTAACATATATTGGACTACTTGCCATCTAGGGGAGGGAGTGGGGAAAGGGACAGGAAATTGGAATACAAGGTTTTGTAAGGGCTAATTTTTTGTTTGTTTGTTTGTTTTGCTGAGGCAATTGGGGTTAAATGACTTACCCAGGGTCACACAGCCAGAAAGTGTTAAATGTCTGAGTCCAAATTTGAACTCAGGTCCTCCTGACTTCAAGGCTGGTGCTCTATTCATTGTGCCACCTAGCTGGCCCTGCAACGGCTTATGTTGAAGAATTATCCATGAATAGGTTTTGAAAAATAAAGCTTTAATAAAGGGAAAAAAATGAAACGAAAAGCTTTCTCAAGTAAAAAAAAAAAAAAACACACCTCCAGAAATCCAATTATTACCAATAATCATATGGGTCTCAAATATCTATCTCCATGCCCAACATCTTATATGAGATCTGATCTCAAATCTTCAACTGCCTACTGGACATTTCCATTTAATATGTACTAATAACTTCAACTCAATATATCTATAACCAAACTTCTCATCTTCTTATATCTCCAACTTTCCAATTTCTTTGATGGAACTATCTACCAGTCCTCTAAAATTGAAATTTCAGGGGCAGTTTTGATCCTTAAATATCTTTGACCTCCTCATGCTCAATGAACTTCAACCACAGGTTCTAAAACCTCATTATCTTTCTCATAGATTGTCTCCATTCTGTTCCTTCAATTTTCTCAATAACTTCTTTGAAAAGAATTTTTACCTGATATTTTTGAAGTGACTTTTATTCTACATCTTCCCTTTTCAAATTCTTGATGAGATTCTCTTAAACAGAGGTTCTTCCCCCAACCAAAAATTAAACTGGAAATACAAAAATTAAAAGGAGAAATCAATAATATTGAAAGTAAAAAAACTATTGAGTTAATAAATAAAACCAAGAGTTGGTTTTATGAAAAAGCTAATAAAATAGATAAACCTTTAGTAAATCTGATCAGAAAAAAGAAAGAGGAAAATCAAATTGTTAGTCTTACAAATGAAAAGGGGGATCTTTCCACCAATGAAGAGGAAATTAGAGAAATAATAAGGAGTTACTTTGCGCAACTTTATGCCAATAAATTTGATAACTTAAGTGAAATGGATGACTTCCTCCAAAAATATAGCCTTCCTAGATTAACAGAGGAGGAGATAAATTGCTTAAATAGTCCCATTTTAGAAAAAGAAATAGAACAAGCTATTAATCAACTCCCCAGGAAAAAATCCCCAGGACCAGATGGATTTACATGTGAATTCTACCAAACATTTAAAGAAAAATTAGCCTCAAGGTTATATAAACTTTTTGAAAAAATAGGGGATGAAGGAGTCCTACCAAACTCCTTTTATGACACAGACATGGTACTGATACCTAAACCAGGTCGATTGAAAACTGAGAAAGAAAATTATAGACCAATTTCCTTAATGAATATTGATGCTAAAATTTTAAATAAGATATTAGCAAAAAGACTTCAGAAAATCATCCCCAGGATAATACACTATGATCAAGTAGGATTTATACCAGGAATGCAGGGCTGGTTTAATATTAGGAAAACTATTAGTATAATTGACCATATTAATAATCAAATTAATAAAAACCATATGATCATCTCAATAGATGCAGAAAAAGCATTTGACAAAATCCAACATCCATTCCTACTAAAAACTCTTGAAAGTATAGGAATAAATGGATTATTCCTTAGAATAATCAGGAGCATATATTTAAGACCGTCAGTAACCATAATATGCAATAGAAATAAACTGCAACCTTTCCCAGTAAGATCAGGAGTGAAACAAGGTTGCCCACTATCACCATTACTATTCAATATAGTACTAGAAACGCTAGCCTCGGCAATAAGAGCCGAGAAAGAGATTCAAGGAATTAGAGTAGGAAATGAGGAAATCAAACTATCACTCTTTGCAGATGACATGATGGTATACTTAGAGAACCCCAAAGACTCTGCTAAAAAGCTATTAGAAATAATTCAGAATTTTAGCAAAGTGGCAGGATACAAAATAAAGCCACATAAATCCTCAGCATTCTTATATATCACCAACAAAACGCAACAGCAAGAGATACAAAGAGAAATTCCATTCCAAACAAATGTTGAGAGTATAAAGTATTTGGGAATCCATCTACCAAAGAATAGTCAGGAATTATATGAGAAAAATTACAAAACACTTGCCACAAAAATAAAGTCAGATTTAAATAATTGGAAAGACATTCAGTGCTTGTGGATAGGCCGACCGAATATAATAAAGATGACAATACTCCCCAAACTAATCTATCTATTTAGTGCTATACCAATCAGACTCCCAAGAAACTATTTTAATGACCTAGAAAAAATAACAACAAAATTCATATGGAAGAATAAAAGGTCAAGAATTGCAAGGGAACTAATGAAAAAAAAGTCAGAGGAAGGTGGTCTAAGTGTACCTGATCTAAAGCTATATTATATAGCAGCAGTCACCAAAACCATTTGGTATTGGCTAAGAAATAGACCGGTCAATCAGTGGAACAGATTAGGTACAAAGGACAAAAT
The DNA here is from genome assembly GCF_048593235.1 of Sminthopsis crassicaudata. Lineage (NCBI taxonomy): Eukaryota > Metazoa > Chordata > Mammalia > Dasyuromorphia > Dasyuridae > Sminthopsis > Sminthopsis crassicaudata. Next base: position 561,719,119 of record NC_133619.1, read on the forward strand.
AGGGTACATCTATAGCAATCTAATCTTTGACAAACCCAAAGATACCAACATTAGTGATAAAAATTCATTATTTGGAAAAAACTGTTGGGAAAACTGGAAATTAGTATGGCAGAAATTAGATATGGATCCACACTTAACACCATATACCAAGATAAGATCAAAATGGGTCCATGACTTAGGCATAAAGAATGAGATCATAAATAGATTAGAGGAACAGAGGATAATCTACCTCTCAGACTTGTGGAGGAGGAAGGAATTTAAGACCAGAGGAGAACTAGAGATCATTATTGATCACAAAATAGAAGATTTTGATTACATCAAACTAAAAAGTTTCTGTACAAACAATACTAATGCAAACAAGATTAGAAGGGAAGTAACAAATTGGGAAAATATTTTTAAAGTTAAAGGTTCTGACAAAGGTCTCATTTACAAAATATATAGAGGACTGACCCTAATTTATAAGAAATCAAACCATTCTCCAATTGATAAATGGTCAAAGGATATGAACAGACAATTCCCCGATGATGAAATTGAAACTATATCCACTCATATGAAAAAGTGTTCCAAATCATTACTGATTAGAGAAATGCAAATTAAGACAACTCTGAGATATCACTACACACCTGTCAGATTGGCTAAGATGACAGGAACAAATAATGATGAATGTTGGAGGGGATGTGGGAAAACTGGGACACTGATACATTGTTGGTGGAGTTGTGAAAGAATCCAGCCATTCTGGAGAGCAATTTGGAACTATGCCCAAAAAGTTACCAAACTGTGCATACCCTTTGACCCAGGCGTACTACTACTGGGCTTATATCCCAAAGAAATACTAAAGAAGGGAAAGGGACCTGTATGTGCCAAAATGTTTGTAGCAGCCCTTTTCGTAGTGGCTAAAAACTGGAACTTGAATGGATGCCCATCAATTGGAGAATGGTTGGGTTTACCATTATGGTATTATGGTATATGAAGGTTATGGAATACTATTGTTCAGTAAGAAATGACCAGCAGGAGGAATACAGAGAGGCTTGGAGAGACTTACATCAACTGATGCTGAGTGAAATGAATAGAACCAGAAGATCACTATACACTTCAACAACAATGTTGTATGAAGATGTATTCTGATGGAAGTGGGTATCTTCAACATAAAGAAGATCCAACTCACTTCCAGTTGATCAATGATGGACAGAAATAACTACACCCAGAGATGGAACACTGGGAAATGAATGTAAATAGTTAGCACTACTGTCTATCTACCCAGGTTACTTATACCTTCGGAATCTAATACTTAATGTGCAACAAGAAAATGATATTTACACACATATATTGTATCTAGGTTATACTGTAACACATGTAAAATGTATGGGATTGCCTGTCATCGGGGGGAAGGAATGGAGGGAGGGGGGGGATAATTTGGAAAAATGAATACAAGGGATAATATTATTAAAAAAAATTATTCATGCATATATACTGTGAAAAAACATTCTAAATAAAATTTAAAAAAAAAGTAAAAATAAACAGAGGTTCTCTTTTTCCTCTGGGATTTATATTTGGTCTTTCTTTTTTAAAAGAGTTTTATTCTACATTTTAGTTGCATATTCAATTGATAATTGTTTTTTTTCCTTTCTTTTGTTGATGAAAGTGCTTGCAATTCAAATATATCACAAGACCTTATGTAGTTTAACCAAAAATTTTTACATTTTATTTTTGTCAGCTTGTTCAATTTATATTCATATATATTTTTTCTTTTAAATTACCAGTTTCTAAAAATTCAGTTATTTATGCTTCAAATATTTTATAATTCTTTAATGGCTCATTTTAATTTTTTCAGCTGACTAGTAAAATGTATTTAGTACTTTAGCTTTTCTTATTTCATGCCTAAAACACTCTCAATTTCTATAAATTTTGCCTAGCAACTCTTAAGATAAATACATTTCATCTATTAACATTAAATTTTCAGAAATCTATCATATACATAATTTCTGAAATTCTATTTAGTTTCTGAATTTATTTCTTTCAAATTTGCATGTTAAGGGAAGACAGAGGTGATCTCAAACTATTTTAGTTTTACTTCCTATTTCTCCTACATTTCATTTAGCTTTTGTTTTTAGATACTATGCTAGTTAGAGGATGTGGTATCTATTGATGCTAATTCATTTTCTATGGTACCTTTCAACATATTGCAATTTCCTGGTCCATTTTTTAAAGGATTCTTTCCTTTTTTGACTATTTTCTTTTCTCAAATCATGATTGCTATTCTTGTCTTTTTTTAAAGTTCATCCATAACATAATTTGATCCAGTCCTTGGATTGTTTAATTTTGAGGTTACACATGTTTTTACTGCAATCAACATATTGATAGATTCTGCTTTCATCTCCAAGTTTGGGGAATGAATCAATTGTAAGAGGACAACCAGACAAAACCTGATGGCCAGAGAATCCAAATGTGGAGGACACATATGACCAAAGGATATTGAATCCTTAAATAAAAAAACACCTTAATAATTACTCTAATAAAATGGGGGCTTAGAACAAAATGGAGTTATTTAATCTTTTACAACAAGGGTTGTAGACAGGAAAGGTTGTAGACAAGACAGGAAAGATAGGAAAGGGTCATATAAAAAAAAGAACAGAATATCAAACAGGTTTTATATTTGATTCTGGAGGAAAAAAATCCCTAGAGTGCATTAAAGAGAATGGAATGACATGCTTAGAACTACAACAAGACCATAAACTTGATAGCTAATAAGTGAATGGATTAGATTTGCAATGAAATAATAATGTGTTCTACCTAGCAGTTAACAAATGATAGCAATACCATATTTAGAGCACAGAAAGAATATGATACTACTTCAGCTGAGGCTTAGCTTTCCTGCAATGTATAATACAGGTCTGCATGTTGGAAACCTGGCAGAAGGGATGAGGCCATTCCTAACCAGACTTTGTGTCTAGATTATATCATTGGCCCTACCCATTTAGTCTTCTCAGATAATTATATTTCCAAAACAGTTTCAATACAGAATAAGTCCAAACTATACAGCAAGGGCTGGATTTTATCCCTCCTACCAAAAAGATGGTTTATTAAAAGGGAAGAAAAAAAGAGAACATAAATTATTTCTTATGAATGGAATGTCCAAAGTTAGCATTTCTACAGTATTCTAAGATTTATCAAGTATTTTACATTATTATCCTTTTACAAATGAGTAAAATATATCAGTGATTTTCTCATTGCCACACAACTAGTAGATAAGCATCTGAAAAATGATTTAAATTCAGTTCTTAATTCTATCCATTGTGACACTTAACTGCCTTGGTGATGATATAAATATGGTACCTGGGATAAGAGAATTTAGATCTTATGAGAATTAGGTAAAGAATGTTTGGAGAAAGGATAAAGATTTGATTTATAAATATTTTAAGCTGGTCAGATAAAGATGAATAAGAGACCCAATGATAAGCATAATATAAAAAGTAAGGTTAAGTGGCAGGTAGGGATTACAAACACATAGTTCTACTGCAGATGCTGATCAAGGGGGGATTAAAAGGAAAGAACCATTGAATTATTTCTGGGATGGGTGAAGAGATCAAGAGAAGAGAATTAACAATAAAATCAGGCAGATGTTATTTAATAAACTAGGATTTGAACACATAAACAAGAGTATTTCTGATTTCAGGCTTGGCACTTTTATCCAGTATGCCATGTAGCTGCCTTACATAATCTGAAAGCCTCAATTCTCTTCATAGCAACTAAGTCATTAGTATATTCCAAAGACAGAAAACAAATTAAATAAAAGAGAAAAAAATAAAATTCACAAAAAATTCAGAGAGAATCGTTTAATAAAACTTTTATCTTTTTATGTCAAAAAATATGGCAATAGGAGAGACACACTGAATAGATTGAGCACCAGGTCTGCATTGTCTGATTTCTGAAAATAGCCTTGCTCTTTACTCCTCTCTCTGTGTAACTTGCTGTTTGATCATGTCAGACTTTTCATGACTCCATTTGGGTTTTTTTTAGGAATGGTTTGCCATTTCTTCTCCAGCTCATTTTACAGATAAGGAAACTGCACCAAAGCTAAGTAACTTGCCAGGGTCAGATAACTAATTGTCTTAGGCTGGATTTGAACACATAAACATGAGTATTTCTGATTTCAGGCCTGGCACTTTTATTCAGTGTGCCATGTAGCTGCCCTACATAATCTGAAAGACTCAATTTTGTTTCTAGTTGTGAAAAGAAATCATAAAAAAGAGGAAAAAACCCGCATGTATAAAAATGTTTGTAGCAGCTCTCTTTGTAGTGGAAAGAAATTCAAAAATCAAGAAGATAACCATCAAATCGGGAATTTCTTAATAAATTATGATCCAATAATTCTGAGAGCCATTTAGAACTCTATCCAAAGGTTATAAAACTGTGTATGTACCTTTTAACCCAGCAGTGCCATTACTGGGTCTGTATCCCAAGGAAATCATAAAGGAGGGAAAAGATTTCCTATGTGCAAAAGTGTTTTATAACAGCTCTTTTTGTGGCAGCAAAGAATTGGAAAATGACACCAATTGGGGAATGGCTGGACAAGTTGTAATATATGAAGATGATAAAATATTATTGTTCTATTAAAAAAAAAAATAAACATGCTGATTTTAGAAAAGCCTGGAAAGTTTTACAGGATCTGATGCTGAGTGAAACAAGGATCAGGAATACAATGTACACAATAACAGCAAAAATATATGAAGATCAACTATGAAAGAGTTGTTCCTTCTCAGTGATCAGTGATTCAAAGCAAACCCAATAAACTTGCCGGAATGCCATCTGCATCCAGAAAAAAGATCTAGGGAAACTGAATGTAAATCATGTTCACTTTTTTTTAAATCTCTTCCATGGTTTTTCCTTTTTACTCTGACCTTTCTCTTCCAACATGATTCATAAATGTATTAAAAATAAGGAAAAAAATATAAGGGAAAAAAAAAAGGACTAACAAGTAAATTTCAGAAAACCATGGAACTGATGCTGAGTGAAATGAACAAAACCAGCAGAACATTATTAAAGATGTAAAGCACATAGACGCAAATTTGACAAGATTTATATTACAAGATGTCATTCTCATCAGTTTTATGATAATGTATTAAAAGATGACAATTGCTGGAGCAATTTGGATACTTTCTTTTCTTCAGGATTAAAATATATCAAGTTCTGAGAAATAATTTTCTGACATTCTTTAGAGTTGAAGATCGTGTAAATAGAATGAATCTGTCCTGAACAGCAGTAAGGCAGAAATGTCATATATCTCTTTTTGTCTTCAGAAAATTCATAGTATTTGTTGTTTTTCACCTGTGGAGAGTCTGCAGAGAGAAAAGATATTTTTATGTCTCCAAAAGTTGAAATTTGTATCTATATCTATATCCTCAAGTGACAAGTTATCTATGCTAAGATTTCCCAACTGGTGTTATCTATTCTTGATTCACAGGAAAATAGAGATGTATCTGCCCTCTTCTGAAGGATCTATAGCTTACTAATGCACTTCCTAAAAGGAGATGCCCAGAATAGTGCTCCAGATAATGGCAGACAAAGTACAATGGAATTCTTCCTCCCTTCCACTTCTCTCCCACCTCCCTTCTCCTCTCTCAAATTGGGAATTTTTATTATGTACAGCTTCTTTTTTTTTGCATGTATTAAATGTAGCTGGTTAGTACCACCACTGCTATTTGTATCTTTGTCCCCTTTTCACTGTCCTTTTGCTCTTTTCTGGTATTGGTTGTTTAGGGTTTTTTGGCATGAAAACTCTATGCATTTTTATACCTAACCCTGTGGGGGAGCCAGCACTGACTGAGGGCAAAGGTCATATTCTTAGGCAAATACCCACCTAGGGTAAAGAAGCCTGTCTCCACACAATTTACACCTGGGACAAAGATTATATTTTTAACATCTTTGGGTAAAGAATTCTGTCTCCACACAAGTTACATTCCGGAATAACTCCTGTCACAAGAACTTTCTGTGGATTTATAGCCTTTGTTTCTTGCTCCATTTTACCCTATAAGTTTATGCTTATCTCTACAATAAATGAGACTTGATCAGACAGCCTGTCTTGTCTCCATTCTTCGAATCTCCTGTTCCCCCCCCCCCCCACCACCACCTTCCCTATTCTTCTCTTCTAGGTCCATGTTTTTGTCCTGCTGGACGGGACATAACCCTGTCAAGAAATGCCATCCTTAGAATAAACACAGCTAAATCAAACAAGTTCCACAGTATTACTACTGAAAAAGAAAGTCCTCAAACAGCAAGATGTCCTTCAGGTTCTGTCTTTGATTCTCTTCTCCTTTTATACTGCCTCACTGGGTGATCCCATTGGCTTTCATAGATTTAGTTCCTATCTCTATGCTGATGATTCTCAAATCTATGTTTCCTATCCCAATCTATTGAGCTCCAATTTTGTATCTCCAACTGCCTTTCATACAACTCAAGATGGACATGCAGTAGACATCTTTAACTCAATGTGTCTAAAACAGAACTCATTGTTTTTACTCTCTAAATCCTCTCCCCCTCTTACCTTCTCTTTTACTGAAGGGTGTCCCTCACAGTACAACCTAGGAGTCATCCAGAATTCCTTTTTCTTATGCTTCTGGCTTTTTAAAGTTCCAACTACAAGCCCATGTTCCCCAATCTCTGTCAAGTTATCCTTTTGCCTGGCCTTTTGAAAACCTTATGTCTTCTTTTTGTTTTGTTTTGGATTCAAGCAGTCTTAAATTCACCAACAAAGCAGAAATCCTTTATCAATCCAAATTCTGAATGCCCACCTGCAGACCTAATCCAGTCAAGGAGCATTAGATGGAGAGTTTTCAAAGAATCTCCTTTGATTCTTTTTACTTTTATAAATTGATTTTCTTCTCCTACAAGAGTGCATGGAACATACTTAGGCTTCTTCTGACTTATATATGGCAAACCTGCACCTGACCTATGAATGGCAAATGGTTATTATCATGGGAGACTTCTCCCAAGAAGACTACTTTCTCAATGGTAGATCATTTCCTTTACAAAAACCTTTTAGAAAAAGCCAATATGTTGGTTTACTACCAAAAAGTCTGTTTACTTACCTTGAAATTTTAGCAAAAATATTGCTACCATAATGAGATAAAAACGACTCAACTTTGGTTTGAAAGATTCCCGACCTTGTGTCAGCAGGGTCTCACTCCTGTGGAGAATAGAAATTCAATTATCTGCCCTAGTTAGCACAGGCTCTATGCCTTACATTAGAGCAAGAAATCCCTACCCCCTTACCCTGCATTTGTCTCAGTCACTAATTTCCCTCCCCAAATCTCTTTGCCTCTTACCTGGGTCTAAAGTCTTTTATTATTAACTTCTCATTGAAGAAAAACTTACCTTCTCAGTCTGACTGTCACACCCTACGAGGAGAGAAACATAAGACACAAAGAAAAAATATCAGTCTGTCTCTAACAGTGGTCTCTAAAAAAGTCACAGAATCCCATCCCAAGTCTCTTTCCTTGTCCTGTAAGTAGAGCTTAGAATTTATTACCAAAGAAACTAATACCCTGGTGTCTCTCATTCCAGTCATGGCTACCTGTATGTGTATGTGTGACAGAGCTAAGTTGGAGGGGCAGTATTCTTGAGGATCCATTCTATATAATATTTTGCCTTTCCCCTCCTTAACTTCTCTACCCCCATCAGCACAGAGTGCTCTTTCTGCTTCTCTCATCTTAGGTAGCAGACAACAAGCATCTTATCTCTCAAAAGTGATCTCCCTGTTCTTTTCTCCAGGGAGCACAAGGTACATATAACAGGACAGACAAGTACATCTTAAAGAAATCCATAAGCACGACAACAAAATAATCTTTAAAAACCAGATTTGTTGCCCAAGGCATGTTTCTACCCCAGCCAACAGCAGATGACAGAGCAACTCTACAGCTTAATCCAAAGACCTCAGATGAAGCTATCCTGATCTCTTACCTGCAGCAGCTCTTCATCTGATGTTTTACATTTTTGTTCTAGCTCTGCAAGCATTTCCTGGAGACCTTTGATTTGCTGTTCCAGTTTGGCCTCCCACTCCTTCTTTTGCTTGAAGACCTTGGAGATCTCCTTTTCCTCCCTCTTCTTTAGCTGCTGAAACACCTCCATTTCCTGCTTACTGAGTATTTGTAAACCATTTTCTACCTCCTCCTCTTCCTCACTGTCTGCTTCAGACTCTAGCTCATGCTCAGATTCCTGAAAGTCTGGCTCAGATTCCTGAGGCTCCAGCTCCACTAGCTCTTCCACCTGCTCCTCCTCTTCCTCAATTTCTTCCTCAAGATGCTCATTTGAAGATTCAAATATTGCAGGAACACATGCTTCCAGCAATTCTTTGAGATTCTTTTGCTTCTTTTAGACAGAAAAAAAAAAAACTTGTTAGATGGGTGATACATGCTGATCAACTTATTGTTCTTCTCCATAAAAATGCCAGTTCCTATTTAGCCAACAATAGCCTGAAACTTGATCCAGAGCCCAGATAGGGCTCCAGGAAAATTCACTTACCTCTCTGATCTGAAGAAGTTTATCTCCCCAAAACTTTGGGACTAGTGCTGTTTAAGATAATTTCCACGTTTCTTTAAAATCTCCACCAACCAACCCTTATTTTCACCCAACCTGAATTTCTCAATCAGCCTTCCCAACATCTATCTTTATTTCCTCTAAAGAAATCTCATTCTTCTAATCAGTCTAATATTATAAGGACTTCACAATTTCCTTGGTTTCCCAAAAGAGGTTCCAATCAATTTTTCTAAAGCCAAGTTTTCCCTAATTTCTATCAAGTCCCTTTCATAATGGAATGTAATAGGTAATCCTCACAACCCTGGGAATCTGAATAGGATGCAGATTAGAGTTCTATAATTGAAATATAATCATTTCTGCACCTCATAGCTTTTCTCACACTTGGCTTATCCCTCAGGGGTCTGGAGGAGATGTAAGTGTAAGTAATGTAAGTAAGATGAGGCTAACAATCTTAACTTTGTTCCCCAGACTCACAGAAGATTTGTATTCTCTCAAATGGAAGACTTCATAGTACTCACAGGACAAGAGAAAGGTATGAGAGGGGTCTATCAAAGTGCAAAATTTCACATTTCCAAGAGCCATTCCATTATTTATTTTACTGCCCATTATTTGCATTCTTCACATCAAATTTCTTCAATGCTGCATTTTTATCATGAATTTCTGACATACTATTTCTAGGAACAAATTTGCAATTAGATCCTGGCTTATCAAGTCTATCTCAAAACCCTACACTGCTTCCCAATTGCCTGCAGCATATAAAGTAGAAAAATTCTCAAACATTCAAAATGGCCTTTCCATATCATACCAATCCAGTCTTTACAGACTTCTCCACAAATTCAATTCTCAGCCATCCACATAGTCAGCTGATAGGAATAGCCTATTTTCCTAGTGCTTAACCAAATCTCCAGTATTGGGGCATTTGGTTAGATAATCCATATAATACCACCTCCATTCTTCAGGGAATTAAATGCCCCTTCTATATCTATCCCCAGATTCCAAATATCACACAGCGCTTTACCTGAATGTCCCTTAAATTTTTATTTTATTTTGTAATACATTTTAAAAGGAAGGCTGAAACATTCTACTAGATTCAAAGTGTCAGGGCCAGGATCTTTTTGTCATCCACAACAGCACTTTCTCTGTATTTAATAAGTGTTGAAATGACAATACTGGCCAATTCAGAAATGTTTTAATGTGCTATTTCTATCTGTTATAAGCTGTTTTTCTTTATTTTTCAAAGCAGGGGGGAGCAGAAGTGAAGCTGAAAGGGAAAAGGGATATTTTTGTTATTTTTTTAAAAATAAAACTAAACAAAGGAGAGGGAAAAAAAGAAATGTCTTCTAAATTCTAAACTGATGCTAGTCAGATGCTTTGAAAATACTGATCCTGTAACATTCACAAGACCATTGATTTAGAAGAATAGAACAAGACCTGAGTCCAGAGCTGTTAGAATACCAAATTTTTTGCTAGCATTAATCTGATCAATCTGACTGTTTACCTGCTTAAAGGAATTTATTTGAATTTCTTCATCATATCATGCAGAAATAAGAGATTTCAGAGAGCTAAATGGTTTCTGACCTTCTAAAGGTTAAATTTTTTTATGGAAAGGTGATTCACTATTATCATAGTTAATGAAAGAAGATAAAACCTAACCCGATTTTCTACAACTACATGCATATCCAAAGCTATTTTTTCCACTAAATAAAATTGTATTGACAAAAGTTCTCATTTCTCAAAGCAAGCTAGCCAATTGCCTTTGGTAATACTAATTATTTGTGGGTAGTTGGTTGTGGAGGTTAAAACTCCTCATTAACTCCTACCCAACCATAAAGTCTTGGAGAAAGCAAGGGGGGGGACCAAGGAAATTGCAAAAACAATGCAGAAATCTAAGGGAGGACACTTCACTTTAAGACAGCTAAGCACATAACAGTAACAGTAGTTTAGAAATCATAAAAGTTGGATTATTTCCACATTGCCACATGCACCAAAAATCTCACTAAGCCTCAATTTGCACATTTTTAAGTATTAAAATATTAGCACAGCCTCCCTCCCAAATTGTTGGGGAAATACCAGATAATGGTTACTATTCAGGAAGACTCACCTGGATATTTACAGACCACACTACACACCATGACAGGCACCTTTCCTTCTCCTTAGACAAAGTTTTCTGTAAGTATTGTAAACGTTTCCACAGATCATTCTGATAGTCCCAGTGCTGTTTCTGTTAAGAGAAATCTTTGCTGAGTCTGAGATATAAGAAATGTGAAGGGTTCAGAAACCCAAAAGTTTTGGGGGAGGCTATTGTGGTTAAGTGACTTGCCCAGGGTCACACAGCTAGGAAGTGTTAAAGTGTCTGAGGCCATATTTGAACTCAGATCCTCCTGATTTCAGGGCTGGTGCTCTATCCACTTCACCACCTAACTGCCCCAGAAACCCCAAAGTTTTGACAAAAATGGACATTGAAATTTCAGGCTGCAAGAGAAGTTTGGAAAATCAGTCAAATGAAGCTACTTAGTTTTTGAGGGGAGAGCTAAGTTAGTTAAGGACAAGACTCAAAGACACACCCAGATGTAGGAGAAACTGAAATGAAGGGAAGGTCTGAAAGTGAGTCCCTACTAAAAAGAACCTTGGCTGCCCTCATGGATTTCCATTTACCCAGACATTACTTACCTTGTAGTACTCTACTGCCTCCATGACAGGGTAGAATTCGTGGTCTTTATGCTCCTGGGATTCTAAACAGGACACACAAATTAGGGTCTCATCTTCAAAACAAAACAACTTCTTTGCCTTCTGGTGCCTCTCACACATGGTTCGTTCCTCTGGATTTTGAAACAGGTAAGGCCCTACAAGTCTGATTAGGTTAACTTGATTCGATAGACTTATTGTAGGTTCATATTCTCCTAATTGCAAGACTTCCCTGCATTCAGGGCAAGAGAAGGGCTTGCAATATTTTTCCCATTGTTTCAGACAAATTTGGCAAAAACTATGTCCACAGTCAATAGTGACTGGGGAGCTGAAATACTGCAAGCAAATAGAACAGATAAACTCATCCAGGAGATTTTTAATTATCTCCCTGTCACCCATGACTAGAAGTAAGGCTTGGATGGTGAAAATGGGCTGGAGACCTTCCTTCCAGACTTCACCAAGTCCACAAAAGTTACTTTTATAAGGAACCAATAATAAAGAACACTACTAAACCTTACTGTACATAGTGGGGAAAGAATTTAAACAAAGAGAATGATCAGTGAATACAAGGTAGCTTCTCCTCCACCCAGTAACTTAGTTTGCAAAGGTGAATAACAAAGGAAATCCTCCAAACAAGCTGGGAGGAATAATCTATTCTCCTGGTCCTATCTAGCTTCAGAAAAAAAAAATATTTTAATATTGATATCTGAATCTACCTCAAAATTTCAAAATTTAATTCAATTACATAGATATATACACACACATATAAGTTATCTTGAAATTTCACCTGTTATACCTTCATTCCACCAAAAATCTTTTTCTAAAAACCTTTTCTCTGGATCAAACCATGAGCTGCTTCTTTTATCTTCTATATAGTTTTTGTGCCAATATGGTTGGCAAAGTTTTCAAGTTTCTAGGGAATCTGTCCTAGAAACTGATATTAAATTGAACCCTAGCATGTTGAGTTCTTTTGCAAATAAACACACAAGGGAGTTCTGTGAATAAGACACCTTTCTTGATAATTCAGTCTACTAAGGATCAGAAGCCTTCTTCACTAATTAACAAGTTTTTAATCATATGCCTACTATATCACGGGCATACTATAAGCCGAAGACACAAACACACAACAAATAAAGTAAATAATCCTCTATAGGATTAGTGTTCTGGGAATTGCCCCAGGTAGCACTGAAGAAAACCAATCAATCTTTCAATTGTTAAATAAACATTTATTATGTAGCTACTAGGGGCCAGGAACCCTGCTAGATAGTTGGGAATACAAAAAAAGAGGAAAAAAAAAAAAAAAAGGCAAAGGACAGTACTAGCCCTCTAGGAGCTTACCGTGTAGTGGGGGAGAAAACATGCAAACAATATATATATATACTAAGCAGGTTATACGGGACAAATAGGAAATATTTAGCTTAAGAGAAGTCACTGGAATTAAGAGGGGAAGGGAGAAGGTAGAATTTTCCTTGGGACTTAAAAAAAGCCTTAGAGACTACTGGGTCGAGTGGAAGGAGTCTGGAGCCCATAGATGCAGTATCTAATTTCCAGGATTGACCAGTGCCTCTGAATGAAAGAGTACAGGTTGGGGTGTAAAATGTAAACTAGGGAAGGTTGGGGGTGGGGGAAATTAGATTATAAAGGGTTTTGAATGTCAAATAGAATTTTGTTGTAGTTCCTGGAGGCAATAGGAATTGGGAATTTGGGGATTTGTTAAGTGGGAGGTGGGATAGGGTGGGGAGGGGATCCAACCTGTGCTTTAGGAAATGATTTTAATGACTAGAAGGTGTTTTGGAGTGGGGAGAGACTGGGTGGATAAACACATTAATAAGATATTGCTTTAATTCTGGTTTGAGATGATGAGGGGTTGAATTAGCATTTTGGCAGTGTCTGAAGAGAAAATGGGAATATTAGAGATATGTTACAAAAGTCCAATTGAATGACCTTGAAAACAGATTGAACAAGGTCAGGGAAAAAGTAAAATGATGAAGAATGCAGGATGTCTGGTAGACTGTAAGCCTGAGGGATTGAGAAGATTAGATTGACTGCTGTAGTAATGGGGAAGATAGGAAGTAAAGATTTCTGGGAAAAGACAATTACTTTTTTTTTTTTAAGATATATATTTGATATCTTGTTTGAGATGTTGAAAGGATAGTTGGAGATGCAAAATTTGGAGTCAATAGACTGACTGGGGCAGGAGAGGGAGATTTAAAAATTATCTGCATAGAGATGGGTAATTAAATCCATGAAAGCTGATTTTACTAGTGAAGTAGTATATCGAAAGGAGAGGGTTCAGGACAAAAGCATGAAGAACAACTAAAGTAAGAGGAACTAATCTAGATGAACTAGCGAAGAAGCTGGGAAGGAGCAATCAGCTATGTGGAAAGAGAACCAGGAGAGTCCTATGTCAAAGGGTACTGAAAATTCTAAGATAATGAGTGAGAAAGGGACATTGAATTTGGTTATTAAGAAATCATTAGTAACTTTAGACAGATTGTTTTTTCCCCCTGAGGCAATTGGGATTAAGTGACTTGCCCAGGATCACACAGCTAAGAAGTATTAAGTGTCTAAGAACAGATTTGAACTCAGGTCCTCCTGACTTCGGGCTGGTCTGGGCTGGTGCTCTATCCACTGCACCACCTAGCTGCCCCCCAAATTGCAAGGATTTTAAAAGAGAGTAATAGGATAGAAAGTGGAGGCATCTATTGTAAATAACCTTTTGGAATAATTTATGTATAAAGGGCAGAAGAGACATAGAATGATAGTGGGAATGGAAGGTCAAGTGAAGATTTTTTTCAGGAGTTGGTGAGAAACATGAGTGTTTGTAGGGAGAAGGAAATGAGCCAATGGATTATGAAAATAAGTGAAAATGCTGAGCAGAGGGAGCAAAGAAAAATGGAGATAGGATGGAATGGATCATAGGAACAAATAGGTCAACGTTGATAAAAGGAAAGGCTACTTCATCTTGTATTCATTAACTATTCCTTATTTCCAACCCACCTCCAAAAAGAAATCTAGCCAATTCATAAATTAGTACCTATGTGGCCCAGTGATTAAGAGCATTGTGCCTGGAGTTAGCCCTTGAATTCAAATATAACCTCAAAATCTTAGTTACCATAGGCAAGTCACTCAATTTTTATTTTCACACAGCTCCCTCAAGTGTAAAATAAAGAAAATAACAGCTTACTCCTGGCTTTTGTGAGGATCAAATAGGACATTTGCAAAAAGCTTTTAGCATAGTAGCTGCCACTTAGAGGGCCCATCAATGCTTATTGCTCCCTCTCTTTCCTCCTCAGTGACTGCAAAGGAACAATAATAACACTTGATTTTTACCTCTTGCCAGACAGTTCATAGACTAGAGGTACAATCTGGAATTTTACATTTTATATATGGCCATTGTGGGCATTTCTCTTTCTGGATATTGTTTGTTAAAAAGGAGAATTTTTTTTTTTTCTTCAGGAATGGAGAGTTAGATTAGCAACAGCAATGCCAAAAAAAGAAGAATAGGAATTAGGACCCCAAAAATGCAAAGAAGAAACTTGGATGTATATAAAAATAGTTTAGAAATTTATTTTGAATTTATTATATACTTTAAAAATCAAGCTGTATGTATGGATGTGTTTTCATATATAATTTTGGGAGAGCTTTTTCATATGTAATGTCTATTTGTTGATATTTCTCAATTTTGTAACTAAAAAATTAAAAAGCAAAAAATAAATTAGTTATTTTAATAACATCTGATTATATCACTGAATGAATGAGTTTTTAAAAATCTGTTAAGTAATACACAGAGAGACTACTTGTTTGAGGAAAGATGGACAGGGAAGAATATTTCTCCCTCAAAAGTCTCTGGAAAAGAACAGTGGGAAATTTTTTGTGCAGACCCTTTAATGAGGCAATGGTAATATTGATTTGATTACTAAGGGCTGGGTAGGAAGGAGAAAAAGATGCAAGATGGGGAGGTAGGAAAAAGCATGGAAGAGAGGAAAGTTGGTAACTCCCTATTAGGAGAAAGCATATTTCTCAGGCATTTGTCCCCCTTCACAACAGCCTCATTATACATTATTCACCTTTATAAACTCTAAGATCCAGTCAAATTAGCTTGCTTATGGTTTCTCCTACACAATACTCCTTTTTCCATTTTTGCTTCTTTAAAATCTCTCCTCTCCTTTTAAATCTCTATTTTCCTTTTCAACTTACTTAAGCAATAACTCTGATGAAGCTTTTCCTTATCATTCTAGCTACTAATGCTTTCACCCTAAAATCTCCTTGTGCTTTTTTGGGTCTAAATTAGCCTTTACCGAGATATGTACTTTTTTTTTTTTTTTCTCACAAGATATCCTAGATCTTGAGGAGTGTTGGGTTTTTTGGGGGGTGGGGTTGGTTTTTTTGTTTTTGTTTGTTTAGTTTAATATCCTTCAATCCTAAACCATTATCTGGCACATGAGGAGGTAATAAATTAAATTCTTGTTGATTGATTTATTTCAATGCTTAGTTCAAATATTACTTCCTAGGGAAGGCCTTTCTCAATCCTAATAGCTAACCGGTGCTCTCCATCATCCTTATTCAATTATTTTACATTTATCTTCTATCTTGTGTATGTGTTTTCCCTAATAAAAGTAGCCTCAGATACTAGCTGTGTGACTAACCTCTCTCAGCCTGTTTTATCTATGAAACAAAGATAATAATAGCTCCTACCACCCATGATTGTGGTGAGGATCAAAAATACTCAAAAAACCCAAAAATTCTCAAAAAAAAAAAAAATCATTATTTTATGTCAGCCCAAATGTCACCTCCAATTTCCCCTGTATTACAAAGATCTTCCTCCTTCACTAACTTCAAATAATAATTTTGTTTGCCAAAAGTCTCTATTAGTTGTTGCTTCACTATATTACTCTAGAGCTCAGGGAGTGCTTTCCTTTTGTTTTTGAATTCTTAGCTGCTAGCACTGAATTTGGTACACCTGTAGGATTTAATGAAAAATTCCAATCAAACTGTCAAAAAATTATTTTATGTCAAAAATTAATGAAATTCTTCTGGAAGAACAAAGGTCAAGAATGTCAAAAGAATTATTGGGATGAGGGGTGATGCAAAGGAAGGTGGCCAAAATCACTCCAGATCTAAGACTATATTATAAATTATCATCAGAACCAGAGTGGCAATAGGAAACTAAAATGCTAAATGTTGGGGGGAAATTAGGAAACAGTGTGTGTATATGTAGTCCTGCATTTTCAGAGGACCAAAATAATATCACTTTGTTAGAATCCAGTTAAAATGTGTCGGACTGTGGCTGATCAGACCACTATGAGCTCAGAATGCTCTATCACTGTTCAGACACAAATAGTCCATATGAATATTTGGAGATGCTTCTCTAATTTTGCACATCTCATGTTTCCTTTGGGATAATTCAATTCTGCTTTGCTCATGGAGCATAGCACCTTCTCTGATAAAGGACTGCTGGGTACTGCTACAGTACCAGTGTCTCCTATGTCATACAATCAATTCTTAAGTTCTTAAGAGAGACCTTGAGAATGCCCTTGCTTTTCCTGACCACCTTGTGAGCACTTGCCCTGTGTGAGTTCTCCATAAAATAATTTTTTTTGTCAAGTGTACATTTGGCATTCAAACTGTGTAGCTCAGAATGGTGAGTGATCACCATTTAACAAAAAAAACAAAACAACAGAAAAAAAAAACAAAAAAAAAACTGGAGATATCTCTAGGAGCAAAATGGAAGTTCATTATATGTTCTGGTGAGAAGCAGGCATCCCTCCAACAGAACAAGCGATAGAAAGAAGAAGACACCTTTTGGGACAGGTTTGATATTTTAAATAGTCCCCAACGCATATACCCTTTCCACCACTAACCCTCATCTGGCTAATTACTAACACTCCCTTTCACTTCATTTCAAAGAGGACCCATGACACCATGAGGTGATGTCTTGATTTACCCATGAATTGGATTTAAGTAAGGCAGAGAGTTGCAGTCACTAGTCTTCTTTCTTCCATGTCAGTCCAGTGACTAGACAAAAATTAAGATGATTATGAATGAATGCCTCCTTCCCTGCTGGAACCTTGTAGTCTTGGATGTCTAACCAAACTCAAAGGACTCCAAAGCCACCTGCTTACATTGCTTTTATGGTCATTGGAAAGAGTTGTTCTTCACAAGAAGTTTTCACATGCTTGGAATACACATTTCCCTAACTCATCAAAAGACCTGTTGGTTGCATTCAATCTGGGTGAGTCTGTATGCATTTTATTGGAGAATTCACATAGGGCAAGTGCTCACAAGGTGGTAAGAAAAAGTGATTCACTCTCAAGACTCTCCTAAGAACTTTAGAATCAATTTATCAATTTTATGGCATGGGAGACACTGGCACAGGACTGTGTCCCCCTCAAAGAAGGTGCTAAGAGCAAAGCAGAATTAAATTAGCTCAAGAGAAAAGTTAAAGCATCCCCCCAAAATTTTCATATGGACTATTTGTGTCTGACTTGTAGTAGAGCATTCCCAGCTTGGATTGGTCTAATCAGCCACAGTCAGACACTGCAACTTGACTACCATAGCAATGTCATTTTGGTCTTCAACAACCAGTCTAGGAGGACTGCATAGGTCCTACCAAAAGGTAGACATGCATAGAGCTTATAAGCATGGGGGTTATAAAAAACAAAAAACACAGGTCTTAACCAGGGAATAGGAGACAATAATTGAATGGTTATCTTATTAAGTTTGGCCATTGTTCTCCTGGATTGACCGTTTCTTAAAAGACATTTTTGGGCCTTTATCAGGTTTGTTCACTGAGCTGGGCTGCTCTTTGTGATATGTCCAGCTTCAGGAAGGGTCAGTTTGCCCCCTGCTTGCTGATTCTGATTCCCAGATTGGTCTGGCTTTTTCCAGATAGTAGGAAAATCAAATCAAGAGAGTAAAAATTATTAACTGCCTCAGTTCCACATTCCCTCCTTTTGGGCAAAGGGATCTGAGATCCTGAAAGGCAAGGTATGATCTTATGAAACATAATGCCTTTGAGCTGTGGCCAGGTCACACTGGGACCCTATCAGGATAATTATAAAATATTCAGGGCATAGTGCAATTCAAGGCATGTAAAATAAACCAACAAGCAAGTGGCTTGTAGTATGAAAGGAACTCATAAGGAAGTAAAGCGAGAGGGAATAAAATGCCAACACACACTTGAATCAGGGTGGTTGGGCATATAACAAAAGGAGAAGAAAAAACTGGGATAATATACTCAGTCCTCACCCAGGAATGTTGGGACAGTAGTCTTCTCTGGATATTGCCTTCTTCTGGTTCTATCCTAAATGAGCCTTAAGGTCCCTGGAGTACTCTACCATTCACTCAGGAGCAAGAGTTTTCTTCAAATGATCCCAGGAATCCACACCCATAAGTTGACAATTGTAAGAATAGTCAGAAGGAAGGGGCAGCTGGGTGGCGCAGTGGATAGAGCACCAGCCCTGAATTCAGGAGGACCTGAGTTCAAATATGGTCTCAGACACTTAATACTTCCTAGCTGTGTGACCCTGGGCAAGTCACTTAACCCCAGCCTCAGGGAAAACAAAAAAACAAAAAAAAAAAGAATAGTCAGAAGGGTCTGGTGAGGGCTCTTAGAAAAAACTCCTTGCATCAATCTTTGAATCTGCTGCCTCTGATCAGAATAGCATATGTACATGTGGTACATAGTTAAAAGTCTCTAAACAACACATAGAGATGATCCAGCCACACAAGGCCAGGTTTAAACAATGCAATAACATTTTTCTCACAATTCTTATAATGCAATAATTACATCAAGTCTGGTACAGATGAGATTACTTAGAGGGTTGTACTTGTTCTGTGAAAGGAGATTTATCACCAAGATAACTAAGAAAATGTCAACATTACCCCACAGTCCCAACAGAGACACTCTACTAAGTGAGCATTCCCTTAGTGTGTGATGGGGAGAGGATTGGACAGGAGAAGAGGTGGAAAGGCTAAAACTGGAACAGTTGGTTAGTGGGTAGTGTATGCAGAAATAGTCCCCAGTGTTTCATGTAGTTACCTAGATATCTATTTTTATACAATACATTTCATTCTCAGGATTACTCTAATGGGGATTCTATTTAGATTCCAAATCTAGAGATTCTGCCTTCATCTAATGCAGTCATTTAAATTGGTTCTCTAATTTTTAAACTTCAAAGAATTACAGTTCATATATCATTTGCTGTTTCTCTTCTTACCTAAATTCTGTAATAATATTCAATAGAATTCACTTGTAAATCTTTCTAGTTTTAGTACATTTTTCCCCCTTAGGAAGCCCATTTATAGTCCATTCTTCTGCTTTTTAAAATTATCAATCTGAATATAGTTAGAGAAGAATAGTCTAGTCCTGTGGCTTTTCTCAAATTTTACTACTCTAATTAGAAAACTTTTATATTACCTTGTCTAATCTTCTCCTTCACCCCATTTGGAGATCAAAATCTTTATATTATAATTTGATTATAAATATAGATTAAAACTGGAAGGTGTTTATACTTACATTCTATTATAACAACTCAGAGAAGTTCCAGAAGAATCTATTATTTGATAGATTTAGTGCTGAAATTTGCTATAAAAGAATGAAAAAGTAAGAAAAAGTGTTCCCTTATTTTTTTGACAATTCTGGGCAAATGTTATAGAGTTGGTCAATTGGATTTAGCCAAGCTTAAATGAGGGAAGTGAGATCATATTGGAGAAAATGAGTCAAGAGAATCCTATTTCATTTTATGCTAAAAAAATTTCCTTCCAGCCTTTCCCATGAGAACACCACTTACCATTTATACATGTAAAATCCCACAGGGATTTCCCACTAGGATGAACAGGATAGTTCATAAATTACAACTCTCCACCAATATAACTGTTTGTACTAAAAATCCTATTTCTTAAAACAAAAACAAGACTTCCTCTAATATTAACTTCAAAACTTAATAGATTTACTACATCTTTGTTTCACAAATTTGTTTGCCCAATTATACTCATATCATTCTGAAAGAATGAGATATTTCAGAAATTGAATTTAATGCTTATGACAAGTTCAATCAATAAATTAACTAATTTAATTCTTGCCTAGGCCATGAAGTGACTACACATTCAGATCAAAACAGCAAGGTCTTTCCTACTTACAGTTTGTTACAGTAATTTAGCTGTCTTGGTATTATTCTAACAACTAACAATTCTAATAACTAATAATTATTCAATGCTGTAATGATACATTTCCACTATTTGTCTACTCTGATCATGGCTAGGAGAGCTGTAAGTAGAGACATGGTTATAAGAGCATCAAGACTAATCTTCAAGTTCTACCCTGCTATAAGTGCCCTAATATATTACTCGACTTCTTAAACTCTAAATTTCTTAAACTAAACATGGGAATCATGAAACTATGATTTACTATTAGTAAATGTTTAATTTTTGCGCCTGTTTCATATACTTATATATCTGGTATCATGTAAAAATTTTTCTGGAGGAAAGGGATTGAGAATGAAAAAAATTTCAAGAAACCTTGGTATATAGAATCAAGTGGACAGGTTTCTTATAGGGGAAAGTGAATTAAGAAGAGTCCACCTTAGCTTTTTCAATGTAACTTTCCTACTTAATTCCCAGGAACAAATATTCACCAGCCTTAGATGTCAGATGATACTTCCAGTGAGTTGCTGACTATTGATTCTATCTGAAAGCACTCAATTAAAGTCATAACAAACCTAAGAATAAAACTCCAAAAAGAATATTCACAGTCCCAAATTTTTACTAATCACAGTAAATTTGGATATAATCATTATCAATATCAAATTATCATTGCAATAAATTAACTTACAAATGAAAATTTAGTATCTCTTCCAAAAATCACACATGAGATTTTGACAAAAGTTTTTTTCCCCTAACTTAAATGTTTCTTCCTAAAAGTATTTCCCTTTCTTGAAAGTAGTTAAAAATTTAACCTGATGATAAAAAGAATAATCATTAAACTTTTATGAAGCAAATTAGTTAGAACCTCTAAAATGATAGATTTCACTTATTCAATCTTATAGCAAAAATAAATCTTTAAAATTGAAATTTAGTAAAACTAAGTTAGTATAAAATGTCTTTAACATAAATAAATCTCCAAACTATTGCAACAAAATAAATTACTAATCATTACAAATTTTCCACTTACCATCTTCTTTTAGTCAAAAGATATTTACAATGGGGAGGAAATCAAGTAAACAGTAAACAGAAAAAAAAATCCAATTAAATTAGTCTTATCATAATAATAAAGTTTATCAGGCCTTTAAAAAATTTACTCAATCTTTTTCTTTCTTTTCTTTTTAAATATACATTATAAGTAGTCTTGAAATTTTCACTCCCCTTTTGTGCAAGGATTCTTATTTTGGATCTCATCAGGAACAAAGAAAATTGATAAGAATTTATGACTAGATGGTTCTAAGAATCCTTATGTTTACAAAGGAAATTTTACAAAATCTTTTCTTTGTATAATTATCAATATTCCCTTTCAAAATACCTATGTAAATACTTAATTAAAACAACTCTCATAAATATCATAATTTCATGATAGCCAGACAATTTTAGGTGAAATTTCTTTTTAAATAATGACAAAATTTGGAAGTTTATACATTCTTAATTACAGTGCTATTATTATGTTATTATTAATTACAGTGCTTCAGAATATTACTGCACCTGGGTTAGTTAGTCTGATAGAATGATCTAACAGCTAGCTCCCTAACCCATTCATTCTCTCTTCTATTTTCTTAGCAGTACAATTCTTTTTTTTTTTTTTTTTTTTTTTTTTTTTTTTAATAGTTTGTATTTACCAGATATTTGCATGGATAATTTTACAACGTTGACAATTGCCAAAACTTTTGTTCCAATTTTTCCCCTCCTTTCCCCCCCCCCAAATAGCAGGTCGACCAATACATGTTAAATATGTTAGAGTATAAATTAAATATAATATATGAATACATGACCAAACAATTGTTTTGCTAAACAAAAAGAATTGGACTTTGAAACAGTGTACAATTAGCCTGTGAAGGAAATTCAAAATGCAGGCAGACAAAATTAGAGGGATTGGAAATTCTATGTAGTGGTTCATAGTCATCTCCCAGAGTTCTTTCCATGGGTGTAGCTGGTTCAGTTCATTAGCAGTACAATTCTTAATCCAATAGCATCAGATTATAAGATAAATTGCTTTTTTGATTAATATACTGATATAATTGTTTACCAAATTATGTAAGAAAATTTAGAAATATAACAACACCATGATATTAAGTGTCCTTAATTAGATGAATATGCTTCCAAATTACCTTAACAGAAAATCATTCAAATCAAGGTTGACCTTATAAATATGTAAAAATCCATACAAAGTTATCAAATATAAAGCAGTTACATCCAATAAAAACAAATTATAAAAAGTTAACATTTATTAATTCTTTACTTATAAAACTACCTGTATTCTAGTGATGAGGGTTGGGGTCCCTTTAAGATTCCTAATTGCCCAACCCATGACTGACCTTGATTCACAAATCCTGATCAAAGGCACCCTTTGAATATCTGGGCCCAGCCCCCCCACTCTCAGCTCAGCTCAAACCAGCCCACACCTGATCTGGGCTAACTGGAAAGCCCGCCAGAACTGGGTACCGCCCATCATCTTCTAGGTATAAAAGAAACAAGCTGGAACGCCCTCATTGCAGGAGCCCTCCCAGCCAACACATGATATTCTTCCAGCCATGTAAGGGTCCCTGTCCGCCAACGGCCACCTTTGGCCCTGGCGTCTTTCTAACTGAGCTTTACTTCCAAATTCTTACAATAAACCTTTTACTTATCAATCTAGGTTTTCGGGCCTGTAAATTCATTTTACAGGGGACACTGCGCCTCATGGGATCTATGCGCCAACAAATGGGGTTCCCCCTTTCCTTTCCCTCATTACTAGGGCCTCAGACATGCATCAGATAAGCGATAAATTATTATTAGTAGTACTAGTTCAATTATTACCTGTTCTACAACTAAATACATCTCACTAAATATTTAAGAGTTTTCATATATCCCTCCAAAAATAATTTTATCACATCTTTTTAAAAGTCTAATTCAAGTGTAACAAGTCTAATTCTTGTATAACATAGATTAAAGGGAAATTTTATTTAATACCATTTCTCATTTCGATGGCCTCTCAAATTTCACAATATAAATTTAAAAATACAATGCCAGTTAGGGAATACAATAATACAACAGTAAATATCAGATGACACCAATTGCATTTTCAAATTATCACATATAAGTCATTGATTTTATTACCTTTGGCATTTTAAAAACCACTTTAGAATGATCAGGTATGAAACTTACATTCAATTAAAGAAATAATGGGGGCATCTTGGTGGCACCGTGGATAGAGCTAGTGCTCTATCCCAGAAGTCAGGAGGACTTGAGTTCAAATGTGACTTCAGACACATTTCCTAACTGTGTGACCCTGGGCAAGTCACTTAACCCCCAATTGCCTCAAAAAAGAAAAAGAAATAATAATTTAGTACCTGGCAAATTAGTTACTGTGTCATGCACTCTATAATCATTGTATTATTTCGATCTCTAAACTGGAAAAAGTTTCGACCCCCTAGCAAGATTGAGAGAGATAATGATATAAATAAAATACCTGAGGAAAAGAGGGGTGGGGTAAACAGGGATCTGGTCCTGGAGTAAAGTCCGATTACTGGAATCAGTGCTAACAGGGCTAGGGAATGAGCTATAGGGGAAAGGATGAACAAGTTAGAGGATAGAGGTGGGAGAAGGGGGATAGATGATGAGCTTGTGGGAGAGGTAGGCAGCATCGGAAGGGGGTGAGAGTTCGGGGAGAAGAGGACAGAAGGAAAGAGGGGAGCGAGGAGGGAGATGCTGCTGAGGCACATACGGGAGAGAACGTTTCTTTCCGCAAACCAGAAGTAGAAACATTCCCCTTCTGATTTAGACATAGAACTTTTGACTTGTTTTTAAAATAAAAGTTTATTTTAAATTATTATATAATTATATGTAAAAATTATTTAAAAAAATAAACCAATTTTGAACTGGTCACAGGAATTCCACCATAATTCAGAGTATTCAGTTAGCTAACCGCAGCACTGGCAATTCTAATGGTTGGGAGACTCATAGAGCCATCCATCCACTGGGCTATCTAGCTGCTTCTGATCATTCAAATTCTTACTGCTATTATGTACAGCGTATTTCTGGTCCTGCTTGTATGGCTCAATATCAGGTCATGTAAATATTTCTAGGCTTTCCATAATCAGCTTGTTCATCATTTTTTATAGAACAATAATATACCATTATTTTCATGTACCACAACTTGTTCAGCTATTTCCCAGTTAATGGATATTCACACCTTTTCCAGTTCTTTGCTACCACAAAAAGAGCTGTTATAAACCTTTTTCCACATGTGAATCCTTTTCACTCCTTTATAATTTCCTTGGAATACAGACCTAGTCATGGCACTGAGGTCAAAGGATATGCATAGTTTTATAGTCCTTTAGGCATAGTTCCAGATTGTTCTCCAAAAGATCACAACTCTACCAACAATGCATTAGTATATCAGTTTTCCCAGTACCTTCCAACATTTATCATTATCTTTTTCTGCATCTTAGCCAAAGTGAAAGGTGTGAGGTAGTACCTCAGTGTTTTAATTTTGTATTTCTCTAATCAATAGTGATTTAGAACTTTTTTTTCATATAACTTAAAAAATTTCATCATCTGAAAATTGTCTGTTCATATCCTTTGGCCACATATAAATTTGGAAATTATTTGTATTCTTATCAATTTCACACAGTTCTTTATATATGTTAGAAATGAGAAATTGAAAATACTGTCTGTAAAAAATTTTTTTTCCAGTTTTGTATTTCCCTTTTAATCTTGTTTCTCTTGTTTTTGTTTGTGCAATTTAAAAAATAATTTAATGTAACCAAAGTGGTCCATTTTGCCCTTCATAATGTTCTCTAGGTCTTTTTTATTTTTATTTTTTATTTTATAATTATAATATTTTTTTTGACAGTACATATGCATGGGTATTTTTTTTTTTTTTTTTTTTTACAGCATTATCCCTTGTACTCACTTCTTTTCCGAATTTTCCCCTCCCTCCCTCTATCTCCTCCCCTATATGACAGGCAATCCCATACATATTAAATGTGTTACAATATATCTCTAGGTCTTTTTAAATCACAAATTCCTCCCTTCTCCAAAGATCTGATAGGTAAATTATCCCTCAATCTCCTAATATATTTATGGTACTATCCTTTATGCCCAAATAATGTATCTATTTCAATCTTACTTTGTTATGGGGTTAGATGTAGGTCTATGCTGATTTTCTGGCATATTATTTTCCAGTTTTCCTAGCAATTTTTGTCAAATAATGAGTTCTTATTCCACAAGCTACAGTTTGGGGTTTATCAAATACTAGATGACTATAAGTCTTGATTATTATATTGTGTATCTAATCTATTCCACTAATCCACAAATCTATTTCTTAGCCAGTGTCAAATAGTTTTGATTACAGCTGTTTTATAATATGATTTTAGGTTTGGCACTGCTAAGCCACATCCTTTGTAATTTTTTTTTTTTCATTAATTCCCTGGGTATTCTTGACTTTTTGTTCTTCTAGATGAATTTAGTTATTATTTTTTCTAGTTCTGTAAAATAATGTTTTGGAAGTTTGATTGATAATGGCACTGAACAAGTAGACCAATTTAGGCAGAATTGTCATTTTTATTATTTTGGCTTGGTCTAGCCATGAACAACTGATGTTTTTTCCAATTGTTTAGATCTGATTCTATTTGTGTGAGACATGTTTTGTAATAGTTTTCATATATTTTTTGGCTTTGTCTTGGCAAGTAGACCCCCAAGTAGTTTATTTTGTCTATGGTAATTTTAAATGGAATTTCTCTTTCTATCTCTTGCTGAAGGTCTTTGTCAGTAATATATAGAAATGCTGATTTGTGTGGGTTTATTTGATATCCTGCAACTTTTCTGAAGCTGTAAATTGTTTTTAGTAGGTTTTTCGATGATTTTCTAGGATTCTCTAAGTATATTATTATATTATCTGCAAAGTGTGATAGTTTTATTTCTTCACTGTCTATTCTAATTCCTTTAATTTTTTTTTATTTTCTTATTGCTAAAGCCAAAATTTCTAGTATAATGTTGAATAATAGTGGTGATAATGAGCATCCTTATTTCACCCCTGATCTTATTTTTTTTTAGTTAAAAAAAAAATAACAATAGTTTTTATTTACCAGATATTTGCATGGGTAATTTTACAACATTGACAATTTGCAAAACATTTTTTTTCAATTTTTCCCCTTCTCCCCCCCCCCATGGCAGATCGACCAATAGATGTTAAATATGTTAGAGTATAAATTAAATACAATATATGTATACACGATCAAACAGTTGTTTTACTGAACAAAAAGAATCTGACTTTGAAATAGTATACATTTAGCCTGTGAAGGAAATCCAAAATGAAGGCCGACAAAATTAGAGGGATTGGAAATTCTACTTAGTGGTTCATAGTCATCTCCCAGAGTTCTTTCACTGGGTGTAGCTGGTTCAGTTTATTACTGCTCTATTGGAATTGATTTGGTTCATCTCATTGTTGAAGAGAGCCACATCCATCAGAATTGATCATACAGTATTGTTGTTGAAGTATATAATTCACCCCTGATCTTATTGGGAATACATCCAGCTTTTCTTTATTACAAGTAAAGCTTGCTGTAGGTTTTAGATAGATACTGCTTATTATGTTTTAGGAAAGCTCGCTTATCTCTATGCTAATGTTTTTAATAGGAATGGGTGCTGTATTTTGTCAAAAGCTTTTTCTGCATCATTGAGATTATCATACAATTTCTGTTGGTTTTGATATTGATATGGTCAATTATTGTAAATGTTTTCCTCATATTGAACCAGTCCTGTATTTTTGGTATAAATCCTCCTTGGTCATAGTGTATTATCCTGCTGATAAATTGCTGTAATCTCTTTGCTAATATTGTCTTTAAAATTTTTGCATCAATATTCATTAGGGAGATTTTGTCTGTAATTTTCTTTCTGTTGTGGTCTTTCCAGATTTAGGTATCAGTGCAATATTTGTCATAAAAGGAATTTGGCCTTTACCTATTTTTGCAAATGATTTACATAGTATTGGAATTAATTATTCTTTAAATGTTTGATAAAATTCATTTGTGAATCCATCTGGTCTTGGAGATTTTTTTCTTAGGGAGTTCATTAATGACTTGTTCAATTTCTTTTTCTAAAATGGGACTGTTTTAAGTATTTTATTTCGAGAGAAGACCTACTTACTAGGGTGTTCTCTGCCCTAAAGCTGACTAAGAGAGTAATGTGGACTTCAAGAAAACAAGTCTATGGCACCTAAGTCGAAGTGCTGAATCTCTGTTTCCATCTGTGTCTCAACATCATTAAATGTCCCCCTTTTTCCAGCATTTGGTCAAAGAAAGACAAAAAAAGACTGATTTTGTGGGTTTATTCTTCCTAAGAAGGCAGGCATGCATGGGAGCATAATTAGAATGGATCTGGGGTGGGCAAAGGCAGTTTTTTTTTTTTTTTTTTTTTTTTTTTTTTTTTTTTAACACAAATCGGAGAGAGAAGGTGGTCTTACTGGGTTTAATCATTTTTTCCCTGGCCTAGGCTGCTCCTCACATAATCCCTACTTTAAGGAATATTTGATTTGCCTTCTGATTGGCTGATTCTGATTCCCAGGTCAAGTATGGCCTCTTCTGGATGGTCAGTGAATTCAAGCAAATCAAGATGGTTAGTAAAAATTAACTGCCTCAGTTCCATAAATAGCATATCAAACATAGTACACCTTTAATACATTTTTATTGATTCAATGAATAAGTGCAGCTTTCCATTATGTGCAGAGCACTGTTTTAGATTTAGGGTTTGAAAAAGTGTCTGTCCTTCTATCTTTTTTTTTTTTTTTCCCTGAGGCGGGGGTTAAGTGACTTGCCCAGGGTCACACAGCTAGGAAGTGTTAAATGTCTGAGATCAGAGTTGAACTCGAGTCCTCCTGAATTCAAGGCTGGTGCTCTATCCACTGGGCCACCTAGTTGCCCCTGTCCTTTAGAGACTTAAAAGTTAAAGAATAAGACTTCAGAAATAAAGAGAAAGAAATATGTGCAAATATATGTACATAAATCTTTACTCAACTAATTTAAAGGCAAAGTCTTGTGAGAATGTGGAATTTGAGAAAGACATAATTCCATGTATTTGAAGTATAAGTGTTCTACAAATTCATGAAAAGGAAAGTCTCTACAGATCCAAATAAGCACCATCTGCAGAGATGTTTATTACAATTTATGTTTTAAGTGAGGAACATAACTGTTAAGTAGGAAGATG
Organism: Sminthopsis crassicaudata; assembly: GCF_048593235.1. Taxonomy (NCBI): domain Eukaryota; kingdom Metazoa; phylum Chordata; class Mammalia; order Dasyuromorphia; family Dasyuridae; genus Sminthopsis; species Sminthopsis crassicaudata. The sequence goes on from NC_133619.1 coordinate 561,747,730, forward strand.
TTTATTTTTCAAAGAGGTAAAACCTCAGAGTTGTTATTATTGACATAGTCCTATCAACCTAAAATAGAAATGGATCCCAGTGGAGAACATATTGACTTAAAAACCAATGAATTAACATATTCTATTTGTATTACATATTTATTTTGTTAAATATTTCCCAGTTACATTTTAATCTATTAGAGCTGAACTCTGGAGTTTTTCTGGAAAAGAAAGTACCTGACTTTGTAATTCCATAGACCTCAGTTTTTTTCAGTTCTAATGACTAGGTATATTAGCTTAGAGGAATCTCATTTGTTCTTCAGTTTCTCATCCATAAATTACAGAAGATGGAGCAAATAAATAATCTTTCAAATCTAATTATCCAAGAATTTTTTTGAAGGCTAGATTTTTATAAGAAGATGGGGAAGGAATTTCCAGCAGAATCCTCTTTAACCTTAAAGTTTACTTAACGTTTACTCTCTTTGACCTCAAACTTCACAACCATTATTTCTCCTTACTCCAAAGTATTATTGAATGCACTCTTAGAGTGATCATCCATAAAGACTATTCACTCTAATATCAGCAGCATTATCTAATATTAGATAGTCAAAAAGATTTATATAATGAATGTGACTTTAAGGAACTACCTTCCATTAAATTCAGGTAAGGCATTTTGTTCGCTTATAGTCTGGTTTAAACTAAATATAATTAGAAGGGATAACTGGTCTGAGAGCCAAATCTCTCCTGCTGTGGTAGAGTAAAAAAATTGTTGAATGTATTTCCCAATTACATATTATGATTTCTTGAGAAGGCCTACATAGGTTTTACATAAGTTGATATCAGAAAATCTAGATTCATACTATCCAATTGTTATTGTGACTAAGCCATTTCAGTCATAAACTGACTCCTCATGACTGAGGTTTTCTTAGCAAAGATACTGAAATAGTCTGCCATTTCCTTCTACAGCTTATTTTACAGATGAGGAAATTGAGGCAGACAGGGTTAAGTGATCTACTGAAAGTTATACAGCTAATAAGTGGGCTTGATTGACAAGTCTTCCTGGCTCCAGGCCAAACACTTAATTTACTAGACCACCTAGCTGTCCCCATACTCAATCATCAAGGCTTGCATTAGTTATATTTGTATATATATATTTTTTTCATCCTTGTTACTCAGGATCTGTTCTATATAACTAGTGTCAAATCCCTACTCCTTGACTCTGGGCAGTCATTTGATTTTTCTGAGATTCTTCATCTGCAAAAGAAGAGTTAAATTAGGGCATCTCTAGATCTCAGGACTACAATGCAGAAACTGACATATGAGAGATCAGATTTTTTTCCACTAATAAACTTTCCATTTAAGATCAACTTGAGAGTTTTAAATCCCCCTCTCAATCTGAATGACTGCCCCCTTTTAAACCTCCCTCTGTCTTTTTAGCCTTTTAATTCCCTTAAAATATTTAAAGAAGTTCTTACTATGAGGTATTTTTTTTTTTGACGACTCCTTTTTTTTTTGTTGTTGTTCCAAATTATCCCTCCTTTCCCCCACCCCTTCCCTTAGATGGCAGGTAATCCAATACATGTTAAATATGTTAAAATACATGTTAAATCCAATATATGTATACATTTTTAGACAGTTATCTTGCTGCACAAGAAAAATTGGATCAACAAGGGAAAAAACAAACAAACAAACAAACCTGAGAAAGAAAACAAAATAGAAGCAAACATCAACAGAAAGAGTGAAAATGCTATGTTGTGGTCCACACTCAGTTCCCACAGTCCTCTCTCTGGTTGTCTTCATCACTGAACAAGTGGAAATGGTTTGAATAATCTTATTAAAGAGACAGATCCATCAGAACTGATCATAGTATAATTTTGTTGTTGCTGTGTATAATGATCTCCTGGTTCTGCTCATTTCACTTAGCGTCAATTCATGTAAGTCTCTTCAAAATTCTCTGAAATCTTCCTGTTGGTCATTTCTTACACAACAATGATATTCCATAACATTCATATATCATAATTCATTCAGCCATTCTCAATTGATGAGCATCCATTAAGTTTCCAGTTTCTAGACACTACAAAAAGGGTTACCACAAACATTTTTGCATATACCACTGGCAATTTTCTTAATCTCTTTGTGTCTGTTTCCTTATCTGTAAAATGGGAATATTTGTAGTGCTTATCTCACAGAGTTGTTGTGAGGTTAAAATGAAATAATATAATTAAAACCTGTTTCAGAACTTAACTAGATATAGAAATGCCAGTTATTATTCTGTCTCAGTTTTGTTCTCATTTCCCTTTTTCTCTAGACTACCAGAGACATATCTCTTTAAAGTTACTTAGGGCCTATGTTAATCATGGCACAAATACATCTGCAAAATGACGAGTGTGTGTGTGTCCAAGCAGGTTTTCCCCTGTTATTTCCTTTATTATGGTTCTAAAGAGGTATTCTATGAGCTCAAGGTCAGTGAGCACTAAATTCCTGGCTGGTTTTTTTTAAAACTTTATTTTGGATTCTAGATGTCCTAGATAATGAAATTACTTTGTCTTTGGCTCTGTTTCCTACTTGGAGTAAGTTTGGGAGGTCATGGGAATCAGAGAAAATGATATCTTGTTGATCATATGACCTGCAACTTTAATTTTAATATATGTAACTTAAACAAGGCTGAAAATATTGTAATAAATATGGTTGTTGGTAGCAAATGGATGATTTTGTTAGCTGTGTTCCATATCCTGCTGATTAACTCAAGTTCTAAATTTTGAAGACATTTTTCTTACAGAATTGACAAAATTTTCTAAGTAAAGCAATATAATGCTGCAAAAACAGCAGAAATTCCCAATTTTTTCCTATACTTATTCTATGGACTCATTTTTCTTGTTTTTTTCCTACCATTATCAGTCAAATAATACCGAATAATGTTGGTAACAGTGGTTGATCCTGACCTTCTTGGAATATCTATATTGGTAAATATTATTTATCACCATAAAAATAATTTATTTATTTTTGGATCTGTTAGTTTGGCTCTTCCACTTTTGTAAGTTCATTTCATAAAAGTTGCTAGTTTTGTTGGCATAAATTAGTAAGTTTTAAAAAATATTACTTCATCTTCATTGTTACAATTTTAATCTTTTCACTTTGAGAGTAAAATGATTTTCTTTCCTTTTTTTTTTTTTTTTTTTGGCTGAAGCAATTGGGGTTGTGACTTATCCAGGGTAAAACAGCCAGAAAGTGTTGTGTCTGAAGCCAGATTTGAATTCAGGTCCTCCTGACTTCAGGGCTGGTGCTCTATCCACTGCACAATCTAGCTGTCCCCTCATTTTTCTTTTTGAAATCAAATTATATATAGGAATATTGAATTAATCTTGAAAATGGTTTAGTTTCATTTCTAAACTTGGTAGACTAGCTTTTCTTTTGCATTTAATTGTAACTTATTTTTAAGTTTGATCTTTGTCAGCTACACTTTTTTTTTTTTTTTTTTGGTATATTGTCCTATTAACATTTTAAGAACTCACTTGTTTTTAATCCAAAAGATTTTGCTAGACGCTTCATTGACATTTCCTTTATTAAACCAATTTATTGATTCTGTTATTTTTCTTTAATCCACTCTTGCTTTAGGCTTATTTTATTTAATCATTATTTAGGATGAATTTTTGCTACAGACTCTCACCAATTATAGTTGTTACTACTTCATTGTCAGTAAAGATTGAATTTTAAATTAAATTTTTTTTATTTGTCTTTGTGTGTTATGTGTTAACATGGATTCCCCCCTCCCCAAATGCATTCAGAATTGAAAGATGTATACTTTGTGAGTTCCATTTAGGAATCAGTAGATGTCAATGGCATATATGTGTTTTTACATAATTTTTTCAAGTTCTTAATTTTTAAGATTATTTATCATTCTAGTAGACTTTTCTAGGTCTACATAGAGTACATGGAATTCCCCTAGCTTCAAGTTCCCTTCTAGCTTAATACCTGTCATCATATTTATCTGTGAGTAATTAACAAACTTTGATCCGATTTCAACAAGCATTTATTAAACTTCAGTAACATTCTACACATTGGTTATAGAGAGAGCAAAATGAAACAATCCCTGATAACAGCTTATATTCTACTGGGGTTAAAAAAAAAAAAAATACAAAGATAAAACAGGAAAAGTTATTGTCAGCAGGGCAAGTAGGTACAATTATTTTCATATAATATAGTACATACGAATTGGGGTGATAATGCCAAAAGTTCATTGGCCAATAAATGTGTGTTCTTTGATTTCTTTCACTTAGGAACAGATTGTGAGAGAATAATCATTTGAATCATTTGTCAATACTTTCTTAGAAAGACTAAAGAAAGGCTGGAGAGGTCCTGAAAATGAAGTGGCAGGGAAAGTAAAAATTAGATATCCATTTTTCACATGATAAAATGATATCTCTCCACGTTCATAGTCAAGGAAGATGCCAATTTTTAACTTGCTCACATTGACCAGGCAGTATGAGCTATGGACTTGGGAACAAAGATTAAGGTGGGACGTGGGATAAAATATGTAGTAATTACCTTTCAGTACATTTCTAAATATAAACAAGTCTTGAGACTCTTTTGATTTTTTACAGATGCCAAAACAACACAGAGTGTTATTTGATATCTCCACCTCCCAGTAATGTCTCCCTGAAATGAAGGACTGAGTCCCAAGGACTTGAGCAAAATCTGCTAATCCCCCATTATTGTCTGGTGCTTCTTCTTGGATACCTCCATATCTCATACTTTTCATATCCTCGGATATGATGATACCTGGGTCAGCTGTGTTGCAATCCAGAGTGATGTTCACTGTGGAGAGAGGAAGATTAAACAATAATAACATCCAAGTTGTGATATTGTTGTAGTTATTTTACTGAGAAAAAGGTATAAACAAATGTTCCCAACGAGGAATGACCTTTTCTGTATCACAGTGATATCAAAAGAGTCAGTAAGGGTCAGTATAGCTGCATAGTATGAGGAATGAGATGCTCTTGGTTTGTCTTGTAGCCGAGAGATTTTATGAAATGCTTATTTGGGAAATCTGGAAAGTTGGAGGAGGGGTGGGGAAAGGATTTGGGAAAGACCGTAGCCACATTGTAACAGTCTTAAGTCATGAATGGTTTTTATGTAAAAAGGAAAGTTAAATTTCTCTGACCTTTGATGAGAGATCAATAAGAAATAGAAGTTATAAAGAAATATAAAGTTATAAAGAGGCAAAGTGAGCCTCATTGTGAGCAAAATCTTAATGGTAAGGAAATTAGAAAAATAATAGAGTATATAGTGGAAGTTATTCACTATCTCTTTTAAGCAAAAAAGGTTGGATAAATACTGAAGTGAATTGTTCAGGTATGAAGGTGAACTAGATGGTCACTAAGGTAGGTTCCATTCTTGACATTCCGGGATTCTGTGAAAGCCAAATGGGCTCTAACTGGGAAATTGGGCAAGACATGGAAATGTGTTGGGTCCTTGTTATTGACCTCCTCTTTTCCCGCCCTACTCACCTTTAAATCTGAAAATTTTTTTCATAAGACCAGTAATAGAGATGGCAGCCATGCGCATCGGAAAGGGTTCTATTTCCTTTTGCAGCACAGATTCATTCCTAGAGAAGACAAATGTTAAATTTATGTCACCAGTTATCAAAAGACCAGTGACACAATCTTCATTGTTCCAATCAAGGTCTATTAGGCCAAAAACATTTTTATGTTGTTTCCTCCTAATGAAGTAAGGGGTAAACCTACCTGCTTAACACTTCTTTCACATCCTGAGGAGAAAAAAATAAATGATATATGATTAGAACAATAATGAATGGATTTGAGTTAAGAAAATGAGACTTTGGAACTGATCACCTCATCATTGTCTTGAAAAGACAGAATAGAAAAGAATCTTCACAATTTCTGCCCTGAAACATTTCTCACATATGTCCTTTATCTTATCTCATCCAATAGCCATCTTGGTTTAGGCTCTCCTCCTGTCTTGTGATCTGACTAATTTGTCTCAATATATTGAATGTTATCTGCCTAGAATTACAGCCCATATCAATTAAATGACAGTGGCTCCATATTATCACAATAATAAAATATTGAGCATTAATAACCTTCTGTTTGGCCATTAAAATTCCACAACATAGCCCAACTCATTGTAGGTTCACTTTATATTACTTCCTTTCCCACTATGTTCCAGCTTCATCTTATATCCCTTTCTTTCTCTCAATGTTCCAGACTAACTGTTCTCTTTGTTCCCTTATTGGAGCCAGAACACAATCCAACACACAATTGAATGTATTGCCCGAAGAGGTTAATAAAGGGAAAAAAGGAACTAGCTTGTATATGTTGAAGGACTAGAAAACATACAAAAGGATAATGGATTATACAATTTCACTTTGTTTGAGACATGGGGTATAGATTGTTCATCTTGTCATCTCTTAACTTTCTTTGCTCTTTTTTCATCTTATTTTCTGAGGTCTTACCAGGAGCAAATCCAGATCTGGTTTCTTACACTCCTTCTCTAACTCTCTGCTTCTCCTCCTTAATTCTAGGCTATGGACGAACCATGTATTCATTCTCTTCCTCATGCCTTCTAAATTGGCTGTTGTTTCTGCTTCAAATTTTGATAGAAATGCATCCTTCTCTTCCTTTAGAAATCGTTTAAGTTTTTGGAATTCAGACAAAACGTGCCTCTTTTGAATTTCTTCTTCCTTCTACAAAGAAAAAATAAGGTTTATGAATACAACAAGTGACATGACATTAAATGGCAATAGGAACTTTTGAGGTTCTCATTGGGTTTTGATTTTTTTAATTTCTATGGCTGAGGTTGGCCATGGACAGTGAGTAACCTCTCTGGACTGTCCCCACTTTACTATGCTTGATGCTCCAAGCACACAGTCTCAATTTCTGCTGTTGGAAACCATCATTACTTCTCTGGTTCTCTTTTTGCTGCAATGCAAAGTGCAATTCATTTGAAACCTAAGCACTTGGCTACTAATTATGTGCCTTTAGGAAAAACAGTTAACCACTCTGACCCTCAGTGTCCCCATTTATGGGACCAATATGTCTACTACTTCTCTCAAAGAGATACTTTGAGGAATGACAGCAGAACATGCATTTCAAATGTTGAAGGATCAAAACATAGATACTTGCCTGTACAAATGCCAGCTTAGCCTTCTCAATGGCCAATTGGCGCATAGTGTTTTTGGTTTCTCTCCACAAAGTAGTCACAGTTCCATGGAGTTGCTTCTACAAATTTGTAAATCATATATATTTTAAAAGAAAGAAAACATATGTTTCTGTAGCCCTCAGAAGTTTAGTTTTAAATATCCAAGCCTATTCTTGTATGAATGGCTGAAAGATCAATGAATAATAAAGCAATAATGCTCTTACTTTTGAAGGTATGGTAAAAGTTAAAACTTCAAGCCCATAGTATATGTGGGCAGCTAAGTGGCACAGTGGATAGAGCACCAGCCCTGAATTCAGGAGGCCCATGGTAGATGTGGGCAATGGCTTAGCATCCAAGTCTTTCAGAAAGACTAATTCTGAGATAACAGTAGTCTCTTTCTCCTCCCTGCCCTCCCAAGAGGAGATAACATTCTTGTAACATAAAAAGAAAACCATTAGTCAACTAACTGTCTTGGCCCTTTCTGTAATAGATGAAGAAATGATGATACTATAACAGATGAAGATGGCTCTGACGTCAGAATCCGTTCTCTATAATGAACAGAAGCTCTTCCAGAGACTAAAATAATTCAGCCAAAACAAGAGTAAACTCTTGAACATTAGGGGAGACTTATATTTTCAGTCTGTTAGGAAAGACTTAGGTTGAGGTCAGAAAACACATTATACTTCAATTAACCAAGAGCATTTTTGAGTACTTAGAGTATAGCAGCTAGCTTGTGAAAACACATCTCTTGCTAGGATGAACTTTGAAGACTATTGTGAAAATTCAAAATGAACATGTGGATGGAATGATGGGGTACATTACTCACTCTAAAGTTCTCAGCAGCCTCATCTATGCAAAAGATTGTGTGAGCCTCATGCTCCTGGGATTGAGAACAGGACACACAAATTGGCCTCTGGTCATCATCACAGAAGAGCTTCTCCAATTCCTGATGTACCTCACACTTGCCATGTCCATCAGGGTACTGAAAACAATAGGATCCTAGTTCTTTGGCAAAGGCTGCCAGTTTACCAAGTTGCACATTGACTTGAAAATTCTGTATCTGGGAGACACTCCTGCACTCTGGACAGGAGAAAGGGGTTGGACCTTGTTGCCAACTACTACTGAGGCAACTTTGGCAAAAACTGTGTCCACATTCAGTGGTCACTGGGTTTGTGAAGTATTCCCTGCATATGGAGCAGATGAACTCTTTGTGGAAGTCTTGAATCAGTTCTGAGGTAGAGGCCATGTTTCTGAGGAAAGAGAATAGGAAAGGTCAGTAACTGCGTTAGGGGACAAAAGTGCAAAGACATGGCCCCTTCTATTCCATCAACTTTATCATTTCATATAGTTGTTTGTTCTTTCTAATACAATGGATAAGAGGAAAAGACTGAATTTTTCACATCATGTGATTGAGGACTAAGATGACAAATATGTAAGCACTGCAATTTCTTTCTGATCTCTTAAGCTTCTCTAGATCAGCTAATAACTATTGAAACACTGTTCCCAATTAAATTCATAATCTTACTTAGGTCAAATTTGCTCTTCTTTTTGTCCTTTTCTCAACTTTTGTTGATAATTTCAATTCTGATCTTATAAATAACTGTCTCCCTTTCTCTTTTCTCTTCCTCTCTCCCTACCCAAAAATCTTAAAAAATTTTTATGCTTTTCATTTTCATACTTCAGTCACTTGGGGGTAATTCTCTATTCCTTCCCATCAGAAGTGGGCATATGGTTTACATTCAATTACAATAATGGCTGAATAACAAAATAACAGTTCTCCTAAGCCAAACGCCTCATGAAATATGTCTTACAAAGAAATGGAGGCATATTTTCTTAACTTTTTTAAGAGTCGAGATTAGGAGTCAAGATTAGTCATTAAAATTAGTTTTATTTCATGTTTTGCATGTATGTGTTTGTGTTCTGTTTATTCTGGTTGTCTTGGTTGTGTTTATTTTAGTCTGAATCAGAGGTTATGCTTTCCTTGTTTCTTTGATATAACAATATTTTACTATACTCTTCAATCTCCAAATCCAAATCCAAACTTTGAAATTCTTTGCCACCAGGAAAAAGAACTGTGATGAATTTTTTCATATATATGGTAATTTTAAAAAAAACCTCCTTCACATATATGACTAAAAGTGAGATCTCAGGGTAGGGAGTCTGGACACTTTTTGAGGATAATGACAAATTTCTGTCTAGCATGAGTGGCCCAATTCACTGTTGCTACAGCAAAAATGCTTTAGAATACTTGTGTTCTCCAAGCCCCTTCATCACTGCCCATTTCTTCTTATCACTTATTTTGGAAGTTTGAAGTGATGCTTTTGAATTTTTTTTATCTTTAGTGTCTTGGAGCATTCTGTCATATATAAGTTGGTACCTTTAGAAGCATTTGCAAAATTCACAAAGGGAGAAATTTGGGCTAATTAGATGGATGAAGGAAGTTATCAATCCTCTCTGCCTCCTATCCCCCCTTTTGGCTCTTTGCCTTCATTTGATTATTATTGGCTTGGAGAATACTTTTATAAAGGAATTGTTATCTCTAAGGTATATTTGCCAGATAGATAATGGGAGAAATTCAGATAACTAAGTGGAGAAGGGAAGATATTCATCCTTCCAAATTCCTACCACTCTATCTTAGCAAGCTGAATTTCTCCACTTTATCTTGATGTTTTCTTTCTTTTAAAATATGTGATTTACAAATTTGTAGAAGAAACTTCATGGAACTGTGACTGCTTTGTGGAGGGAAACCAAAAACACTATGTGCCAATTGGCCATTGAGAAAGCTAAACTGGCCTTCATATCCTGAAACTGTTCTCCTTAAAACTGTCCTTCTTGACCTTTGGGGCCATCAAGTGGTTTCATTAAGATTGAACCAGGACCACTCCTACTTAGTCTCTGCTGGAAATCTAGGCCTGATGTCCTTATTGAGCTGAAAATTGGCTCAGGACCACTCCCAGTAAAGGTGGGAGTTAGAGTTAAGAGTAAAGAGATTTGGAGAAGCTTAACTGCATTCTTATCTTGATCTGCAGCTCTGACAGGCAGGGCCACACCCATCTTCCAGACCCTGCCTCACAGGAGCAGCCGTGTACTTCCCTAGGTGGGCCATCCTGCCTTAGAGCAGTGGCTGCCAAGGCCCTTTTAATTGAAGAGGCCTCAAAATTAACCTTGGGACAGCCATTAAATTAACACCTGGGGTTCAGAACCTTTTAGAAGCCAAAGGGCATCAATTGCTTGGTGAGAAGCCTAATATATATCAGGGTCTCCTACCTGACCTGACTCTCTGGGTTCCACACATCCTTAATCCTGCCACCCTGCTCCCTGACTCCACCCCATCAGGAGAAATTAGCTTCCCTTAAAATGGGAAAGAAATGCTTATTCTTCAGGAACTCTCAATGGCACCCTAGACTCTAGGCTACTTAACAGTTTTAGTAAGGATGAGAACAAAAAAAGCATTTTCTCTCCTACTTTTCTTGATTGGCATTCTATACCCCTGCCAGCAATTAACTTCTCAATTACATTCATCTAGGAAGCTCTGTGGGTGGTGGGGGTTATTCAGCATTGTTGGGTGGAGTATCAGCATTCTCAAAGGCAGCTCACAGACTGGACCTGATACAGTTTCTGCAAAAGGCCCTATTCCCAAACATCATCATCTCAACCCTGGATGATACCCTCCCTTTAATCTGATCCTGAGATCAGTTTTCTCTAAACTGCAAGCTTTGAATTTTCAACTGCCCTTCAGCCTGCAGATCCTGGGATCACTGATTGAAACACACAAAGCCCCTTAGATACCCTGCTGCTATTTTCAGATCTCACACCTCCCCTCCTGGCATGAACCCCTAAATGAACTTAGGGATATCTCTATGACCCTTGCCAGCTCCAAGCAATTACAGAAGAGACCTTCGCCCTTTACCCCAAATGAATTTGGGTGGTGACTGCTTGAGGGAGGAATGACAGAGGAACCCTGAAACTGTCCTTCCTGATGTTTGGGGTGAGCCTTGAAACTCTCCTGACTGGGACCCACCCTTGGGGCAGTTAAGTGGTTTCATTAAAATTGGCCCAGGGCCACTTCTTAGCCTTGGCTGGAGAGCTGGACCTGATTTCTCCATTGAGTTGAAAATTGGCTCAGGACCACTCCCAAGAAGTGGTTTTATTCAACTGGAAATCTAGGCCTGGGGGCAATGGCATTGAAGGAATCTTATTCAATTTAAACCTTAGTTTCAGATTCCTCATAAAAAAGGGGAACTTGAGGCTCATTTTCTTGGAGAAGGTCCAAAGCAGGAATCATCCCATGCCCAGGAACCTCTCCTTGGCATAGTTGCTTGCAAGGACCCCCTGCCTCTTCTCAGCATTACCCTTTATCTCTCTCTGCCAGGATTTCTCTACACCCCTGTTTATCTCTCTGCCAGGACTTTGTCACTTGGAAGTCAGTCTCCTAGCAAAAGCTGATTTCTCAGTGCCAATAAACTTCTTTGTGTCAGGCTAACTTTTCTGGTTCTCTGATTTTTCTGGTTCGTGAATTCTTTCACGAACTTTCATGTTGGACTTGTGATGTCCAGAAAGGGTTCCCACAATTCTCTGATCTGTACCAAACCTCATCAATCTGATATGTTATTTCCTAACACATGAACATGAAATCTTGCTCTTCTCCATTTCCTGAGTTTAGAGAACTCATTCCCAAAGTTGTATATTACATCATGGTGAACTACAGCTCTCACCCTCAATGCCTGCCATATTGTAATGGCCATATTTACATTCTTGACCCAAAAATGAAATTTTTAATGGAAAAACTTACCTTCCTTTTTTCTTCTTGGATGTTTTCTTCAGCTTCCACTGCTCTGCCTTTTTTCTCTGCTTTCAGAAGGAAACTCTGAATCTGTCTCGTCTTAGGCCTTTCATATATCCCTAAGGACACCAAAGCCTCTCCTTCTTTCAAGGTGTGAATTCTCCTGACCTCCAAAGCCAAGAATAAACTCAGATGTAACAGCCATTTTCCTGGAGGTATGAACTCCATGTTACTCAGTGTAAATGCAATCACAAGAATGTGAATTTCAGGAAGTATCAGAACCATGCTTTTGGCAGAGAGGTAATCCTGGATAATTTAATAATGAATTGAATTGACTGACACCTTATATTGGACCAGGTGACTTTACACCTTGTGTTGGGAGAGACTGAATTTCAAAAGGAAGTATACTGAGTGAATCATAAAAAAAGTTTTTCATTTAGGAATCTTAATTTCCTTTTCTGAATTTCAGAGTTGGCTCTGTTAGTAAGAAACTAAAGGGGAAATATTTCAGTGAGAATGAAATGCTGTAGCATGATTTAATCCAACAGTAATCATGAAGTACATAGATCACTGGTTCCTTTATTTGGGGGCTATTAGTTAGTTAAGGAGGTGTTCCAACTTCAGCCTTAAGTGTCTTCAGTGATTTAGATATTAAGTGTGAATTTCAGATGTACTTAGATGTGGTTCTAGTTTACTGATCTACTAACTTTGCACACTGCAATTTTTAAATTTTATTCTGAACATAAAGGAGGAAGGGGGAAGAAAGGAATTATATAAAATTCCTTTCAATATATAATAACAATTATTGGAAAATGTCTTCCCCCCCCTTTTTTCTTCTCGCCACTCCCCCGTCTTGGAGATGGCTACCAGTAGGTACAAATATGTGTGTAGTGTGTGTGTATATTTGTATAAATGTGTATATATACACACCATTCTTATAATTCTATTTATCAGTTCTTTATCTGTGTGCAGAAGATATATTCCTTCATAGTTAACTTGGGAATTTATTATAGTCAAAAAGTCACTAAAAGTTTTTCTTAAAACCATATTTTTGTTATTATATACAGTATCCTTTTAGATCACCTCATTTCATGCATCCTGATTTCATGGAAATCTGTGTTTTGCTAAAATCATTGAGCTTATCATTTCTTATAACAGCAGTATTGCATGACAATCACACAGTACATCCTGTTTAGCTCTTCCAGAAATGATGGATTTTTCTGCAATTTCCACTTCTATGCAACCACAAAGAGCTGCTAAAAGTATTTTAGAACATATAGATTCATTTACTTTTTCTCCTATCATCTTTCAGAGGGTCAGTTTCAGCAAAATTCCAGATTGAAATAATCCTACAATTTTAAAGAACAAAGTTGTACCAATAGTTAATTGTTCCCACATCCTCTCCAACATTTATTGCTTTTTCCTTAATTTATTTCATATAATCTTATTAATTAAAAAAAAAAGTTTAAAAAAAAGGAGGTTTAGCATTAGCAGACCTCAAATTTTATGATTTGGATGTGATGATCAGATTTGTTTACAGAAAGGTAGATCCATAGAAGAGAGCAGACATACAATTTATAGCAGCAATTATAGTCGCCTTATGTTTGATATAGCTAAAAACTTAAGATTTGGGAAATAGAACTCATTCTTTGCCACATTGCAAATCATTCTAAGTTGTAAAATGACTGACTGGAGAAAGTATATTTAAAGCTACATTAAAAAGAATTTGGTTTGTCAAACTCAGAAACTACTTGCTTGGGCTTTATAGGAAGGTGAGAAGGATCAGCAGACTAAATATGATAGTGGAGGCTTCTCAAGTATAGGGGAGAGGACCTTCCAAAAATCTAGCATTATCAACTGCTCCTATTGGAAGATGAAATTCAGAGGGTAGAGAACTCTGGATAAGGAAAACACTTAGTATTCTGCTGATAAACAGAATTATTATGATAAGAAGGAAACTACTATGGTAAGAAGGAGCCAGAGACTCAAACATTTAGCAAAGTCTCAAAGAAAAATGTAACTTGGACACAAGTCCATTAAGAATTTCTAAAAGAGTTAAAGCAAGATTTTGTTTCTTAAAAAGCTAAAATGATTATTTTCAAATACGAATAGTAGAGGAAAAATTGTAAAAGCATGAAAATTGTGGAAGATACAAAGTAATATTTTGAAAAAATGGAGCAAGTACAAAAGCTTACCAAAGAAAGTATCTCATTGACAATTGAAATTGACCAAAGAGAAGCTAATGACTCCATAAAACATCAAGAGATGGCAAAACAAAATTAAAAGTCTAAAAAAATAGGGGAAAAATATGAACTCATATAAAAAAAAATTTGAGCTTAAAAATAAGTCAAGGAGAGATCATTTTAGAATGATTGCCCTACCTGAAAGTGATGACCAAAAATAAATCTAGATATCATATTTTAGCAATCATAAAATAAATCTATACAGATCTCTTAAAACTAGAGGAAAAAGATTTTAAAAATCTACCAGTAATCTAAAGGAAATCTGAAAAGTAAAATGTTCCTAGAAAGAAAAAAACAAAACAAGAGAGAACATCACACTAAATAAAACCTTAATAAGAGGGGTTTCAATAGTATTCAATAGGACTTTGGGAAACACTTTGATCCCTTTGCAGCTACAAGGATTTAAGCCCATCTGGCCAAGACCAACTAGGTGCTTCCAAGCAGCTGATCAGTGTCCAATCATCCTGATTTAGATTACTGCACTTCTTCAGGGTGAACTTATACTTCACTCCCACTTAAAAAAAGGCTCCTTTTTCCTCTTCTAATATACACTGTTATGTACACTGTCTTTCCTCTAAGCCCCATCCATTCCACTTACTTCAATCACTGAAGCAGCAATATAAAGCACCCTATCTTGTTGACAGTGAACCCAGTATTCAGTTACCCATCCCAACTACATTTCCATGCCCTTCAGTTAAAAAGATAAGAGTAACTATCAGAATCGTCTTTCCTTCAGACCCAAGATCATTTATTGAGTCCCAAGGAATTCCACTCAGGAGTGTACCAGTAAATGTTTAACTATCACTCTGTGAGAGAGGTAAGGGGTTATATATAAGGTACTTAAGTTTAATCTACAGTACTAGTGTTATCTTCATTATTTTCTTAAGTCAAGAAATCAGTAAAACAGTAAACCAAGCCAAGATTTTTAAGCTACACCAAAATGCCAATTTCTCAAGTACAAATACTCACAATGAAAAATTGAACCATCTATTAAGAGCTGATTTCAGCACACTTTTCACTCTGTTGATATTACTCTGGAGAGCTCCAGGAAGATGCTTACAATACCCCCATCCCCTACTTAAATGAATTTGACCACCATTCTTTCTCCTCTGAGTCCCACATCCTGTGCTTAATCAGAGCTAGCCTTGAGATAACTACATACAATACTGCCTACTCACCAGCTGAGATCAATCCTGGAATTATTTTAGAGCACCTGGCAGCAGTATCCCCATTTTAAAATTCATAAGAGGACCCTCCCCTCAATCTGAGCTCTATCCTGGGAGACCAATCACTGCTACATTGAGATACTCAGACCTAAAATAACTTTATAGAGTGCTGACCACTTGATGATCAGCCAGAAACTCCAGAGCCACTATGACATCCCTTGACTGGACTATGTGTGGAGTAAGACATGGTGAAGAATTTACAGATTAAGCACATATTGATCAGAGACTCCTAGTAAATGTAATATCAGGCCTATAGGCCCCAGTCATGTGAAGGCCTAGGCTGCATTCCTTTGCCCAAATAGGGATTAACCTATACATGGCCGAAGAGATTATAAATCACATTGTCAGCTGCATTCCACTGACCAAATATGACCAATCACAACCTATGGAGGGTGGGATTTTGGAGGTTCTTTGTCTGAAATGTATAAAAGTCATGAACATCTTCAAGGGAGTGGCTCTCTCCTGCTGTGAATCTGGCTCACAGACCAGGATGGTCCTCTTCTAGAGATTCTAATAAATAATTCTGCTTTTCTACGAGTAATCTCTGAGTAGTCATTTTTGGATAGGATTTTCTATCCCTCACAACCAGAATCCACTATTACCATCTACCTTGGTGAAATAGACCCCACTTTTCCTCAAGTGTACTTCATTTTCACTTCTATTTTGTATTTTGATGGATGCCCTATAAAGCTATATAATAAACTACACAGAATATTGAAGAGGAGGGAAGAAGATTTGATCGCATTTAGAACATTATTCAATTCTTTTTAATAATCCCCCTGTCCTTTTTAAATAAAGGCCCATCTTTATAAAAGCAAAATGCTTCCAGGGAGGTTGGACATAAAAATTCTCTGAAGAATTAAAAATACATATTACTCAAAGGGCAAGACACAAGTCTCATGCAGACTGTTCATAAGCTTTAATATATTTCATTCTTCACTAAACATTTCTTAAACATATGTGCTAGACACTGTATTAAACTTAAAGGGGTTATATACAATGTTGCGCAGGAATACCATTACAAAATATATAACAGCAAATTATATAAGGAGTGAAAGCTAATAAGTAAGAGGATGAAAATCCTTGTGAAAGATTTGAACTCAGATTGTGAATAAAAGCTTTTTATCCTAAGAGATAAAAGCATAGAGGCAGTAAATTCTATGCAAGGAAGACATACTGTGAAAACATTGGTGAATGGAACTTTTTCTATACTCAGGAAAAGCAATACTCTCTCAGTAAAAGTAATAATAAAAGTATACTGTAAGGAAAACAAAAAGCAGTTTTTAGAGAGTAGGTAGGAAGTTCAAGTTTGGAAATAGTGGATTTAAGTTGCTTGATGGACATTCAGATACAGGTAGCTGATGAAAGCCTAAACCTTAATCGAGGCAGGAGGTTTGAATTTAGAAATATGAGATTTGTCCACAGAGATAATTATTAAACTCACGTGAGGTAATAAGATCCACTAAAAAAGATGTTCCTAGAAAGAAAAAAAAAAAAAAAAAAGCAGTACAGAATCTTGGTGGACAATCACATTTAGGATTTGTGATAGGGTTGATCATCTAGAAAAAGGTTGTTAAAAAGAGTGCCCAGACAGGAAAAATCAAGAAAGAACATCACACTGTATAAACCCTTATATAATAAGGGGAGTTTCAACAGTATTCATTAGAGTCAAATGCTGCAGAGGGGTCAGTAAAAAAGAGGAGAGAGTAGAGGGCATTGATTTGAGCAATTTAGGGATTATTGATGACCTTGAGAAGCTTCATGCAAGTATTGAGATTAGAAATCAGATTGAACACAAATTTTACTCTAAGGTAAAGCAATGGGGACCACTAAGTAACTTTTTCTAATTTGGCTACAAAAGGAGAGAGAAGAAAATATATTGATATGATTATTGGGGCAAGTATAAATTTTTTTCGTTATGGTGAACACTTGAATACTTGGGTTTCAATAGTATTCAGCAGAGTCAAATGCTGCAAAAGGGTCAGTAAAAAAGAGGGAATTGATTTGAGCAATTTAGGGATTATTGAGATTACCTTGAGAAGCTTCAAGAAAGTATTGACATTAGAAATCAGATTGAAAGAACACAAAATTTATTCTAAGATGAAACAATGGACAAACTAAGTAACTTTTTCTATTTGGCTACAAAAAGAAAAAGAGAAGAAAATATATTGATGTGATTATTGGGGCAAGTATAAATTTTTTTTCATGATGGTGAACACTTGAACATATTTGTAGGAAAGAGAATAGGAGCCTTTGAAATGGAAGATTGAAAATTCAAGAGTATGGTTGATTGAAAAGATTGGAAGATGGAAAAGGCTGGAATGATGGCCCCTAATAAAGAAGTTGGCCTTTGTGAATAGAAAGGATATGACCTCTTCATCATCATTAGAGCTTAATGATACAATGGAGCATCACGTTAAGGGGATTTGTATTGTAAAATTAAGAAAATAGGTTCATGGATGAAGAATGTCTTATTTTCCCAGTAAAGAATAAGGCAAACTTCTATGTTCAAAAGGGAGGAGCAGAGTGAATCTTTAAGAGAGACATTTTGAATAGCTGCTGTGGAGAATACAATACAAAGCACATCAGGAACATTTAAAAAAAAACAGTAGCATAGACTTTGATAAACTATATATCCCCAGTTTTTGAATGAAAGATTCACCATTGCACTATGGGGAATGAATGTGGATCACAACATAGTATTTTCACCTTTTCTGTTATTGGTCTTTGTGTGCTTGTTTTGTTCTCTCATTTTTTTCTTCTTGAGCTAATTTTTTTGTGCAGCATGATAACTGTGGAAATATATTTAGAAAAATTGCACATGTTTCCTTGCTGTAGGGGAAGGGAGAGGGAGGGAGAAAAATATGGAACACAAGATTTTGCAAGAGTGAATGTTGTAAACTATCTTTGCATTAATTTGAAAAACAAAAAGTAATATTATAAATATTTACCAGTGGTAAAAAGCAATCAGAAAACAGGATAACAGTCTGAAAGAAATTAGACGTAGGGGGCAACTAGATAGTACAGTGGTAAGAGCTGGCCTTGAAGTCAGGGAGACTGGAGTTCAAATGTGTCTTCAGACACTTAATACTTCCCAGCTGTGTGACCCTGGGCAAGTTTCTTAATCCCAATTACCTCAGGGAAAAAATAGATTTAGGCCAAACCCCAAAGAAATGCAAAATGGAGAGTAACTTAGATATAAAATATCACATCATAAATTAGAGGAGTAAACTTTTTTGTTATTTTTTCTAACTCAGTAAAATAATTATTAAAAATTTAATTGGAATGACATGGAACACATAATTTAATTAGGTAAAATTGTCATTTTAAAAATTTAGCTTACCAACTTGTAAACGATAAATCTGAGTTCAGTTGTTTAGATCTGACTTTATTTATTTAAAATGTATTATGTTTATGTTTATATAGTTCCTGTGTCTTTCTGGCAAGTATACATTCAGATATTTTGTACTGTTTGGTTATGATAATTGCTCTGTCAATATTAAATAATATTGCTGACACATAGTTTCTTTTGATTTAATCTATTTTAACTTTGTCCAAGGCCATGATTACTATGCTTTTTTTTATTAACCTAATAAATTCTTCTCCTGATCTTTATTTTATCTTAGGGCGCATCTCTATTTATTATTATAATGTTTTCTGGAAGCAACACATTGTTGAATTCAAATTGTTAGTCTACTATCTACTTCTATTTTATGGGAAAATTCATCCTATTCACATTCTGAGCTATAATTACTTATGCATTTTTCTCCTTATTTTTCTTACTATTCTTTTCCCATTCTATATACTTTATCTCTCTGTACACCTCTATTCACTACTTTGAAATGAGTCCCTCATTTCTCCTCTCCCTCTACCTTATCCTCTTGCCCTCTTATTTTTTCTGAATTCAGAAAATTTTTATTCTCTTCTAGTTATACATGTTGTTTTCTCTTTAACAAATTCCCAATGAGAGTGAGATTCCTGCACTAACCATCCTCCACCTACTAGTTTCTTCTGTTTCAATTTTTCCTTTCATACCTCAGTTGACTGAGGCAATTACTCCTTTTTGTCTCTTCCCACAATTTTAGTTTTTATTTTAGATCACTCCATCATTCTAAACTCAGCTGACTCCTTTATTTAAAAATACTTAAATAATAACAATCATAAAAATACTGCTAATATTTTCACATATAAACAATTTGATTTAATTGAGTCCTTTATAATTTGTAACCAAGATCCAAAATCAAGTATTAAACAACACTGGTCTATAAATAATAAGTCTGATTTCTCATCCATCTAAGTATAGGTTTAAATAAAAAGAAGTTTACTGACATAATTCATCTTCATAATTCTTCAACTATTTCTGGTGGGAGTAGGTCCTCATGAAAAATATTGTGGGCTTGATGATCTCAATCTATGGAAATGACTTGTGTTTCTCCTGAAAAGCCAAATGCAATTATGATAGATCTCATCTTCAAAAAAAGTTGTAACAATTGTAACTCTGCAACGATCCAGATACTAAAGAGAAAAAGAACTATATAAAGACAAGAAACATTAATTCCAAAGAATGAAATTTCATAACCCAAGATTCTCAGGAAAGTTGAGATTTTTAGAATAAGAATAATCTTTAAATATTTTACTATATTTAAGAAAAGAGATAATACTAGTAGTCAAGCCCCAGATTTCTGTTTCAGGCATTTTCTCTTTAATAGGTTCCCACATAAAATTATCAAACAAATTATCAGAAACTTCAGGGAGAAAAGGTAAAATAAATAGATTCAGCAGTATCAGAACTTAAACTACATTATGAGGTAAGAGCTTTGTTGAGGTGTAAAAAGGATGCGTTTTATTACTTTAAATTAAAAACTTCTTGTATAAAAAAAATAAAAGGATTGCAGAAAATTGAGAAAAAAATCTTTCATAGACAATTTCTCAGACAGGATTGGACTGGGTTGGAATACTGCTGTAGTGTAAGAAATCATGAACTATTTGATTTGGAAAGACAAGGAAAAGCTTGCACGCTTGCACTTATGAAAGAAGATGCTATTCTATCTTCAGAGAAACAGAGAACAAATAGAAATAAACATAGTGACTTACATGTATGTGGATGAGCATATATGTGTAAATATGTATATGTTTATAAATATCAAGGAAGAAAGAAAAGCTAGCCAGCTTTGTTTATTTATTTAGCAACTAAATTGAATAAAATTCTATTTAATAGGGATAAATGTAAAGTTCAATATTTTGAGATTTTAAGTTTTCTATCTTTTCACTGATATGAAACATAACTATCCATCCTTAGTTCTATGTCTTTGATCTTTGGTCTGTCTTCCCATGGATCTTCCACAAAATATTCCCCTGATGACTTTGTCTCATTGGATAACTCGAAATGGAGCGCTGAAACTTATAACCTGACTAATTTACATCTACTTCTTGTCTACTTAAAAATATATTCTTTATACCACTTGTCTTCTACAGGTGTTCATTGGAAATAAATTTCATCCTGCTCATGTGCACCAGGTTCTTCCTCACTGCCTTAGATAATCTACTACTATTATGCTACTCATAGGAGAGCTGTGATTTCATAGATATGGGGAATTCCTGTTGGTTAAATTCTTATAGGTAAATGACTTCCCATGATGACCATCAGATTTTAAATCCAGGGCTTCCTAACTCCAAGGCCAGGAGTTTATTTTTTACATCTATCTGATGCTCTAGCTAGAAGCTAGAGCTCTGTATCAAGAAGATTTGTATCATGGAATCAAAGGACAATCTCTTAATTACAATGTATAGCTTGTACTATTTCAATTCTAGTCTGGCTTTATTAAATAAGACATAATCTCTCTCTCTCACACACACACACTCTCACACACAGATGTGTTCTCTCCCAATTACAAATGATAGCCTAGAAAAAAAGACATTTTTCATCCACTGATTATTTTCCCCTTGTGGATAACTTAGTAAAGTTCAACTGAATGATTATAGATCTGATGTAGAAGACGTAATGTTTCAGATATTGATGCATTTAGCACAATGGTATGCACAAAGAAAAGCTATAGGGAGAGCTGTCTATTTAAAAAAGAATTCCCATCCAAATGAAATATGTGGGCATATTTCATGATTATGTCAAACTCTTTCAAGAAGGTCAGATTCCGCTAGGTGGAGCAGGAGATAGAGCACCAGCCTTGAATTCAGGAGGACCAGAGTTCAAATCTAATCTCAGACACTTAACACTTCCTAGCTGTGTGACCCTGGGCAAGTCACTTAACCCCAGCCACAGGAAAAAAAAAAAAAGAAGGTCAGATTCCTGGTGTTTCAAACCTCATTTAACTATAATTTGAGGGATGTTTATCAAAGTTATCTCTGCTGTGAAAGATGCAATTATTAAACAATAATTTTTTAAATGATTACTACTTGTCAGATACTGTGTAAGATATTGAGGTATACAAAGATGGAAAGAAAATCATTTCTGTTTTTAAGAAGCTTAAATTTTGTTAGATCTTTTAAAGAATATGATAAAATTTTGCCATGTATCTGGAAGTCATATGTTCATGAAATTATTTAAGCTGATATTTTGACTTATGGAATCACATGCTCTCTACAGGGAACAAAAAAAAAAATAGTAGGATCTTCTCTTTGTCTTTTTACAAATTGTTTTAGTGCAAAAATTAGGTATACATGTCTATAATGGTTAGGGAATGGTGACACTGCATCATGTGAGAAGAAAACTGGGATTTATGTCTCAACATGAATCAATAGTGTTTTATGGGAGCAAAAAATAATAAAAAACATGATTATCTCCAAAATTTGGAGTTTCATAAATTAATAGTTAAAGTAGTAATAAGTTGACCACTTATGGATGCAATGGAAAAGTTGCACACCAGAGAAAAAGACCTGTCTAGTCTTTTCCATCTCAGATTTTATGTGATTGATGAAAATGTGGTATAAACAATAGGGAAGACTTAAGTCTTTCCTGGTTTCCTTCCAGTTTCAGCTAAAGTACAAATTTCATCATTAAGTCTTTTGTGATCTTCCTTAATGCTAATGCTTGACCTTGCTTGATTATCTTCAATATAGTTTGTATATAACTTTTTAATATTTAGTTATTTATATGTTTTCTCCTGCATTTGATTTTGATCTCCTTGAGACCAAGGACTATCTTTTGCCTTTCATTGCAACTACAGTGATGACCACAGTGCCTAACATATTATTCTGTTATTTCAGTCATGTTCAACTCTTTAAGACTACTTTGGAGTTCTTTTTTTTTTTTTTTGGCACCATTTTTATTTCCCAGGGTCACACAGCTAGTAATATCTGAATCTAGATTTGAACTCTTTGAGATGAATCTTCCAGACTCTGGGCCTGTCAGCACAACCTAGTTACTTATTCATGTATATGTATATGGATGGATGTGAATATGTATGTCTATGTTTCTCACCTTGTCCACATACACAGCCCTGAATGGAGAAGAGGATCCATTTTTAACCTCCTTTACTCAGCCTCACATTAAGCAGTATCTGATTTTTTGCCTTCTCCCCTTCTAACCCTCCAGGAAATTTAGCTTTATACACTAATTGATTGATTTTCCAGATGATACTAAGAGTAAAAAGGTTAAAAAAGTTTGGAAATAAAACAACAAAGATCTCCATGAAGTTTTTATTTCAAAAGAAAGTATAAAGCTTATGATATGCAGCCATTGAGCAGGAGGGTCAGATAATTTATGAAAGGTTTCTGGCAGATGTTTAGACTAGATTTGTTGTATTGCAGAGTTGATATAGAGTAGTTCTAGTATGTCCAAAAATCATGGTGTTGGTTAGGGGTGGGGAATCATGAAAGTATGAAATCATCATGATGTAAAGATGCAGAAGAAAGGGAGAACTTGATCTGGAAGCCTGCAGCTGCCTTTTCAATTCCATTCATTTATTTATGAATGAGATATGTTCCTGTATTTCCAAAAAAGTCATGTTCCCTTCTGGTTTGTGTGTACTGAAGCCCAAAAGTATTGATAGAACTTGAAAGGACTCTCCACTCTGCTGTTCATGAAGAGTTAAAAAAGGTGGCAAGGTATAGGTAGGCCTTGGGTTTCAAAATCTTGGCCATACTGAATTTCCACTACTGATGTGGAGGTTAAGCCTTTTAGTAAAGATATCAGAGTAATCAAAGAGAAGAAATGACTCATTTGGGAAATGTGGCAATGTCACAGTAGTAGAGTCTCTGTCTCTATGTTCCCAGGTTGCCCAAGAAAAACTAATTCTCACATGAAATCCTGCAGACCAGAGGTGTCAAATATAGATCCCAGAGCTGCATGTCACCTATAACACTTACAAGCATAGATCAAACCAGATTAAAATGTAATTGGGAAAAAATGTAACATAATAATTGAAAATAAAACACAGATAATGTTACTTTGTAATTTCCTGAATCAATTGTCAGTTTAGAGGGATCTTTATGTATACATACTAATGCTGCTGTTTCTGTTTCGGTTTGAACCATTGTTGTAGCCATACTCAAAAATAAAATCCTAAACAGAATTAGAATTGAAGATTTGTATGGACTTCTGGTTTCTCCAGGAGAACTACCCCATGGAATAAGAGGTTTTCCATAATTTTGGATCTGATCATCTGGGGACAGGAGGAAGAGGCAGGCAGAAAAGTTTCCACTAAACTTGGATTATATATGAAATATATTTGAGAAGTGTTAGTGTTAGTGAATTATGTTATCCTCTTCTCTTGATTTCAGCAAGGCATACAATTCAGACCACATTATGTTCAGATTAATTATGCAATGAAAAAGACTACTGGTCTTGGAATCAGAGAATCTGGATTTAAATCCAGGAGGTGCCACTGAACTTGTATAACCCTGGCCAAGAGACAATCACTTTGGGCTTCAGTTTTTTGATCTATGAAATTAACAAGACTGAACTTCACGACTCTAAAGTTCTTTTCAACTCAATAGTTGATCCTATGAATTCTGCCTCAAATTGTTTGCTATTGTTTAATTTTGTTTAATTTTGATCCTAGATAGATTGGAAATTTCTTGAAGGTAAAATTCATGTCATTCACTTTATCTATTATTTTTCCCCCTAGCATTTGGGAAGACTCTGATATTTACTTCATGGACTTACAAAATTAGAAAGGAGCTCAGAAATCAGTTATGAGGTGATTTAATCACTTTCTAATACAAAAAATTTATGACTGAAAGCCTTTCAGGAACAAGTATGTCACACTTTGATATTTGCAAAGCTATTTACATATGCTGGTTTATTTGATCTTCACAATAATTTTGTGAATAAAGTGCTATTATTCCTCCAACTTTTAATTTGTTCTTTATTTCTTTAAAAAGAACTTTGTAATTCAATTTATATTTTACATGCTTTGATTATTAGATCTTTAGCTACTTTAAGCATTTTGAATTTGTATGAAAGAAGATATCTTCCTCTATTAATGCTTCTGTGTTATTAGTATTATTATATAGAAATGTTGTTGATTTTTGAAGACCAACTTTATAACTGAAACCTTTGTTATAAGTATTAATTTTATCTTTAATCTCTTTATGATATCTGTCTCCTAAGACCTGGATCTTAGGTTCCGCACAATTTAGTTATCTTCATAGAACAGTCCAAAAAGAGATTTTTCAGAATGACTGAGTATTTTCCTAGCTCTAATAGTAATGTACTAGTTTGCCCATTTTCTTCTAAAGTTCCTCCACTTTCATTACCTTCCTATTTTAGCATAATTTTCTACTTTGATGGTTATGAGGTAAAATCTCAAAGTTGTTTTAATATATAATTTCTCTAATTACTAGTTACACAGATTTTTTCCCTATATGATTGTTGATAGCTTGGATTTGAATTGGATTGGGTTCTTTCTTGAAAATTATCTCTTCAGGATGCCAAAATGGTGGAGTAAACAGTGAATTGTTGTAGCCTTCCCATGTTGACCTCCAGGCAACCAGAAAAAAACAACCCAAGATAGGTACTAGAATGGCAAAAACAAGAAGACAGGATGGAACAATGTCCAATTTCAGGAAACTTGGAGAACCAGAAAGGTCCCTATTACTTGGGTTAAGGGTTGCAATTCAAGACAGGAAGCTCTCCAGTGAACTAGCAGCAAGTCCCACTTCAGCAAATTAGGAGGAGATCCAATCTTGAGCCCCAGAGTGGTAGAGCATACAAAGATCAATATCAGAATCCCCCCCAGGCCTTGACAAAACTAGAGGAACTCTTAGGTTCCAGCTACAGGAATAACCATTTGCTCTAGTATGGCTGGATAAACAGGCATCCTCCAGAAGCTAGACCAACCTATGTTTTTATGTAGCCCCAGGGAAATACAGAAACACCCCACTTGTTCTCAGCACATGCCAGATACCACAACTAGGACCCCAGCTCAGCACCAGGTAGGCTGCCAGACCCCTAAAGCTTCCAGTATCACTAGCCATTTCTCACCCCATCTCCCAAGCCAGTATCAGACATGAAGGTCTCCATGGGATTTAGGGCAACATCAGCAGCACCAAATAAACTACCAGGTCCTGTATCAACAGGTATAAGAACCTGAGATAATTCTTGCAGCCACAGAGGAGAGCTTAAACTTAAAAGAAAGGGAAAAGATGAGAGTACAGCTAATAGGAAGATATGTTACAGTCAGAACAACAAATGGGCTAATAGTGGTTGAAATAAGGAAACAGGGGGCAGCTAGGTGGCACAGTGGATAGAGCACCAGTCCTGAATTCAGGAGGACCCCAGTTCAAATCTGGTCTCAGACACTTAACACTTCCTAGCAAGTCATTTAACCCCAGCCTCAGGAAAAAAAAAAATAAATAAATAAAATAGAAATAAGGCAAACAGGGTTGCTGATAATTCCACAGAGGTGTTTAATAAGAGAAATCATGTGTGTGTGTGTGTGTATTGGCTGAGGCAATTGGGGTTAAATGACTTGCCCAGAGTCACACAGCTAGGAAGTATGAAGTATCTGAGGCCAAATTTGAACTCAGATCCTCCTGACTTCAGAACTGGTGCTCTATCCACTGCACCACCTAGTTGCCCCTCACAACTTGCATATCTTAAAACAATGTTACAATGAAAAACACTCTTCTGTAACTAACCCTTATTTTTGTTTTCTATGCCCTTTTCCTGATGGCAAAATATTGGAAACTGAAGGGATGCCCATCTACTGGAGAATGGCTGAAGAAGCTACGTTATATGAATGTAATGAAATACTATTGTGCAATAAGAAATAATGAACAGGCAGATTTCAGAAAAACTTTGGAAAGACTTGTATGACCTGATGTGAAGTGAAATGAGCAGAACCAGGAAAACATTGTGCATAGTATCGGCAACATTCTATAATGATCAGCTATGACTGACTCAGTTCTCATCAGCACAATATATGAAAGTCTCATGAAGGAAAATGCTTTCCATAACCATAACCATAACTATAAAGAACTGATGGACTCAGAATGCAGAACTTTATTCTTTTTTTTTTCTGCTTTTTGTTGTTGTTGTTGTTGTTGTTCTTGACCTGGTTCACTACTGTGATTAATATAGAAATATGTTTTACATGATAGCACATGTATGAACTATATCAAACTGCCTATCATCTTTGGAAGAAGAGAGGGGAAAGAGGGAAGGAAGGAGAAAATTTTGCAACTTGAAATCTGGTAAAAATGCAAAAAATCTTCTTGACATTTAACTGGGGTAAAAATACTATAAAAATGTGAACTCATTGAGAACAAAAAAACCTCTTCACATCTTTTGACCATTTATCTATTGGAGAATGATATTTAGGTTCATAAATTTGAATCAATTCTTTAAATAGTATTGATGTAGGACTATTATCAGAAATACTTGCACTCAGGATTTTTCCCCATTTGCTTGTTTCCTTTCTAATTTTAGCTAATTGGATTTGATAGTAAAAAAAAAAACCAAAACCAAAAACAAAAAACTTATTTAACTTTTATAATCTAATATTCCATTTTATTTTGTGATCCCATTTATACTTTACTTAGCTATGATTTCTTTAATTATTAATAAATCTAAAAGGTAATTTCTACCTTACTTTTCTAATTTGTGATGTGATATTTTATATCTAAGTCATCCTCCAGTTTGCATTTCTTTTAGGGTTTTATGTGTTGGCCTTAATCTATTTTTTTCCCTGAGGCAATTGGGATTAAGTGACTTGCCCAGGGTCACATAACTGGGAAGTATTAAATGTCTGAGGGCACATTTGAACTCAAGTCTTCCTGACTTCAAGGCCAGTGCTCTTACCACTGTGCCATCTAGTTACCCCCTATATCTAATTTCTGTCAGACTGTTATCCTGTTTTCTGATTGGATTTTGACCAATAGTGAATATTTATAATTTTACTTTTTATTTTTCAAATTAATGCAAAGATAGTTTACAACATTTACCCTTGCAAAATCTTGTGTTCCATATTTTCTCCCTCCCTCTCCCCCTTCCTCTAGACAGCAAGGAAACATGTGCAATTTTTCTAAATATATTTCCAGTTATCATGCTGCATAAAAAAAATTAGATCAAAAAGAAAAAATGAGAGAAAAAAACAAGCACACAAAGACCAAGAACAGAAATGGTGAAAATACGTGATCCACATTTAGTCCCCATAGTCCAATGGTGAATCTTTCATTCAATAATTCAATAACTTTCATTCAATTTATCAAAGTCCATGCTAGTGGGTTTTTTTTTTTTTTTTAATATTTCTGATTTGCTTTGTATTGTATTCTCTACAGCAGCTTTTCAACACATCTCTCTTAAAAACTCTTACTCTGCCCTTCCCTTTTGAACATAGGACTTTGCTTTATTTTTTACTGAGAAAATAGGATATTCTTCATCAGTGTCCCTATTTTCTTAATTTTACACCGCAAATTCCCTTAACTTGATGCTCCATTGTGTAATTAAGCTCTAATTCTGATAAAGAGGTCATATGCTTTCTATTCACAAAAGCCTCTATTAGGGGCCATCATTCCAGCCTTTTTCATCTTCCAATCTTTTTAATCAACCATACTCTTGAATTTTCAATCTTCCATTTCAATGGCTCCCATTATCTCTTTCCTACAAATATGTTCAAGTGTTCACCATAACGAAAAAAATTTATACTTGCCCCAATAATCATATCAATATATTTTCTTCTCTCTCCTTTTGTAGCCAAATTAGAAAAAGTTACTTAGTGGTCCCCATTGCTTTACCTTAGAGTAAAATTTGTGTTCAATCTGATTTCTAATCTCAATACTTGCATGAAGCTTCTCAAGGTCATCAATAATCCCTAAATTGCTCAAATCAATGCCCTCTACTCTCTCCTCTTTTTTACTGACCCCTCTGCAGCATTTGACTCTAATGAATACTGTTGAAACTCCTCTTATTATATAAGGGTTTATACAATGTGATGTTCTTTCTTGATTTTTCTTGTCTGGGCACTCTTTTTAACAGCTTTTTTCTAGATGATCAACCCTATCACAAATCCTAAATGTGATTGTCCACCAAGATTCTGTACTGCTTTTTTTTTTTCCTTTCATGAGTTTAATAATTATCTCACATTAAACTCACATGAGTTTAATAATTATCTCTGTGGACAAATCTCACATTTCTAAATTCAAACCTCCTGCCTCGATTAAGGTCTAGGCTTTCATCAGCTATCTTATAGACACCTGTATCTGAATGTCCATCAAGCAACTTAAATCCACAATTTCTAAACTTGAACTTCTTACCTAAACTTCCTACCTACTCTCTAAAACTGCCTTTTGTTTTCCTTACAGTATAGTTTTATTATTACTTTAATGAGTGAGTATTACTTTTCCTGAGTATAGAAAAAGTTCCATTGACCAATGTTTTCACAGTATGTCTTCCTTGCATAGAATTTACTGCCTCTATGCTTTTATCTCTTAGGATAAAAAGCTTTTATTCACAGTCTGAATTCAAGTCTTTCACAAGGATTTTCATCCTCCTACTCATTAGCTACTTACTATTCCTTATATTATTTGCTGTTATATATTTTGTAATGGTATTCCTGCACAACATTAGTGTCTAGCACATATGCTTAAGAAATGTTTAGTGAAGAATGAAATATATTAAAGCTTATGAACAATATGCATGAGACTTGTCTCTTGCCCTTTAAGTAAAATACATTTTTAATTTTTCAGAGAATTTTTATGTCCAACCTCCCTGGAAGCATATTGCTTTTATAAAGATGGGCCTTTATTTTAAAAAGACAGGGGGATTATTAAAAAGAATTGAATAATGTTCTAAATGCAATCAAAACTTCTTTCCTCCTCTTCAATGTTCTGTGTAGTTTATCACATAGCTTTATGGAACATCCATCAAAATACAAAATAGAAGTGAAAATGAAGTACACTTGAGGAAAAATGGGGTCTATTTCATCAAGGTGGATTCTGGTCCAGTCAAGATGTGGATGGCTAGTCATGGTGGTTCTGGAGTTTCTGGCTGATCATCAAGTGGTCAGCACTCTATAAAGTTATTTTAGGTCTGAGTATCTCAATGTAGCAGTGATTGGTCTCCCAGGATAGAGCTCAGATTGAGGGGAGGGTCCTCTTATGAATTTTTAAATGGGGATACTGCTGCCAGGTGCTCTAAAATAATTCAGGATTGGTCTCAGCTGGTGAGTAGGCAGTATTGTATGTAGTTACCTCAAGGCTAGCTCTGATTAAGCACAGGATGTGGGACTCAGAGAAGAAAGAATGGTGCTCAAATTCATTTAAGAAGGGGATGGGCGTATTGTAAGCTTCTTCCTGGAGATCTCCAGAGTAATATCAACAGAGTGAAAAGTGTGCTGAAATCAGCTCTTAATAGATGGTTCAATTTTTCATTGTGAGTATTTGTACTTGAGAAACTGGCAATTTGGTATAGTTTACAAATCTTGGCTTGGCTTACTGTTTTACTGCTTGTCTAGACTTAAGAAAATAATGAAGATAACCTTAGTACTGTATATTAAATTTAAGTACCTTATATATAACTCCTCATCTCTCTCACAGAGTGATGGTTAAACATTTACTGGCACACTCCTGAGTGGAATTCCTTGGAACTCAACAAATGATCTTGGGTCTGAGGGAAAGACGATTCTGATTGTTACTTTATCTCTTTAACTGAAAGTCAAGAAAATGTAGCTGGGATGGGGTAACTGAGTACTGGGTTCACTGTCAACAGATGGAGAGGTGCTTTATATCGCTGCTTCAGTGATTGAAGTGGAGTGGATGGGGCTTAGACAAAAGTCAGTGTACATGAGGAGAGGAAAAAGAGCCTTTTTTAAGTGGGAGTGAAGTACAAGATCACCCTGGAGAAGAGCTGTAGTCTGTCAGGATGATTGGACACTGATCAGCTGCTT
This sequence comes from Sminthopsis crassicaudata, assembly GCF_048593235.1. NCBI lineage: Eukaryota > Metazoa > Chordata > Mammalia > Dasyuromorphia > Dasyuridae > Sminthopsis > Sminthopsis crassicaudata. Next base: position 561,778,463 of record NC_133619.1, read on the forward strand.
GGAAGCACCTAGTTGGTCTTGGCCAGATGGGCTTGAATCTTTGTAGCTGCAAAGGAGGTCAAGTGTATATCAGTGTGTTTCCCAAAGTCCCATTAAATAGTATTGGAACCACTCTTAATAAGGTTTATTCAGTTTGATGTTCTCTCTCTCTCTCTCTTTTTTTTTTTTTTTTCCTAGGAAATTTTTTACTTTTCAGATTTCATTTAGACTACTGGTAGATTTTTAAAATCCTTTTCCTCTAGTTTTAAGAGATATTTATAGATTTATTTTATGATATGATATCTAGATTTATTTTTGGTCATCACTTTCAGTTAGGGCAATCATTCTAAAATGATCTCTCCTTGACTTATTTTTAAGCTCAAATATTTTTTATATGAGTTCATATTTTTCCCCTATTTTTTTAGACTTTTAATTTTGTTTTGCCATCTCTTGATGTTTTATGGAATCATTAGTTTCTCTTTGGTCAATTTCAATCTCAAAGAAATGCTTTCTTTGTTAAGCTCTTGTACTTGTTCAATTTTTTCAAAATATTTCTTTGTATCTTCCACAATTTTCATTCTTTTACAATTTTTCCTCTACGATTCTCATTTGAAAATAAATCATTTTAGCTTTTTAAAAAATAAAGTTTTGCTTTAATTATTTTGGAAATTCTTAATGGACTTGTGTCCAAGTTACATTTTTTTTTTTTTTTTTTAGGCTTTGCTAATGTTTGAGCCTCTGGCTGCTTCTTACCAAAGTAGCTTCCTTCTTATCATAATAGTTCTTTATAATGAGGCTCTTTTTGTTTGCTTATTTTTCCATCTTTCATTTTCCATCTTGACTTTGAACTTTGTTTATTCTACCACTTTTGGGAGGGGTGTCTGGCCTGCGCTTCTCTTAACTTATGTTTTTTAATGCATGTACAACTTGGGCTGGGGGGCCTACAAGTTTCTTTGTAAATCCAAAGTGACATGACTTTGGTAGAAGTCTGCTCATTGCAAGTTCCTGCTTCAGATTTGCCAGTTTGTTTTGGGAGTTTTAATATTCTGCAGCTAGAAGGGGCTACTATTGTTACATGAAAAGCCAGAGTGTCTGAACTTCCCCTTTAATTGGGAATTCCTGCCTGTGATAGTCAATTGAAATTTTTATCTCCTGAATTAGTCTAGAACTGAGTTGCATTTTTTTCCTTCTGGGATCAGAACTAGATAGCTGTGATTTATTTCTCACTCAATATAAGCTAAGGCCCACACTCCCAGCCACTCTTCTCCATTTTGATCTGTGACATGGAATTGAGTAGTGAATAATAGTTGCCATATGCCATGTATTCCTAAATCCCAAGCTAATTCAGGGATCCCTTGGGATCCTATTCCAAACCAGTGTTTCCTGCCTCAGTGCCTAGTGATAGCTTTCTTTCACAGAATTCTACTGGCCAGACCCTGTCCTCAGGGAATGTAGACTTTTTTGTTTGTTTGTTTGCCTCCCTAAGCTGCCTGGCCTGAAAACTGACTAACTGGAATTTTATTAATCAGAATTATATCTGGTACATTTCCTAGATATTTGTGGAAGAATATTGTTGAGACAATTAGATTTCCATTCTCAATTTTTATTTTTTATTCCCTGGCTCCTCAATGCTTACAAACGTTCTATTTCCCCCCCATTCTTTAAGAAAATAAAATAAAAATCTGCCTTTCATTCTTTTGATTCTACTAGCCCCCTCTCCCTACTCTTTCATAGCAAAATTCCTAGAATTCAATATTTACATGATTGCACATGTGTAACATATCAAATTATTGCCCTCTTGGTGAGGGCAATGGGTAGGAGGAGAGAACAATTAAAAACAAAATCTTATAAAAACAAATTTTGGAAATAATCTTTACATGTGATTGGGGAGAAAATGAAATACTATTTACACAAAAAAGAAAATACTCTAAATTAAGAATCAACTGTTGGAGGCAGAGATTACAATTCCCAATAAATATAATTATTTTTGGTTACTAAATGAAACATCTAGAATATATAGAGAGAAAAAACCATTAACTCCTCTCTCATTTCTAATTAATTTCTCAGTATTCTACAATCTGACTTCTTTCCTGCTACTCAAAAAAGAAACCCAAAACAACAAACTTGCCATCAGTAACCTTAATGAAAGTATCTTGATAGATAATATTCAATTGTCTTTTCTTCAGATACTCATTACTTTTGAACCTCTGCAAATGTTGACTATTGACTACTGACTCCTTGAGTTTCCCTGGATTTCTCAAATTCTACTTGAACTTGATTCTCCCTATCAGTTTCATTATTCTTCATGATAACATCTATTTCATTAGTCCCTTCTACAAAGACTATAAATACTCTTCCTATATCTATAAGAACTAAATGTAACATTGTAGGAAAGGGTATTTGAAAAGACAGTAGTGATTGTCTTTCTGAAGTATTTTTCTCTGGACTCTGGAGGTGTATGAGTATGTGAGTGTGGGAACAACGAGACTTGACTCGGGCTGGCACCTTGTTATTCTAAGATAAGTGTTGGGACAAAACTAAGTACTGTCAAGTCATTCAACAAAAGGGTATGGAACAACATAGTACAGCTACACCATAACTACCTGCTTTCTGTATGGAAATAAGATTACCCTGCAAGGCTGAGTGTGGTGTTTATTTCATGAGCCACTTGCCTATGTTAACTTTTTTTTTTTTTTTTTTTTTTTTTGGGGGGGTGGTGAGGAGGAATAGGATTCTTCAGAAATTTTAATCAGTATCCTAAATGAATTAAATGGTTTAATTGTGTTCATGGGAGTACAAAAAATGACAGATTAGAGTTAGAAAGGGCAAAGAGGCTATTATAGTGTTCTAAACAGACAAATGAAATGTAGAGATAGTCAAGACCTAGTAACTAACTGAAGGGAATCGGGAGAATAATGATGATGAGACTGAATCTGTTTAGATTTCTTAAAACTTATTCTCCTACTGCATTAGAGAACTGAATCAAAAAGGTATTTTTGCTCTCTCACAGGAGACAGTATCTCCTGTCTTTGTACAGGATTTTTCCCATGCCCATAATATTCTCTCTATTCACATTAGCCTCTTAGGGAAAACAAACAAACAAAAAAAAAACCCAAAAAAACAAAACCTACTCTCCTTCAAAGCTCTGTAGGCCTATCTTCTGCTTGAACCCTTTGCTGATTTTATATAGTTACTCTAATCCTCATTTCCATTTGTAATTTTTTGGTATGGTGTATCATTTTCCCTTTAGAGTTATAAACTCCTTGAGGGACCTTTCTAAATCGTAGTGTGTCTGGAACATGATAGATGCTTAATAAATGACTGTTGATTGAATGACTGATTAGGTGGTGAGAAGGATTACAATGTCTTCCATGGAAGTAGAAATTAGGATGAAGGCTAGGTTGGAATTGGAAGATATGAGTTCCATTTTGAATGTTAAGTTAGAAAGCTGTGGGTCTTCTAAGTATTGATTACTAGGTAGTTAGCAAGTAGAGGCAATAATTTTCCTTCTTCCAATTGAAAAAACAATCACAAATTGTTCAAAAGCTTTACATGCAGTTTTATTGAAATGAGAATTTTGATAAAAACCAACAAGGATAATTAGTGTTGAATTAGATTAATTTTGATGGAATATAGTTATGTCCAATATAAATGGCTTCCTCTTTATGCATTCTTTTTCACCACAGTTTCTTAGGATTAGATTATTTGAGGATTATCAGATTCTTTGTTGATAATTCCTCCAAAATGATTGTGAAAATTGCTTCTGATAAGCATCTTTCTCAGCTATAGGATAAGGAAGTAGGAATTTTACTTGTCTATTTGAAGGGAGGGGATAGGCAAGAAGCTAGAGAAAGACTCTTACCACCCATTTTCTCATTCAGGCTCATGGCTTCAAAAGAAATAGTTTCAGATCCCCAGGATCTGCTCACCCGCGCCATTTGTCAGATCTGTCTCTCAGACCCAACAACTGAAGCCTGTGGACACAGTTTTTGCCAATCCTATCTTAGCAGTGGGAATGAAGTTTCCATGCCTTTGTCCTGCTCTGAATGTCCAGAAGTATCACAGTCACAAGCTTTTAAAGACACTTCAAGGAAAAGCAATATGGTTGTTGTCACACATCACGAGCAATGTCCTGAGGAAGCCAGCAACTGTGAAAAACATCAAGAGGCTCAGAAGCTCTTCTGTATGAATGACCAGATCTTCCTTTGTATGTCCTGTTCAAAATCCCAGGCGCATGAAACTCATGAAGTCTGTTCTATGGAAGAGGCTGCTGAGGACTACAGGGTAAGAACATGACGCAATGGCAACTCTCCAGAGATCTTCATAAACTAATAGCATTTTCTTCATTGTTATTTTGACTGCTCCCATATTAATCTTTTTAAAAAGTATAATTTTGTTTTCGAAATACATGCAAAGATAATTTTTCATCATTCACCCTTGTAAAATCTTGTGTTCCAAAGTTTTCTTCCTCCACTCCCTCCCCTAGACAGCATTCCAATATATATTAAACCTGTGCAATTCTTCTATATAAATTTTAGCATTTATCATGTTACAGAAGAAAAATCAGGTCAAAAAGTCAGGGGAAGGAAAAAAAAAGGCAAATTAGATCAAAAAATGTGAAAATACTGGGTTGTGATCCACAGTCAGTTCCCACAGTCCTCTTTCTGAATGCAGTTAGCTCTTTCCATCACAAGTCCATTGAAATTGGCCTAAATCACTTCCTTGTTGAAAAGAACCAAGTCCATCACAGTTCATCATCACATAACCTTGTTGTTACTGCGTATAATGTCTTAATTCTGTTCATTTCACTTAGTATCAGTTCATGTAAGTCTCTCCAGGTTTTTCTGAAATTGGCGTGTTCAATATTTCTTATAGAACAATAATATTCTATTACATTCATGTGCTACAACTTATTCAGCCATTCTCCAATTGATGAGCATCCACTCAGTTTTCAGTTCCTTGCCACTACAAAAAGGGCTGCGACAAACATTTTTGCACATGTGAGTCCTTTTCTTTATTTAGTGATCTCTTTGGGATATAGATCCAGTAGAGACACCATTGGATCAAAGGGTATGCACAGTTTGATAGCCCTTTGGGCACAGTTCCAAATTGCTCTCCAGAATCAATAATCAGTCAATCATTCCACCCACAATGTACAAGTGTCTGTTTTCCCATATCGCCTCCAACATTGTTGTGTCCTGCTTTCTAGAACTCCCATGCAAGGGTGATTAAAATACTCCATCCTAGTGGAGAAGGGATGAGATGGGACTCCTGAGGATAGTGGAAAAATGGAATCCATTTATTACAAGGTCTTTCCCCCTTTTATATCCTCGTACCCTTATGCTATACCTATATGCTAAGTATATACTGTGCATGTTAGATCACATAAAGAACTTGCTATTGTATGTAATTTGCCACCTAGTATCGCTCTTCTATCTGGTATCACTTTGCTTCAATCAAAACACAGGTTATCACTACCCCTTGACGTCTCATGAAAACTGAGAGCCCTTAGGAGAGATGGGGAGCTGAACCAGACATTGTCAGCAGGTTCCCTTTGGGCTGAAGGGTGTTATACCTCACCAGAGTTTTCCCATTTTCATATCCTTTGACCATTTATCAATTGGAGATTGGTTTATATTCTTATAAATTTGAGTCAACTCTTTATATAGTTTTGAAATGAACCCGTTACCAGAATCCTTGTATATAAACCCCCCCCCCCTCCCAGTTTTCTGCTTCCCTTCTAATCTTTCCATATTAATCTTTATCCTGGAAGCCTCTCTAAATCAAATGATCTCTTTGCTATCTTCTCAGACTTCCACATGTCCTTACTAGCTTTCCAGGGATTCTGGATATTTTAGCTCCATACACTTAAAATTTTTAACCTTCCTACCATAATAATTGAATGCCTTTCTCTTACAGAAGAGGCTACAAGATAATCTGAAACTTTTAGATGAAAATTTAAAAGATGTCAAGAAGCTAGAACTTGAGGAGAAAGAGGTCCCTCGGACTTGGGCTGTGGTGTGGACAGTAAGTATATCTGGTTCTGTTCTCTCCAATAACTTTCTTATCTCTGACTTTTATAATCCTATCACAAATAGATAAGGAAACTGAGGCACTAGAGGTAAGTTACTTCTCTACATTCTTCTGGGTAGTGATTATAGAAAAATAGAATCAAACCTAAGTCTCAAATGATTCCAAATCCTATGTTTTGTGTTGCACTATCTCTGAAAGCAAAACTAGTCTTTGTGGGATAGCTAGGTTGTACAGTGGCTAGAGCACCAGCCCTGAAAGCAGGAAGAGCTGAGTTAAAATCTGGCCTCAGACACTTAACACTTCATACTTCCCAGCTTTGTGAGCCTAGGCCTCAGCTAAAACAAAACAAAATAAAACTAGTCTCTGTTTGCATTGTTCTTCCTGGCTACCAAACTTTGTTTTGTTGCTTCAGACCCTTCAACTTTTAAAAGCCCAGCAAAGTGGGGGTGAAGCTGTAGTAGACTTCTACAGTCAGAATCCCAGAACTTGAGTATTAAGGGACCTCGGTATTCTTTTTGTTTAATCTATAACTGAAAATGATTCCAACTATTGCATAATTTGATAAGGGGTCATCTAGTTTCTACTTGAAGACCTTTAAGGAAAGGGAATTCTCTACTTTTCAAGTTAATCCATTATACTTTGTTTTGCCTGCTTTTGCAATTTCTGCTCCTTATTCATGGTTCTTTCTGTAGTGTTGGACCAAACAAAACTAATTTCTCTTTCCTATGACAATGTTTCATATTTTGGTTTTTTAAAAAACTTAATAGTATTTCATATATATATATATATATATATATTTTTTTTTTTTTTTGCAATTACATGTTTCTTCACATATTTGAACACTAATCTGGGTCCTCCCCTCAGTCTTCTGTTCTTCTAGCTTATCAATCATCCCCTATTCCTTCAGCCAGTACTCATGATTTGGATTTAGAGACCTACAGCATCTTAAATAGCTTCATTTGGATTCCCTCTAGTTTATTAATGACACTTAGAACTAAACAAGATGCTCTAGAAGATGGCTGAGGATAAGCCATAAGGCCCCCTTAACTCGAAGTCCTGTCCTTTACATTTTGTTTTTATTTTTTGGTTTTTGACTGCTATATCACACTGCTGATTCTGATCTTGCCATCCACTAAAATTTCCAGATTTTTTTCAGATAAAGTCCTGTTTCATCATTCCTCCCTAAATACTAAGGAAACTTATTTTTTTTTTTTTTGGTACACAACTATAAGGACTTTATTTGTTCATATACATTTTATCTTACCAGATTCAGGCTACCAAGATCTTTGTGACTCTTGACTTTTCATCCATTGTATTACCTTTTCCTACATCTTTGTTTCACTTGAATGTGATGAACATGTGTAGCTCATATAACTTTATCTAAGACCTTGATAAAGTTGATAACTAACCCAGACCCAAGCAAAGAAAGATCCTTGGATGCTCTATTAGGATCCTTCAACCAAGCTGACAGTAAAACATCAAAAACTCCTTTAGAATCTTGCTAACCAAGTACTTCTGATTACATATAATTTCAACTTCATATTTTTTCATTTTTTTTCACAAGAACAATAGGAAAACTTGATCAAATGCTTTACTAAAATCTAGGTACACTTCCCCCCACCACATAATACTCATTGTAAGTTAGAAACAATGTCAAATAGTACGTTGGAGGAAAATGCCATTCCTTGTTCCTGTTTTCTTTCTAATCAATCAGCCAAAGATTTCCTAAGCAATTACTATGTGCTAGGCACTATGCTATACAAAGAGACAAAAGATGGGTCCTATGCTCAAGGACCTCATAATCTAATGGAATAGACAACAAATTAAATGTATAAACAATTTACATTCAGGATCAATAGGAAATAATAAAAAAGAGAGAAGGGATTACACTAAAGAAAAATTGAGAGAGATTTCCTTAGAAGATATGAATTTAGTTTCGATTTGAAAAAAGCCAGGGAACTCAGGAGGCAGAAATGAAGAATGAAAGCATTTCAGGCACAGGGGACAGCCAAAAAAAAGTGCTTAGAATAGAAGGATGGAGCACCTTATTTATGAAAAAGCAAGGTGACCAGTGTCCCTGAATTAAAGAGAAGAGGTAAGAAATATGATGTAAGATGTTATAATATTCTTCTCTAAAATGTAATGTTTTCTAGGAGCAGATTTCCTGGGAGCTTCTGGAAACAGCCTTCATTTCAATTCAGTAATCACCCCAAATGCAGCCAGGGATTAAGGTCCAAATCCTTTATTATCTCTTCCCAAGTCTTGTCTCCTTTCCTGGGGCCGAATTAGCTTTTTTAGAGGCTTTCTGTAGTTTGGTTCTGAGAGCTTGAATTCTGGCTTCTGAATCTCCCCTACTGAATCCTTGTTGTGGCTCCTAGTTTATTTATGCTCTCTTAAAGGTGTGAATCTTGTAGAATCTAGTAAATACTAAGTACATGTACTGAATTAGAGAACTGTTAAATACCATGCTGAATTATCATTGTCTCTATCAGTTCCACTGACTTAGCACCTTGTTTCAAGTTCTGGCCCATAACAAGATATGAATAGTACATTTGAATGGAGAGAATTTTGTATTTAATCTTGCTAGTGATAAGAAGCCACTAATTTGATCAAGGAGGTGATGGGGAAAAATCATTTTGATTCAGTAAAATCATTTTGATAGCTGAATGGATGATAGACTAGAATAGAGAGAAAACTGAGGTAGACAGGCCTACAAGTCTGTTATTACAATATTGTAAATACAAGTTATTTGCAGACTCTACTTATGTCAATATTCCACAACTATGTATTCAACTATCATCTTGATATCCCCTTGAACTATCATCTTGAGATGACTAATGCCAACCTATTGGCTATATTTATTCTATCATTTCCAGCAGCATAGATATAAGAGAAAACAGAAGTAAAATAAGAAATAATGAATTGTACTTCCCTTTGTTTTGCTTTAAAATCTTTTTCCTACCAAAGGCCCTTCCCTTTATGGCCTTGTTTATAGCTTTTTATGCACATCTTTTCCCCCATTTATAAGTTGGACAGTGAATTTTTAGATCACTTATACTATTCCCTATCCTAGACAATTCTCCCTTTTTTCACTTCACTGAAATAATTTTCTCACTGATTCTAGAATTCCATTTATATTAGGAACTACAGATAGCATCTTATAGATGCTCATCAAAGATTTAAGGACTCAAATTCATGTTTTCTAAATCTTTATTAGTATAGTGGTTTTTCTAGTAAATGTCACATGAGTCAGGCCAAAGTGAGGTTTGATCAAAGTCATTTCTGTATATATAAAAAACATCTGACCATGTCCTACTGTAGGAACAAGTGGATATGCCAAAAGAAATACTTGAGGAAAAATTTCAGGAGATAAGTGAATTTCTGAGTGATGAAGAAGAAGATGTACACAGTCTTGTGGAGCTGGATGAAGAAGAAGATGAGATGTTCCAGAAACTGAAGGATCATGAGGCCCAGGAAGAAATAAAAAACATTCAGAAAAAGGAAAGGAGCAGACTCCAACTGTCCCAACATAGCAAAAACCTACGAGAGATGGTGTCAGAATTGGAAGAAAAATTTCACATGTCAGATGGGGACCTGCTGCAGGTAGTAAAAATATGTACTGTTGTGGGGCAGATGTATTGGACTCCAGACAAAGTAGTCAAATCTAAAACAAAAAGTATTATCTACTTAGTCCTCCATGTCTCTAGCCTTTGATTTGCCCTTATTCTCCCTCTCGATCCACCCCTGTATCCAAGTCTTTGTTAAATCAATTCATGCCATATACCAACTTATAATCTTTTCTCACTTTCTCTCCTAGGACATAGGAAACACTTTGAGCAGGTATGCAAACATTATGAACAAAGATAATAAGTGAGTAGTTGGGGATGGAGGACAGAAGTTAGAGGAAGGCAAAACTTTGGCTGTATTCAAAACAGGTAAGAAAGTCTTTGATGCCAAAGAAGATGGAAAAGCTGGTGAACATAAATGGTAACAGAGTCTCTCTTTTCTATAGGAGTGAGTTATTGCTGTTACAAAAACCAGAACCTTTCACCCCAAAATTGAGTGATTCTTATTGTGTGGATTTAAGCAAATTTCTCAAGAAATTTCAGGGTAAGTCCAGTTCTTTGACTGTGAGTCTAGGTTTGAATTTTCTTCAGAAAGATAAATAATCTACCTTTTGAATCTCTTAATTGTTAAAAATTTATTGCCATACACACTAGTATATAAGTTGCAGGATAGTTACCATTCTACATTTGTTGCCTCTGCTAGAAGGCACAAACTACTCTATGAAAACCACAGGTGTAGTCCAAAATGTTACAAATCACATTAATAATATCATTTGAACCATAGCCAAGATGAACAATATGAGTGGGATCTAAACCCTGAAGTAAGAGTAAGTAATCAGTGAGAAACAAGAAAAAAAAAGTTTCACTGGGAGCTATATCTATTATAGCCTAGATATTTAAAGTCTCTAGATAAGTAGTAGTGCTGATGGTAGATTTGACTTGAGAGAGCAGGGCCTGTAAGAACCCATAAAGATCTACTTCCTTGTTGAGTTGGAGGTAGAAAAGGGAGGGAGGAAAGGAAGGAAAAAAAAACATTTGAGCACCTGCAATTTTTATGTACTGTGCAAAGCACTTTACAAATATCTCATGTGATTTTTACAACAAGTCTGTGAGATAAGAACTATTTTTCCCTTTTACAAATGAGGGAACTGAGAAGGGCAGAATTTTTGACTTGTATGGGCTGATAAGTATCTGAGATCAGATTTGAACTTCAAGGTGTCTTCTAACCTTAATATTATAAGATGACTTTTGGAAATGAAACCAACATTTAGCACTTTACCTTTGGATTTTTATCACGGCTCAACAGATATCTTCCCTTTTTGTGTTATCTGGTTAGAAACTCCTTTGAACAAAAAAATAGAGCAAGATCCCCCAAATTTGGGGATGTTGTTCACCAAAAAAATAAAGAAATGGACCATAGATGTGATACCTTTAATGCATTAGGGAGATCCTGTCCCAATTAATGAAGAGGCAAACTTTTTTTTTTTTTTTTTTTTTTCCTTATGGAATTGATTTGTAGAAGGAAAGATTTATAGAATTTTAGGGAAGTGTTTGGGAGAATGGGAATCACAATTGACTAGTAGATATAGAGAAGTTTAAAAAATCTGATTTCTCTGCTCCTTTTAAATGAAGCTGTTTTATTATCTGCTTAGTAGAATTTTGGTTTTATTTTGATGTTTGTCCAAAGTATACCTATACCCAAAAAACCAAGGGAATCAAAGTATTAAAAAGGGAAGGAAAGGACTGTTGGCAACAAAGATAGAACTGAAGTGTGTGAGAGTCATAGTTCATAGTAAGTTTGAAAGAATTCAAAGAGAATTTCTTGTAGTCACAAAATAGTTTATACCATAGCTGATGGTCTAGTCTCTAAAAGACTAGCAATTAAAGTTTAGGGAGAGTTTTATATATAAGAAATTTGGGGATTTATTCAGTCTATAAGCTGTAAGATGCGGTCTGTAAGCTAGCAGCCAATAAAGTTGTAAATTTTAAAAAAAAGGTAAGGAAGGTACCAAGAAATTTCATAATTAAGGAAAGGAGACAAGAGCTTTTACAAAAAGACAAATCAGAAGTTAAGATGGTACTTTTAACAGAGATGATATTTTATTGCTCCACATTCCTTAGCTAGATATACAGTTTTGAATAGACCCTGGACTCTAACCCTTAAGAACTGCTAATCTAATAATGAATACAGAGTGAAGTTAAGTAAAAGGAAAATCTTTCAATCAGGGTTACCTCACTTTCCTACTTACAGGATATTCTTTTCTCATTGCTCTTTTCTCTGCATCCCACATTTCCCTGGTGCTATAGTCCAGGACAATAGAACATATATTTCTCCCTGTCACTCAAGATACTGGAGTACTATTCATAGGGTTGATGTCTATTTCCTGATTACACTCATTATGGACTCTGACTTCTCTACCATATCCCCTGGAATTTCATCATTGGGGCAATCTCATTTTGCAATATCTTAACTGGCTTTGTTCCTAATGCATTGCCAATACCCTGTAGCTTTGCTTGTTAAGAAGGGGTCACAGAACAGACATATCTCCATTTCCTACTTTGTTGCACTTTTATTTTGGGCTTTTTTGATTTCTCCACAATGCACCTTATGGGCACCCTCCCAACCTACTTCTACCTTCTGAACTTTCTTTTATGTGTTGTCTTTTCCCCCATAAGATAACATCCTTGAAAATGACGGGGATTGTTCTTCTTTTCCTTAATTGTATAGTCATTGCTTAGCATAGTTCCTGACACATGCCAGGTATTTAATGTCTATTTGGTGCTTTGTTCTCTCTGCAGAATCTCGACTGCTGGCATGTCACTATCCATATGAATTATCTGATGATAGGAAGCGGACTTTCACATTTGCTGATCTCTCTTCAGGTCAAACATATGTTGTTTATACCTCTGGAAGTATCCACTACATGAGTGGGAGAGAATTATCTATTACACCATTGGACATAAATACCATTTCCCAAGAGGAACAAGCACAACCCATCTTTGCCTGCTACTGTTTGCCTATTGAAAGGAATATCCAATTTGTTAGACTTTCTCCCTGAGTCCAAATAGGATGTCATCAGGTACAGGCATGCCTGAAGACATTGAAGATGAAACTTTATCATCTTATCATGTACATGCAAGGGGTCTATTTAAAGGAGAACATTGGAAGCTGTTTTTATTTCTCTCCATGTTTAGATAATTTTGTTTTTTTTCCATGTAATCGTAAATATAGTAACATCCTTTATCATCTATACTTCTTAGCTATGTATGTAATACTTCTGGAAAATTAGCTGCTTTTCCTTTCCTTTTCCCCTACCCCCAATCTTTAATATTTCTGCCAAGATTACTATCAATGGGAAAACGTTAGCCTTGGAATGAAAATTTGTTGTTGAAATCCCAACTATCAAATACCTACTACCCTTGTAACCATTAACATGCGGGTGCGCACTCACACATACATGCACACACTTCTGTAAAAACTTATCACATGATTGTATATTTATGAATGTATGTATATACACATGCATATACTTGCCTACATCTATACACAGATATAGATAGATAGTAGGAGATAGTCCACTAAATTTGTTTAACTTTTTTTGACTCTACTATAAAATCTTATCCAGTGCTTCTCAGCTGTGGGGAAAAATAAACGAGGACAAACCACTTTAATTGTACTTATTTTTTATAGCACCTTAGAATTTTTAAGCATTGCTGCATATATTTTTATTTTCTTTACATCAAATCTGTAAGATGGGAAGACCAAAAAGTGGATTGGTAGAAACTAAGTTTAAGCCAATTTCTTAAACTATATGCCATACATCTCTTAATCGACAGAATCATAATTTAAAACCTCTTCAGTTTTTCTAGAAATATTTAACAAAACTTAACTATCTTAATTCTGTTTCTATTGGTGGATTTGGTTGAGTACCAAAAGGTTTTATTTAAGGAAAAGGATCAAAAGTAGAAACTAAAACTGTAATAGAATACATCTTACTTTGTTTTATTAAGCTCTTTATATTCCTCATTTCCTGAAGCCTTTGGTTAAGTGTCCTATGCTATTCAGGAAAAGATTGCAATAGTTAATTGGGAGGACCACTTTCAATCTGATGTTCTGGTAAATAAACATTTTTCCATCACTTTCCAAAGTCTAGACAATAAACAAAACAATTAAGTTTTGAATTATAGCATTTGTAGAATTGTGATACAACCCAGAATCAGCTTTTAACATCAGAGCTATCTCTAGTACATTTCTACTTAATGTTCTTGTGGGTAGTAGTCTAGAGAAGAGAGTGGGCTCTCCTATGTATCTGACTTCTCCTTGGCTTTTTTTGCTTGATCTGCATGTAAATCATGCTGGCTTGTCCCTTGAGGATATATCATGGACTCAAGAATATGTCCTGGACCTTCTCCTCTTTTGCCTCTGTAATAATCTAATTTTTATAAAGTTTTTATTGAATTATTAATATGGGGCAGCTAATTGGTAGAATGGATAGAGCACCAGCCCTGAAGTCAGAAGGACCTGAGTTCAAATCCGACCTCAGACACTTAACACTCCTTAACTGTGTGACCCTGGGCAAGTCATTTAATCCCAAATGCCAGGGTGGGTGGGGAATAGATTGGTACAAATATCCCATAAAGCAAGCTAATATCTTCCAAAGAAATTGGTCTAGTGAAAAGAAGCCTATATTGCCATCTCTACCGTTTTCTTGTGGCTTCATCTCTCTGATCCTGAGCTTCTAAACTTACAAAATTAGGATATTTCTCTAAATGACAATGGTGGACACATGTTAATCTTTAAGTAGATGAACTAGCCTTCTGACAGATTTGTCTATCCAGACATATGCATGGGTAATTTTACTACATTGACAACTGCCAAATCTTTTGCTCTAATTTTTCCCCTCCTTTCCCACCCCCCCCCCCCAAGATGGCAGGTTGACCAATACATGTTAAATATGTTAGTCAGGTAATAGTCTTAAATTAGTCCTAAAAGTTATGGTGGAGTACTTTTTTTTTTTTTTTTTTTGCCTCACAGATTAGATTAAAACATACCTGGTTTGAGAATTTCTAGAAACAGGAAGCCGATATAAACTAGGGTTTTATTATTATTTACAAACATATGGGTATTCATTAGTAATATAAACAGAGGGAAGTTTGTCCTCATATGCAAGAAACTCACCTCAGCTTTAGGGTAAGGGAGAATATGTTGGAGAAAACACATTCAAAGTTGGATTTTAGAGAGGCTTGAGGATAGATAATGGGTGCCAGATATACAAAAGAGCATTCCTAATGAGAAGTAAAAATATTGGGGAGTTGGGAGATTGGTGGTGGTGAGAATCATCTTCCAAAGACCAAGCTTGGATGAAATTGTTGGGAGTAATAAACTGATGGAATGTTACTTAATGCATCAGAAGCAGAATGACTCAAGATACCTTCATCTGTTAGCTTTCATCCAATCAAAAAGCTACAAGCCTTATCACCTGACAGAGTTTGGGGGTGGGGGAAATGAATTGTTCATTTTGCCTATATTGTTTCAAATGTTTTAGGACCACTTGGCAATTCAGGCCATTTTCAACAGACTTGTGATGCAGACAAACATCTCCCCCAAAGAGAGGACTGTGGGAACTTAATGTAATCACAACATAGGATTCTACTATGGAGTTATTAGAATAATAACTGTCATAAATATAATATCATATAGTACCAAACATTATTAACAATTTAAATTTATAATTATTTCATATGTGATAAAAATTTAATAAAATATCATGAGACCAGAAAGTACAACATAGGCAGTTTGGAGGATATTGGGAAGGTATCTATAAACTGTTGCACAGCCAAAAAGCAGAAGTAGGAAAAGAATTTAACAACATTGTAGAGGAAAATAAACAATAAACTACTTTTAAAAACTTTAGAAGTCTGATCCCTGCAATGATCAACCACATCTGTAGAAGATGAGATGAAACATGGCACTCATCTATCATCAGAGTAGTAAGGAATTTTACAATCCAGTTTTGTTACTTTTTTTTCCTTTTTAAAATTAATTTTATAATTATAACTTTTTTTTTTTTGACAGTACATATGCATGGGTAATTTTTTACAACATTATCCCTTGCACTAACTTCTGTTCCGAATTTTCCCCTCCTCTCTACCCCCTCCCCTAGATGGCAAGCAGTCCCATATATGTTAAATGTGTTATAGTACATCCTAGATACAATGTATGTGTGCAGAACCAAATTTCTTGTTGCACAGGAAGGATTGGATTCAGAAAATAAAAATAACCTGGGAAGAAAAACAAAATTGCAAATACTTTACACTCATTTCCCAGTGTTCCTTCCCTGGGTGTAGCTGATTCTGTCCATCATTGATCAATTGGAACTGAATTAAATCTTCTCTTTGTTGAAGATATCCACTTCCATCACAATACATCCTCATACAGTATTGTTGAAGTGTATAAAGATCTCCTGGTTCTGCTCATATCACTCAACATCAGTTGATGTAAGTCTCTCCAAGCCTCTCTGTATTCATCCTGCTGGTCATTTCTTACAGAACAATAATATTCCATAACATTCATATATCATAATTTACCCAGTCATTCTCCAATTGATGAGTATACATTCATTTTCCAGTTTCTAGCCACTACAAAGAGGGCTGCCACAAACATTTTGGCACATACAGATCCCTTTCCCTTCTTTAGTATTTCTTTGGAATATAAGCCCAGTAGCAACACTGCTGGATCAAAGGGTATGCACAGTTTGATAACTTTTTGGGCATAATTCCAGATTGTTCTTCAGAATGGTTGGATTCTTTCACAACTCCACAAACAATGTATCAGCGTCTCAGTTTTCTCACAGCTCCTCCAACATTCATCATTATTTTTTCCTGTCATCTTAGTCAATCTGACAGGTGTATAGTGGTATCTCAGAGTTGTCTTAATTTGCATTTCTCTGATCAATAGTGATTGGAACACTTTTTCATATGAGTGGAAATAGTTTCTATTTCATCATCTGAAAATTGTCTGTTCATATCCTTTGACCATTTATCAACTGGAGAATGGCTTGATTTCTTATAAATTAGAGTCAGTTCTCTATATATTTTGGAAATTAGGCCTTTATAAGAACCTTTAACTGTAAAAATGTTTTCCCAGTTTGTTACTTCCCTTCTAATCTTGTTTGTTTAGTTTTGTTTGTACAAAAGCTATTTAATTTGATGTAATCAAAATTTTCTATTTTGTGATTAATAATAGTCTGTAGTTCTCCTTTGGTCACAAATTCCTTCCTCCTCCACAAGTCTGGGAGGCAAACTATCCTATGTTTCTCTAATTTATTTATGATCTCGTTCTTTATGCCTAAATCATGGACCCATTTTGATCTTCTCTTGGTATGTGGTGTTAAGTATGGGTCCATGCCTAATTTCTGCCATACTAATTTCCAGTTTTTCCAGCAGTTTTTGTCAAATAATGAATTCTTATCCCAAAAGTTGGAATCTTTGGGTTTGTCAAACACTAGATTGCTATAGTTGTTCACTGTTTTGTCTTGTGAACCTAACCTATTCCACTGATCAACTAGTCTATTTCTTAGCAAATACCAAATGGTTTTGGTGACTGCTGCTTTATAATATCGTTCTAGATCAGGTACAGCTAGGCCACCTTCATTTGATTTTTTTTTTGCAATAATTCCCTTGAAATTCTCAACCTTTTGTTCTTCCATATGAATTTTGTTGTTATTTTTTCTAGGTCATTAAAATAGTTTCTTGGGAGCCTGATTGGTATAGCACTAAATAAATAGATTAGTTTGGGGATATTGTCATCTTTATTATATTTGCTCGGCCTATCCAAGAACACTTAATGTCTTTCCAATTATTTAAATCTGACTTTATTTTTGTGGCAAGTGTTTTGTAATTTTGCTCATATAATTCCTGACTTTCCTTTGGTAGATAGATTCCCAAATATTTTATACTATTGACAGTTATTTTGAATGGAATTTCTCCTTGTAGCTCTTGCTGTTGGATTTTATTGGTGATGTATAAAAATACTGTGGATTTATGTGGATTTATTTTGTATCCTGCAACTTTGCTAAAATTGTGAATTATTTCTAATAGCTTTTTAGTTGAATTTCTGGATTCTCTAAGTATACCATCATATCATCTGCAAAGAGTGATAGTTTGGTTTCCTCATTACCTACTCTAATTCCTTTAATCTATTTCTCAACTCTTATTGCCAAAGCTAGTGTTTCTAATACAATATTGAATAATAATGGTGATAGTGGGCAACCTTGTTTCACTCTTGATCTTACTGGGAAAGGTTCCAGTTTATCCCCATTACATATGATGCTTACTGATGGTTTTAAATATATGCTTCTGACTATTTTAAGGAAGAGTCCATTTATTCCTATACTCTCAAGTGTTTTTAGTAGGAATGGATGTTGGATTTTATCAAATGCTTTTTCTGCATCTATTGAGATGATCATATGGTTTTTGTTAATTTGGTTATTAATATGGTCAATTATACTAATAGTTTTCCTAATATTAAACCAGCCCTGCATTCCTGGTATAAATCCTACTTGATCATGGTGTATTATCCTGGGGATGATTTTCTGTAGTCTTTTTGCTAATATCTTATTTAAAATTTTAGCATCAATATTCATTAAGGAGATTGGTCTATAGTTTTCTTTCTCAGTTTGCAATCTACCTGATTTAGGTATCAGTACCATGTCTGTGTTATAAAAGGAATTTGGTAGGACTCCTTCATTCTCTATTTTTTCAAATAGTTTATATAATATTGGAGCTAATTGTTCTTTAAATGTTTGGTAGAATTCACATGTAAATCCATCTGGTCCTGGGGATTTTTTTCTTAGGGAGTTGATTAATAGCTTGTACTATTTCTTTTTCTGAAATGGGACTTTAAGAAATTTACTTCCTCCTCTGTTAATCTAGGAAGCCTATATTTTTGGAGGTAGTCATCCATTTCACTTAGGTTATCAAATTTATTGGCATAAAGTTGGGCAAAGTAACTCTGATTTCCTCTTCATTGGTTGAAAATTCCCCCTTTTCATTTTTAAGACTAACAATTTAGTTTTCTTCTTTCCTTTTTCTGATCAGATTTACCAAAGGTTTATCTATTTTATTTGTTTTTTCATAAAACCAACTCTTAGTTTTATTTATTAATTTAATAGTTTTTTTTTTTTTTGTTTTTTTTTTTACTTTCAATATTATTAATTTCTCCTTTTAATTTTAGAATTTCAAGTTTAGTATTTGGTTGGGGGGGTTTTAATTTGGTCTTTTTTTTAGCTTTTTAAGTTGCAAGCCCAATTCATTGATCTTCTCTTTCTCTATTTTATTGAAGTAAGCCCCTAAAGATATAAAATTTCCCCTTATTACTGCTTTAGCTGCATCCCACAAATTTTGGTATGATGTCTCATCATTGTCATTATCTTGAGTGAAATTATTGTGTCTATAATTTGCTGTTTCACCCAATCATTCTTTAAGATGAGATTATTTAGTTTCCCATTACTTTTTTGTCTATTTACCCCTAACTTTTTTTTGAATGCAGCTTTTATTGCATTGTAATCTGAAAAGAAAGCACTTACTATTTTTGCCTTCCTGCATTTAATTTTGAGATCTTTATATCCAAATATATGGTCAATTTTTGTATAGGTTCCATGAACTGCTGAGAAGAAAGTATACTCCTTTCTGTCACCTTCTCCAAAGGTCAATCATACCTAATTTTTCTAATATTCTATTTACCTTTTTAATTTCTTTCTTGTTTTCTGGTTTGATTTATCTAATTCTGAGAGTACAAGGTTGAGATCTCTCACTATTACAGTTTTGCTGTCTGTTTCTTCTTAGAACTCTCTGAATTTCTCCTTTAGGAAGTTAGATGCTATACCACTTGGTGCATATATGTTTAGTATTGATATTGCTTCATTGTCTGTTGAAACCCTGGATATCTTAGAATCAGCCGGAGTCAGAATAATTAAAAGTATTTATTTATTGAGGCTGGGGTTAAGTGACTTGCCCAGGGTCACACAGCTAGGAAGTGTTAAGTGTCTGATTGAACGCGGGTCCTCCTGAATTCAAGGCTGGTGCTCTATCCACTGCGCCACCTAGCTACCCCCATTTATTTTTATTTTTATTTTTTTGAAGTCTTTATTCTTGGTCTTTTGTGGTCCCAGTCAAGAGATTAGATCTAGCAATCTCCACACCTCCTTCCTCTCTCTCTCCACCACCAGGAGAATGAATCAATCTCCTCCTCCTACTCCACCCACTCATGTCACTTCCCCTTCTTTGTCCACACCCACCAATCAAGGCAGCATAGAATAGTTGGGGAGGATCATCCTTCAAACATGTTAATAGAGAATTATCCAATTGGCAATTAGCCTCACGTGCTCCATTATCCAAGTGCATTTGCTCAGTTCTAGCCCTTTACAATTGTCTATGCTACCCTTTAGCAGGATATAGTTTCCTTATCTCTTTTAATTAGATCAATTTTTGCTTTTGCTTGATTTGAGATAAGGGTTTTTTTTTACTTCACTTGAAGCATAATAGATTCTGCTCCACAGTTCTGTTACTTCTGTTTAATCTTTTTCCAGGCATGCCTGACTCTTCCTGACCGTATTTGGGGTTTTCTGATTTGTTTGTTTTTTCCCCTAACTCATTATAAAAATTAGGAAACTAATAAAAATAGGATTAGGCGACTTACCTCGGGTCATACAGTTAGAAAGTATCTGAAGCCAGATTTAAACTTGAGAGGATGATTCTTCCTGATTCCAGTTCCAGTACTCTATTCACGGTGCCACCAAGCTGTTAGATGCTGGACACGTTAGACTTTTCCTTCTTCAATTCCCTAATTATAGGTGAAGAACTGAGACAAATGGGGCTGCCCAGACTAGATTTAAAGTTATGAAGCTGAGACTTTATGATTTCAAGTGTACACTGTACTACCTAGCTGCCATGAAATGCCATGAAATGATTCTAATGTACATATTTATTCATATTGATTTCAGGATGAAATATAAAAGCTTCCTATCTTCCAAACCCTTTATGATTTAGCCTCTTCTTATCTTTCCAGTTTTCTTATGCCTTGTTAATCCCACCATATACTATAATCCATTGATGCTGGCCTCTTTACTCTTCCTTACACAATACTTGGAATTCTTTCCTTCACAAATCCTGATTCCTAAATTTCTTGACTTCCTTCAAATATTATCTAAAATCTCAAATTTTATAAGAAATCTTTCCCAATTCTCCTTTATGTCAGTATCTCCAAGTGTCCTATAAGTATCTTGTTTGTACATGGTTGTTTTCAAGTTATTTTATGTTAATTCCTTTATACCAAGGACTATCTTTGGACTTTCTTTATATCCCCAGTTCTATCCTAAGTATAAGGATATCCTAAATATCCCTTAGGATAGTGCCTAGCATATAGTAGGTGTTTGATAAGTGATTGTTGATTGACTGGGTGGCCTATATCTGAATGGGAGGATTATAGTTGACTGTAGTTGGTGTTTTAATCTCTTTAACAAGATAACTTGGAGGAAACTTAAGCAGAAGTTTAGTGACTTGTCCTGGTTAGCACAACTAGCAAATGTCTGAATCCAAATTTGAAATCAAGTTGGTACAGATAAGTCCATCATTTGTGGAATAGCTGAACAGGATGTACAGTGTGATTGTGATGTAATACTGCTGTGTTATAAGAAATGATGAGCTCAATGATTTTAGCAAAGCATAGAAAGATTTCCATGAAATCAGGATGCATGAAATGAAGCAAACCAAAAGGACACTGTATACAATAACAAAAATATGGTTTTAAGAAAAACTTTTAGTGAATTTTTGACTATCATAAATTCCCAAATTAATTGCAAAGGAAATGTGAAGGAATATATCTTCTGCACACAGATAAAGAACTGATAAATAGAATTATAAGAATGGTGTATGTATACACATTCATATAAATACACACACACTACACACAATCCATAAACATATTTGTACCTAATGGTAGCCATCTCTAGGATGGGGGAGTGGCAAGAAGAGAAAAGGGGGGAAAAAGACAATTACTAGAAAACATTATTATATATTTAAAGGAATTTTATGTAAATCCTTTCTTCCCTCTTCCTCCTTTATGTTTAGAATAAAATTAAAAAATTGCAGTGTGCATAGGTAGTAGATTAGTAAACTAGAACCACATCTAACTGAGTACATCTGAAATTCACACTTAATATCTAAATCACTGAAGACACCTAAGGCTGAAGTTGGAACACCTCCTTAACCAACTAATAGCCCCCAAATAAAGGGACCAGTGGTCTATGTACTTCATCATTACTGTTGGATTAAACTATGCTACAGCATTTCATTCTCACTGAAATATTTCCCCTTTGTTTTTTTACAAACAGAGCCAACTCTGAAATTCAGAAAAGGAAATTAAGATTCCTAATGGGAAAACATTTTTAATGATTCACTCAGGATACTTCTTTTGAATTTCAGTCTCTCCCAACACAAGGTGTAAATTCACCTGGTCCAACATAAGGTGTGAATTCAATTCATTATTAGATTATCCAGGATTACTTCTCTTCCAAAAGCATGGTTCTGATACTTCCTGAAATTCACATTCTTGTGATTGCATTTGCACTGAGTACCATGGAGTTCATACCTCTGAGAAAATGGCTGTCACATCTGAGTTTATTCTTGCCTTTGGAGGTCAGGAGAATTCACACCTTGAAGGAAGGAGGGACTTTAGTGTGCTTAGCATAGCAGTATATAAACGGCCTAAAAGGAGACAGATTCAGAGTTTCCTTCTTCTGAAAGCAGAGAAAAAAGGCAGAGCAGTGGAAGCTGAAGAAAACATCCAAGAAGAAAAAAGGAAGGTACGTTTTTCCATTAAAAACTTCATTTCTGGGTCAAGAATGTAAATATGGTCATTAAAATATGGCAGGCATTGAGGGTGAGAGCTGTAGTTCACCATGATGTAATATACAACTTTGGGAATGAGTTCTCTAAACTCAGGAAATGGAGGAGAGCAAGATTTCATGGGTTCATGTGTTAGGAAATAACATGTCAGATTGATGAGGTTTGGCCCAGGTCAGAGAATTGTAGGAACCCTTTCTGGTTGTCACAAGTCCAATGTGAAAGAATTCATGAACCAGAAAAGTTAGCCTGACACAAAGAAGTTTATTGGCAGTGAGAAGTCAGCTTTTGCTAGGAGACTGACTTCCAAGTGACAAAGTCCTGGCAGAGAGATAAACAGGGGTGTAGAGAAATGCTGGCAGAGAGAAATAAGGAGTAATGCTGAGAAGAGGCAGGGGGTCCTTACAGGCAGCTATGCCAAGGAGAGGTTCTTGGGCATGGCATGATTCCTGCTTTGGACCTCCTCCAAGAAAATGAGCCCCAAATTCCCCTTTATTATGAGAAATCTGAAACTGAGGTTTCAATTGAATGAGATTTCTTCAATGTTGTCATTGCCCCCAGGCCTAGATTTCCAGTTGAATAAAACCACTCCTGGGACTGGTCCTGAGCCAATTTTCAGCTCAATAGAGATATCAGGTCCAGATCTCCAGCCAAGGCATAGTAGGAGTGGCTCTGGGCCAATCTTAATGAAACCACTTAACTGCCCCAAGAGTGGGTCTGTGTCCGGAGAGTTTCAGGGCTCACAACAAATGTCAAGAAGTATAGTTTCAGGGTTCCTCTGTCATTTTTCCCCTCAAGCAGTCACCACCCAAAGGTTCATGCCAGGAGGGGAGGTGTGAGATCTGAAAACAGCAGCAGGGCATTTAAGGAGTGTTATGTTGCCTAATCAGTTGTCCCATGATTTGCAGGCTGAAGGGCAGTTGAAAGTTCAAAGCTTGCAGTTTAGAGAAAACAGATCTCAGGAGCAGATTAAAAGTGGGGTGTCATCCAGGGTTGAAATGATGACGTTAGGGAATGAGGCCTTTTGCAAAAAAAAATCAGGAACCATTTGTGAGCTGCTTTTGAGAATGCTGATAGTCCACCCAACAATGCTGAACAACCCCCACTACCCACAGAGCTCTCTAGCTGAACATAGTTAAGGAGTTAATTGCTGGCAGAGGTATAGAATGCCAAACAAGAAAGGTAGAAAAGAAAATGCTACGAGCTTTTTTATTTCTCATCCTTAGTAAAGGTGTTTAGTAGTCTAGAGTCTAGGGTGCCATTGAGAGTTCCTGAAGAATAAGCATTTCTTTCCCATTTTAAGGGAAGCTAATTTCTCCTGATGGGGTGGAGTCAGGGAGCAGGGTGGCAGGATTAAGGGTGTGAGGAATCCAGAGGGCCAGGTCAGGTAGGAGACCCTGATATTTATTAGGCCTCTCATCAAGCCACTGATGCCCTTTGGCTTCTAAAAGGCTCTGAACCCTGGAGGTTAATGGCTTTCCCAAGGTTAATTTTGAGGTCTCTAAGGCAGGATGGCCCTCCTAGGGAAGTATATAACTGCTCCTGTGAGGCCCAGTCTGGAGGATGGGTGTGGCCCTGCCTGTCAGGGCTGCAGATCAAGATAAAAATGCAGTTTTTATCTTACCATATCTTACAATAATTACCATATATATGAAAAAATTCATCACAATTCTTTTTCTTGGTGACAAAAAATTTCGAACAAAGTTCGGATTTAGAGATTGATAGACTGTTTTAATTGAAGAGTATAGTACAATATTGTTATATCAGAGAAACAAGGAAGGCATAAGCTCTGATGCAGACTAAAATAAACATAAGCAATACAACCAGTATAAACAGACCCCAACCACATACATGCAAAGCATGAAATAAAACTAATTCTAATGACTAATCTTGACTCTTTAAAAAGTTAAGAAAATATGCCTCCATTTCTTTGTAAGACATATTTCATGAGGCGTTTGGCTTAGGAGAACTGTTATTTTGTTGTTCAGCCATTACTGTAATTGAATGTAAGCCATTATGGCCACTTCTGATGGGAAGGAATAGAGAATTACCCCAAATGACTGAAATATTCAAGTGAAAAGCATAATTTTTTTTTTTTTTTTTTTTTTTTTTTTTTTTTTTTTTTAAAGATTTTGGGTAGGGGGAGAGGAAGAGAAAAGAGAAAGGGAGACAGTTATTTATAAAATCAGAATTGAAATTTTCAACAAAAGTTGAGAAAAGGACAAAAAGAAGAGCAAATTTGACCTAAGTAAGATTATGAATTTAATTGGGAACAGTGTTTCAATAGTTATTAGCTGATCTAGAGAAGCTTAAGAGATCAGAAAGAAATTGCAGTGCTTACATATTTCTCATCTTAGTTTCCTCAATCACATGATGTGAAAAATTCAGTCTTTTCCTCTTATCCATTGTATTAGAAAGAACAAACAACTATATGAAATGATAAAGTTGATGGAATAGAAGGGGCCATGTCTTTGCACTTTTGTCCCCTAACGCAGTTACTGACCTTTCCTATTCTCTTTCCTCAGAAACATGGCCTCTACCTCAGAACTGATTCAAGACTTCCACAAAGAGTTCATCTGCTCCATATGCAGGGAATACTTCACAAACCCAGTGACCACTGAATGTGGACACAGTTTTTGCCAAAGTTGCCTCAGTAGTAGTTGGCAACAAGGTCCAACCCCTTTCTCCTGTCCAGAGTGCAGGAGTGTCTCCCAGATACAGAATTTTCAAGTCAATGTGCAACTTGGTAAACTGGCAGCCTTTGCCAAAGAACTAGGATCCTATTGTTTTCAGTACCCTGATGGACATGGCAAGTGTGAGGTACATCAGGAATTGGAGAAGCTCTTCTGTGATGATGACCAGAGGCCAATTTGTGTGTCCTGTTCTCAATCCCAGGAGCATGAGGCTCACACAATCTTTTGCATAGATGAGGCTGCTGAGAACTTTAGAGTGAGTAATGTACCCCATCATTCCATCCACATGTTCATTTTGAATTTTCACAATAGCCTTCAAAGTTCATCCTAGCAAGAGATGTGTTTTCACAAGCTAGCTGCTATACTCTAAGTACTCAAAAATGCTCTTGGTTAATTGAAGTATAATGTGTTTTCTGACCTCAACCTAAGTCTTTCCTAACAGACTGAAAATATAAGTCTCCCCTAATGTTCAAGAGTTTACTCTTGTTTTGGCTGAATTATTTTAGTCTCTGGAAGAGCTTCTGTTCATTATAGAGAACGGATTCTGACGTCAGAGCCATCTTCATCTGTTATAGTATCATCATTTCTTCATCTATTACAGAAAGGGCCAAGACAGTTAGTTGACTAATGGTTTTCTTTTTATGTTACAAGAATGTTATCTCCTCTTGGGAGGGCAGGGAGGAGAAAGAGACTACTGTTATCTCAGAATTAGTCTTTCTGAAAGACTTGGATGCTAAGCCATTGCCCACATCTACTATGGGCCTCCTGAATTCAGGGCTGGTGCTCTATCCACTGTGCCACTTAGCTGCCCACATATACTATGGGCTTGAAGTTTTAACTTTTACTGTAGCTTCAAAAGTAAGAGCATCATTGCTTTATTATTCATTGATCTTTCAGCCATTCATACAAGAATAGGCTTGGATCTTTATAACTAAAACTTCTGAGGGCTACAGAAACATATGTTTTCTTTCTTTTAAAATATATATGATTTACAAATTTGTAGAAGCAACTCCATGGAACTGTGACTGCTTTGTGGAGAGAAACCAAAAACACTACGCGCCAATTGGCCATTGAGAAGGCTAAGCTGGCATTTGTACAGGCAAGTATCTATGTTTTGATCCTTCAACATTTGAAATGCATGTTCTGCTGTCATTCCTCAAAGTATCTCTTTGAGAGAAGTAGTAGACATATTGGTCCCATAAATGGGACACTGAGGGTCAGAGTGGTTAACTGTTTTTCCTAAAGGCACATAATTAGTAGCCAAGTGCTTAGGTTTCAAATCAATTGCACTTTGCATTGCAGCAAAAAGAGAACCAGAGAAGTAATGATGGTTTCCAACAGCAGAAATTGAGACTGTGTGCTTGGAGCATCAAGCATAGTAAAGTGGGGACAGTCTAGAGAGGTTACTCACTGTCCATGGCCAACCTCAGCCATAGAAATGAAAAAAATCAAAACTCAATGAGAACCTCAAAAGTTCCTATTGCCATTTAATGTCATGTCACTTCTTGTATTCATAAGCCTTATTTTTTCTTTGTAGAAGGAAGAAGAAATTCAAAAGAGGCACGTTTTGTCTGAATTCCAAAAACTTAAACGATTTCTAAAGGAAGAGAAGGATGCATTTCTATCAAAATTTGAAGCAGAAACAACAGCCAATTTAGAAGGCATGAAGAAGAGAATGAATACATTGTTCGTCCATAGTCTAGAATTAAGGAGGAGAAGCAGAGAGTTAGAGAAGGAGTGTAAGAAACCAGATCTGGATTTGCTCCTGGTAAGACCCCAGAAAATAAGATGAAAAAAGAGCAAAGAAAGTTAAGAGATGACAAGATGAACAATCTATACCCCATGTCTCAAACAAAGTGAAATTGTATAATCCATTATCCTTTTGTATGTTTTCTAGTCCTTCAACATATACAGGCTAGTTCCTTTTTTCCCTTTATTAACCTCTTAGGGCAATACATTCAATTGTGTGTTGGATTATGTTCTGGCTCCAATAAGGGAACAAAGAGAACAGTTAGTCTGGAACATTGAGAGAAAGAAAGGGATATAAGATGAAGCTGGAACATAGTGGGAAAGGAAGTAATATAAAGTGAACTTACAATGAGTTGGGCTATGTTGTGGAATTTTAATGGCCAAACAGAAGGTTATTAATGCTCAATATTTTAATTGATATGGGCTGTAATTCTAGGCAGATAACATTCAATATATTGAGACAAATTAGTCAGATCACAAGACAGGAGGAGAGCCTAAACCAAGATGGCTATTGGATGAGATAAGATAAAGGGCATATGTGAGAAATGTTTCAGGGCAGAAATTGTGAAGATTCTTTTCTATTCTGTCTTTTCAAGACAATGACGAGGTGGACAGTCTCATTTTCTTAACTCAAAGCATTATTGTATAACAACATAATTGTTCTAATCATATATCATTTATTTTCTCTCCTCAGGATATGAAAGAAGTGTTAAGCAGGTAGGTTTTACCCCTTACTTCATTAGGAGGAAACAACATAAATGGACCTTGATTGGAGCAATGAAGATTGTGTCACTGGTCTTTTGATAACTGGTAACATAAATTTAACATTTGTTTTCTCTAGGAATGAATCTGTGCTGCAAAAGAAAATAGAAACCTTTCAGATGTTTATGACTGTCCCCTCTATTACTGGTTTTATGAAAAAAATTTTCAAATTTAAAGGTGAGTAGGGCGGGAAAAGAGGAGGTCAATAACAAAGACCCAGCACATTTCCATGTCTTGCCCAATTTCCCAGTTAGAGCCCATTTGGCTTTCACAGAATCCTGGAATGTCAAGAATGGAACCTACCTTAGTGACCATCTAGTTCACCTTCATACCTGAACAATTCACTTCAGTATTTATCCAACCTTTTTTGCTTAAAAAGATATAGTGAATAATTTCAACTATACTCTATTCTTTTTCTAATTTCCTTACCATTAGGATTTTGCTCACAATGAGGCTCACTTTGCCTCTTTATAACTTTATATTTCTATATAACTTCTATTTCTTATTGATCTCTCATCAGAGGTCAGAGAAATTTAATTTTCCTTTTTACATAAAAACCATTCATGACTTAAGACTGTTACAATGTGGCTACAGTCTTTCCCAAATCCTTTCCCCACCCCTCCTCCAACTTTCCAGATTTCCCAAATAAGCATTTCATAAAATCTCTCGGCTACAAGACAAACCAAGAGCATCTCATTCCTCATACTATGCAGCTATACTGACCCTTACTGACTCTTTTGATATCACTGTGATACAGAAAAGGTCATTCCTCGTTGGGAACATTTGTTTATACCTTTTTCTCAGTAAAATAACTACAACAATATCACAACTTGGATGTTATTATTGTTTAATCTTCCTCTCTCCACAGTGAACATCACTCTGGATTGCAACACAGCTGACCCAGGTATCATCATATCCGAGGATATGAAAAGTATGAGATATGGAGGTATCCAAGAAGAAGCACCAGACAATAATGGGGGATTAGCAGATTTTGCTCAAGTCCTTGGGACTCAGTCCTTCATTTCAGGGAGACATTACTGGGAGGTGGAGATATCAAATAACACTGTGTGTTGTTTTGGCATCTGTAAAAAATCAAAAGAGTCTCAAGACTTGTTTATATTTAGAAGTGCACTGAAACATAATTCCTACTTACTTTATGCCACGTCCCACCTTAATCTTTGTTCCCAAGTCCATAGCTCATACTGCCTGGTCAATGTGAGCAAGTTAAAAATTGGCATCTTCCTTGACTATGAACGTGGAGAGATATCATTTTATCATGTGAAAAATGGATATCTAATTTTTACTTTCCCTGCCACTTCATTTTCAGGACCTCTCCAGTCTTTCTTTAGTCTTTCTAAGAAAGTATTGACAAATGATTCAAATGATTATTCTCTCACAATCTGTTCCTAAGTGAAAGAAATCAAAGAACACACATTTATTGGCCAATGAACTTCTGGCATTATCACCCCAATTCGTATGTACTATATTATATGAAAATAATTGTACCTACTTGCCCTGCTGACAATAACTTTTCCTGTTTTGTCTTTGTATTTTTTTTTTTTTTAACCCCAGTAGAATATAAGCTGTTATCAGGGATTGTTTCATTTTGCTCTCTCTATAACCAATGTGTAGAATGTTACTGAAGTTTAATAAAGGCTTGTTGAAATCGGATCAAAGTTTGTTAATTACTCACAGATAAATATGATGACAGGTATTAAGCTAGAAGGGAACTTGAAGCTAGGGGAATTCCATGTACTCTATGTAGACCTAGAAAAGTCTACTAGAATGATAAATAATCTTAAAAATTAAGAACTTGAAAAAATTATGTAAAAACACATATATGCCATTGACATCTACTGATTCCTAAAAGGAACTCACAAAGTATACATCTTTCAATTCTGAATGCATTTGGGGGAGGGGGAATCCATGTTAACACATAAATAACACACAAAGACAAATAAAAAAAATTTAATTTAAAATTCAATCTTTACTGACAATGAAGTAGTAACAATTATAATTGTTGAGAGCTGTAGCAAAGATTCATCCTAAATAAAGATTAAATAAAATAAGCCTGAAGCAAGAGTGGATTAAAGAAAAATAACAGAATCAATAAATTGGTTTAATAAAGGAAATGTCAATGAAGCATCTAGCAAAATCTTTTGGATTAAAAACAAGTGAGTTCTTAAAAGGAAATATTAATAGGAAAATATACCAAAAAAAACCTAGCTAAAACAGATCAAACTTAAAAATCAAACTACAATTAAATGTAAACGAAAAGCTAGCTCTACCAAGTTTAGAAATGAAACTAAACCATTTTCAAGATTAATTCAATATTCCTATATATAATTTGATTTTAAAAAGAAAAAAGAGGGGAAAGTAGATTTTGCAGTGGATAGAGCACCAGCCCTGAAGTCAGGAGGACCTGAATTCAAATGTGGCCTCAGGCACTTAACACTTTTTAGCTGTTTAACCCTGGGCAAGTCACAACCGGAATTGCTTCAGCAAAAAACAAAACAAAACAAAACAAAACAAAACAAAACAAAACAAAAAAAACCAGGAAAGGAAAGAAAACCATTTTACTCTCAAAGTGAAAAGATTGAAATTGTAACAATGAAGAAGTAAAAATTTTAAAAGCTTCTAATTTTATGACAGCAAAACTAGCAACTTACAAAAATGGAAGAGACAAACTAACAACAATACAAATTTTAATTTAACCAATGTATGAAAAAGAAATTGAACAAATCTTTGATGAATTAACAAAATATGGAAAAAGCCCTCAAACTGACATGAAACATCTGATTTGATGAATTTGATGAAATGATTTTATCAAACATTCAAAATACAATTAATTATCATATTGCATAAAGATTTTCTTGAACAAAACAGAGAGAAGACATTTTATCATACTCTTTCCATTGTGTGGGATAATTCCACAGGGATATTCTATAAAGAGACAAACTGAAAAAGGGAGGCAAAAAAAATTTAGTCTCTTTTTCATGAGAAAGGGTACTTTTCATATGATACTCAGAAGTGTGCTGGGAATACAAAACTCAACAAGTTTTATTCCTAAAGCAATACTCTCACTCATTCTCTGTATTTTCCTCTCATTGTCTGGGCTTCAGAGCTCACAATGTGAATGCAAGAACCTTCCCCAACAATATTTTTTTTAAAGGGGGGAGCAAAGAGTCTGGGAACAAGGTCTGGACAAACAGGATTTTTTTAGTCGATACT
This sequence comes from Sminthopsis crassicaudata, assembly GCF_048593235.1. Classification (NCBI taxonomy): domain Eukaryota; kingdom Metazoa; phylum Chordata; class Mammalia; order Dasyuromorphia; family Dasyuridae; genus Sminthopsis; species Sminthopsis crassicaudata. The sequence goes on from NC_133619.1 coordinate 561,809,379, forward strand.
CGTTGCACCTTACCCATCTTGTTTTTTGTCACAGCTCACGGGAGGGCTTGTTAGATAAGTCGTCATATAGGAATGCCAATGTTTTGTAAGAATGTTCAGCCTTTTTTCTAAGGGAACTTCACTTTTTAGATATTCCACTCACAATGAAACTCATATGATTCTAATACCACCAGTAGCAAAAGAAAAAAAAAAAGACAGATCAACATCACTAATAAAAAATAACCTCTTGATTAAAAACATTTGCCATGAGGCCACAACAATATGTTCAGAAATACTTTAAGATTATTCTGAAAACAAAGTTAGATTTATTCAAGGAATGTAAGGATGATTCAATATTAGCTAAAAGGAAACAATCAAGTTTGAGCATAAGGAAAACAATATAAAGCAGATTCACAAAAACCTTCCCAAAACATATAATTTATATGTTAACACTAAAAAGTCTAAAAGTAAATAAATTATTTTTATGATGATAAATAATATTTACCAATAGTTAGAAATATTCCAAGAAGGTCAGGATCAACCACTCTTACCAACATTATTCAGTATAATTGTTTGACTGATAACGGTAGGAAAAAACAAGAAAAATGAGTTGGTGGAATAAATATAGGAAAAATTGGGAAAATCTGTTGTTTTTGCAGCATTATATTGCTTTACTTAGAAAATTTTGTCAATTTTGTAAGAAAAATGTCTTCAAAATTTAGAACTCGAATTAATCAGCAGGATGTGGAACACAGCTAACAAAATCATCCATTTACTACCAATAACCATATTTATTACAATACTTTTAGCCTTGTCTAAGTTAGATATATTAAAATTAAATTTGCAGGTCATATGATCAGCAAGAAGTTTTTTTCTGATTCCCATGACTTCCCAAACTTACTCCAAATAGAAAATAGAGCAAAGACAAAGTAACTTCATGATCTAGGACATCTAGAATCCAAAATAAAGTTTAAAAAAAACCAGCCAGGAATTGAGTGCTCACTGATCTTGAGCTCATAGAATACCTCCTTAGAACCATAATAAAGGAAATAAAAGGGAAAAACCTGCTTGGACACACACACACACACACACACACACACACAGACAGACACACACACACACACACACACACACACACACACACACACAATCATCATTTTGCAGATGTATTTGTGCCATGAATAACATAGGCCCTAAGTAACTTTAAAGAGATATGCCTCTGGTAGTCTGGAGAAAAAGGGAAATGAGAACAAAAGTAAGTGAGACAAAATAACAACTGATATTTCTATATCTAATTAAGTTCTGAAACAGGTTTTAAAATTATATTATTTCATTTTAACCTCACAACAACCTTGTGAGATAAGCTCTACAAATATCCCCATTTTACAGATAAGGAAACAGACACAAAGAGATTAAGAAAATTGCCAGTGGTACGTGCAAAAATGTTTGTGGTAACCCTTTTTGTAGTGTCTAGAAACTGGAAACTGAATGGATGCCCATCAATTAGAGAATGGCTGAATGAATTGTGGTATGTGAATGTTATGGAATATTATTTTTCTGTAAGAAATGACCAACAGGATGATTTCATAGAGGCCTAGAGAAACTTACATGAACTGATGCTAAGTGAAATGAGCAGAACCAGGTGATCATTGTACATGATGACAACAAGACTATAAGATGATTGATGCTGATGAATGTGGTTCTCTTCTACTATGAGATGATTCAAACCATTTCCACTTGTTCAGTGATGAAGACACCCAGAGCTAGAGGCCTGGGGGAACTGAGTGTGGACCACAACATAGCATTTTCACTCTTTCTGTTGATGTTTGCTTGTATTTTGTTTTCTTTCTCAGTTTTTTTTTCTTCTTGATCAATTTTTCTTGTGCTGCAAGATAACTGTCTAAAGATGTATACATATATTGGATTTAACACATATTTTAACATATTTAACATGTATTGGATTACCTACCATCTAGGGGAGGGGGGAGGGGAAGGAGGGGATACTTTGGAACAGAAAGTTTTGCAAGGATCAATGTTGAAAAATTATCCATGCATATGTTTTGTAAATAAAAAGCTTTAATAAAAGTTAAAAAACAAGAAAAAAAAGAAAAAATGTCAGTGGTTACACAAATAGTAACTATCAAAGGCATATCTGTTTCTTTTCCATTTACAAAGAACCAACTCAAATTGTTCTCCCTTGTTCCAGCTCTGCTTTTAATAATCCATCCAAGTCTTGGGCAGATATACATTTTGGTAGTTTACAAAGTAATCTGATTTGGGTAAAAAAAAAACTCCTCCCCAATTCTATATACTGCTATTAGAGAATTAAAATTGAATTTCTCAATACCCAGTAATTGAGTCTTGTGTCCACACCACCTAAGTGCAGTGAGGTTTTTTAGCTTTTTATTCCTATCTCTCTCTTGATTCTGCTCCAAGATCTGCAAACCCCAGAGTAATATCTGTCTCCACACATTGATTCAATCTTTCCTTCAATTCTCCTTTCTCAGTCCCTTATCTCTATTATTAAATAATATCCAACTCCATCTTCAGAATTAGTTTCTTTCACTACATGAAAATCTCAAACCAATAAGCACAGACATTCTTACACAATTGAAATTCATTGCAAAACTTAGTTTTGACAATGAAAATGGAAACTTCAAAGTTTATGAACAATGTCTTATTTTATCAAGTAGATCACCTTAATTCCCTTTGGATGAATTTATTTCTAATTTACTTTGGCAAATGCTACAAATAATTCAGTGAAATTCACATCAGTTTTATTCTTAAGATACTATTTTGGGGGCAGCTAGGTAGCGCTGTGAATAGAGTCTTGAAATCAGGAGAACCTGAATTCAAATCTGGCTTCAGACACTTAACACTTCTTAGCTGTGTGACAAGTTGGGAAGTTACTTAACACAAGTAGCCTCAGAAAAAAAAGAAAGAAAGAAAGAAAGAAAGAAAGAAAGAAAGAAAGAAAGAAAGAAAGAAAGAAAGAAAGAAAGAAAGAAAGAAAGAAAGAAAGAAAGAAAGAAAGAAAGAAAGGAAGAAAGGAAGGAAGGAAGGAAGGAAGGAAGGAAGGAAGGAAGGAAGGAAGGAAGGAAGGAAGGAAGGAAGGAAGGAAGGAAGGAAGGAAGGAAGGAAGGAAGGAAGGAAGGAAGGAAGGAAGGAAAGAAGAAGAAAAAGATATTTTCTATTTTTCAAACTGAGTTGCATTTGATTTAGACAAGTCTCTTTGCAACCTGAACAAAAGTATATCTATAATTCTAAGTAGTTCTCAGATATTAGATAAGGTTTCCCACAAGAAAAAAAAAAAAACAAACTGCTTGCCATTTTGGTTTTTCTTAGCTATTAGATTCACCGGAAAGAAAATTTTTTGATTTACTTCAGTTCTCTTTGGGACTGAGCATTCTTTAGTCTGTGAAATCACCTTTTCCCCTTATATTATTCAAGTGCTACTTATATCCAAATGATGTGTTTGAAGTTCAGCACCAAATGATGAAATGATGAGATTGAGGAAAGCCAATAGGCACCAAAAGTTGGGGTTTGGCATCAAGTACTAGGATTCTGTCCTGTGAAGAACTCCAAATGCCCTTTCTTTTTTGCAAAAGGTAGGTTTATTTATGAGATCACAGACAAAATGAAAAGGTCAAATAGGCATTAGGTGTTGTAAATATGAAATAGATTTGGGAGACCATAAAGTTGGACACCAGGACAAGGAGAGGATTGGAGGAATGAACAAGAGGCAGATTACCATAGCATGCTAACCCAAAAGGGATTTAGCAAAACTGCTATAGGGCATGGGCATATTTATTGGGAAAATTTAACCTCAGGAGTTTGACACAACTTGGCTTTCTGATTGGATACAGTATGGTGGGATCTTCATAGGAGATGGGTCTGAAAGATTGAGCTGATCCTATCAGTGCCTTTCCCTGCTTGCCTCAGGGAGTAATCTTACTGAAGGCTTTCTCTGCCAACATCACCAGTGATCCCAGCACCCCATCACAAATTCTACCAAATCTCTAATTTCAATACACAGCGGGAGAAGCAGCCCATACACCGAACCCACCAAGCTGTTTTATTATATATAAATGATTCAAACCATGCTTCTATTATAATTTGGAAATACATGTTAAATATATTATACTAACTGCTAAAATCTCACAAGTTATCAGGATTCAAAGGCTAAGATTTCTTTCTTAAGGATCTTGCCTTAAACCCAAGTCTCTGGCCAAGAAAAGTTCCCTGCCTACAACCCAGTAGGTCTTTGGATGCAGATTAAGAACATAAATAGTACTTTTTATGTTTTGTGTAGAGATCCTGAGAATCTCCCCTTCCTGGATTGTTTTTTGTTTTTTTTTTTAATTAGATAAAAAAGGCCATTCTTCACTTCCAGTTTTCCTTAGCTAGCCTTAAATTACTGAATGGATTGTTTCCTTAGTCAAACTCAGGTGTTAATGTAAAGAGATCCATGTCCTCCACTCCATTCCTGATCTATTTCTGACCACTGGATCCACATAGTTCCAAAGGAGAAAGTGAAGCTGATGACTTGCATAGCATTCCCTCATTCAAATCTGCTTGACATGCATGTCAAGGCATCACTTCCCAATGTCATGGTCCTTTTCAAAAATGAAGTTCAAACAAGTCTCTTGATTAGTTTCCAATGACATAAATTTCTGCAAATGGAGAAAGGATCTCTCTTTTCTGTCTGTGCTCCTTCTATTTTTCTCCAAACTTGCCAGAGTCACACCAAAATGAGAATACATTTCTCATTTTAAACAATTTTAAACAATCTTTTAAAAGTTTTGTGTTGCAAATTTTATCCTTCTTTTCTTCTCCCTCCTCCATGAAAGGAATCTGCTATCTTTGAAAGTTTTGACAAGTAAGGCCTAGCTTTCTGTCCTGTCTATAAGACTGTGCCAAATGTATCATTCCTGGAGAGAGGCTGGTATCCCTATCCAGGCACAACAAATTGTACCTATATAAGGTTTTATCTAAATCCACCTGTGTGGGCCATCGGGGATTCTATTTCTTCCCCCCCCCTTTTTTTTTTTTTTAAACAAGGGTGGCCTTCAGAGTACGATGGGCCTGTTCCACTAGGGCCTGACCCTGTAGATTATAGGGAATCCTTGTAACATGTCTAATGGTGAATGTGGTGAGGAAGGTGTCCATCTGCTTAGAGGTATAAACTGGAGCATTGTTGGTCCTTATGGTATTAGGAATTCCGTGAGAGGAGAAGCACCTATACAAATGTTTAATGACCAAAGGTGTTTTCACGGGAGGCCACTGTGGCCCAAAGAAATCTAGAAAAGGTGTCAGTACAGACATGGATAACCACATGGCCCACATGCCCCTATTCCTATTTCTTTGGTGCAGCCTTTATATGGCATCTTGAAAGGATGTAAGACATACCCAGAGCCCATTAACACCATATCAGATAGCTTATATGCTGTCCGAGTGCTCAGAGGCTTTGAGGTTGCTGTCTTACAGCCTCAGAATTCTTTAATTGCTAACCTTCTTGCTGAATTGCAGCTGATTTTACAGACTGGGAAACATCCCATTTACATCCTGCATGTATACGCTCACCAGTGCTATGCAGGAGGCATATTTGCTGGCAATGAGTTGGCAGACCATACTTTAAAATGCTCCCTTCTTGTGGTTGCCACAGCCCCTGAATGTGTCCGTGATTTTCTCTACTTACCTGGTAATTCTCTGCATCACCTTTATGGCCTCCTGGGGAATAAGCCCGACAGATAGGGAAGCAGTGTGTTCAGTGTATACCCTTCCTCCCTCCTCCACCTAGTAAAGGAGTTGATTCCCACGGTTTATTCCCCAATGATTTGTGTCAAATGGACGTGCTACATGTGGGCCATGTGATTATTCATACCTGTAGTGACACCTTTTCTAGATTCCTTTGGGCCACAGTAGCCTCCTGTGAGAACAGTTTTGGTCATTAAAGATTTGTATAGGTGCTTCTCCTTTCACAGAGGTCCTAATATCATAAAGACCGACAATGTTCCAGCTTATACCTCTAAGCAGATGGCCACTTTCCTCACCACATTCACCATTAGACATATTACAAGGATTACCTATTATCCACAGGTCCAGGCCCATCATATTCTGAATGCCACCCTTGTTAAAGAGAAAGAGGGAGGAAATAGACAGAATTCCCGATGGCTCACACAGGTGGATTTGGATAAGATCTTATATAGGTACAAATTGTTGTGCCTGGATAGGGATATTGGCTTCTCTCCAGGAATGGAGATCTTATAGACAGGATAGAAAACTAGGCCTCATGAAAACAGCGCTTCAAGTTCTGGAGAACAATCAAAAGATCCTTTGGAAGGAAATGGAAGGACATTGGTAAGGTCCATCCTTAGTACTTTTGAGAGGGCTGGGATATTTATGTCTTGCAGGTCCTGATGGGGAAGGCCGCTGGAGTCCTGAAAGAACAAGGAAAGTTTCCCCTATTAATACAGGAGCTGAAAAAAAAGAGAAGGAGATGACCCAAGAAATGCCCAAAACAGTGCCATAGCAGAGAGGTGACTACCCTTGCCAGACCAGCTTAGTGATTGGATCCAACATACTTCCTTTCCCATCCCCTTCTATTGTATCCCATGGGCTCGTTTTTCTATTGTTGCTTCTTTTGCTTTTGCTTAATTTCCTAGCATTCTTCATATGTATTATTAAAAAATTAATTAGAGGTGCTTATGGAAGAGCTTCTCATTCTTCAACATGAGAACACTGGAACTTATTAATAAAAGAGGGGGGGATGTAAGGGTTAAAAAGCCTCTAGAAGCAAAGAATGCAGTTGAAGGCATGTGGGAGGATCTGAGGGATGAGAGGTACCTAGGCACAGATGAGTTCTGTGTGAAGGTGGAGCACAGCCCCAAGAGGGCGTGTCTGACTCTGTAAGGATGCGGTTCCCGCAAAACAAGAGAAGGGAATTGTAAGGGCCCTTTAAATAGGAGGCACCACAGCACAACAGGAGATTGAGGCCCAGAAGTAATCTCTGTGGATATAGGACTGCTCTGTGGGTGGGATCCTGTCCATATTGAGATAGCTTCATAATTGGTGACAACTCTCTCGTTGGTTGGCTGTGTGTGTGACCTCACAGGCCCTTTATAAGCCCACTGCAGACAGCAGTCACTCTCTTTAACCTGGCTCCCTAGCCTGGGGTAGCCAAGCCAAGCTGATGGAAAGCTAAGAGAGGTAAAGAGTTTGGTAGAGAACACGTGGGTCTTCAGACCAGGTGTTCACTAGGGAGCTGACAAGTCAGGGTATTATGTAAGTATGTATAATAAAGGCTTTTAAGATTACACGTGGCTGTTCTTGAGCGTGCTACTGGTTATTAAACTATAGATTCAAGAGATCGTGGCCAGAGACCTTCGAAGGCCTCAGAGGAGGCGAGCCATGTAGAGTTGACACTGCAAAGGTTGGTGGTCAAAGGTACTCTGTTGGGTCTAGGGCAGACTAGTAATTGTAACTGCCAGGAGGGCATGTTACATGACTCCAGGTACCATGTCTCCCTTCTTGGTGCTTTCAAAGCCTAGCACACCTCCCTCCCTCTTTTTGGGACAATTCCATTTTGCCAGATTCCTAGAAGATCTCCCCTTCCCCTAGATCCACAGGGGGGTATAAATATGTGCTATCTAAGAATAAAGTTCTAAAGAAGTAAGGGACTGAGAAAGGTGAATTGAAGGAAGGATTGAATCAATGTGTGCAGGCAGATATTATTCTGGGGTTTGCAGGGCTTGGAGCAGAATCAAGAGAGAGATAGGAATAAAAAGCTAAAGGACCTCACTGCACTTAGGTGGTGTGGACACAAGACTAAATTAGTGGGTACTGTAAAATTCAATCTTAATTCTCTAACAGCAGTATATAGAATTGGGTGGTGTTGCTTTTTACCCAAATCAGATGATTGTCAACTATCAAAATATATCTCTGCCCAACTTGGATGGATTCTCAAAAGCAGAGCTGGAACAAGGGAGAACAATTTGAGCTGGTTCTTTGTAAATGGAGAAGAGCCAAATATTGTTTCATCTTTACTCTAGTGACCCGACCTGCGGGTCTCGAACTAGGGGGGGTTCTGAAGCCGCGTGCCAACCTGTAAGCAAAGCTAGTAAGGCAACAACCTGGGAATGGGTGAAGAAAGCAAGAGGCGGAGACAACTCTGTGAAAAGCAGAATAGCTCATTTATTGAAGGAAAGTACAAGGCTTATATATGTTTCCAGAGTATAGGTTTGAAAAAACAGTTCTGTGACTATGTGACTAGGGGAACGTTTGATGATTAAGGAACATCTGGTGTTAGATATGTGTGACCTTGTGATATTTTATGGCAGGATGCTCTCAGGCTAAGAAAGAATGCTTTATTGCTAACACCTGGGCTTAATGACCTTCAAGGCAGGATGTTCTCATGCTTCACTGTATTGCTTATCAGTTCTTGGTATTTGGGGTGTGGGGCAGAGGCTCCAGCATGTCCCCCTTCTTCAATTAGAAAATAGGAGGGAAGGCATTTTGACTCAGAAGAATCACATCTAGCCAATTTGAAATTTTAATTATTATAATCCTGTTGTTATGTTTTTTCTCAATTCTATGCATAGGGAGGAGAGCACTAAACAGAGCGGAGAATTAGCAGAGGCTTCTATCCCTAGGGTCAGATGGTCCACTGCGACCAACAGCTATGGGGAACACCAATTTTTGTTGAGTTTGTCTGTCTTTGTTAGGCCGTTGAGTCATAGGTGGTCCTGTCTATTCTATGGTAGGCAGAATTCCTAATGACCATATGTATTGCAGGCCGATTTGAGACGGGTATCAAGCAGACAGTCCTGATGATCTTCCGGTGCTCGTGTGTTGCTGAGATCAGTACCTTTCTGCCTTTCAGGGAACAGCCAGTGCATTATGAGTTTTGCATCTCCATCTCCATATTTCTCTCCCCTAGCAAGAGTATGAGAAAGCCTGGTCTTTTATAAAGGCTTATCAGCCAATTAGAGGTTAGAATTTGAGGGACTAATTCTTATGAATATCATTTTGCCTTCTCTCTTATCAAAGGTGGGAAAAAAGATTTTTGTGAGAGTAAAGGCCAATGCCTATTGATGTACAACAATTTGCATTACATCAGATAACTGTGAGATTTTATTTAACATTATCCGATCCAAACTTTCTTGATGCCGCCAAGCAGCATTGTTTTTTTATCATAAATTGTGGTAGACTCGCAGCTAAAAAAGCTACCTCCTGTTGTATTTTATATATTTGCATTTCCTCTATCACATTAAGAGCCAAATTAACCAATGATATAGCTGTATCAAAAGAACTATCTCGTTTCATTCTAGTTAATTTTCTTATCATGTCTATAGACAAAGAAGGATTTTTACCAAAAAATTATTTAAGGGTTTGGCACATACATCTGTGCAGGTGCGGGGTACGGAAGGGCTTCCCTAATTGACTCGTTCCGTATCGTCTGTATCTTGACAGTTCTTTATTAATTGTCTGTGCCCAGGGAGGGAGCCACTCTTCTCTGGAGCACAAACATCTCTAGGAATGGCTAGTTCCTATCATCTAGTGTCAAAAATATACAGAGTTCATGGAACGGTCAAGTTCCCATAATTTGGAAGCTCAGGCCTGTTAGATTTGAGTGAGCTTATAATCCTAATATGAAATTTTAAATTTCTTAATCATTTGGCCTTAAGATCACGAAAATAATAAGAGGACTGAGCTAGTGGGGTGAAATTAGAGTAAATTAATTTCATTTTCCAATACATAAGACAATTACACATACATAATATAACTAGAAAGAGTAATAATAATACTATGGGTATAGCTAAACTATTAAAATAAATGGTAGTGCTACATGATCTAAATAAGAAATCATACCAATGGTGGTTAGTATCTGATGTTACTAAATGAGAGGCCTCGATAAGTTGTCCTGCAGCTATAAGAGTCTGTATTCGATGTTCATTTAATGCGCGCTGATAAGACTCTAATAGTTTCTTCATAACTAAAGATCTGTTTAGGATATCCATATATATGAAGTAAAGCAAAGTAATTAGGTAAGACAAAAGGTAACACATGAAATTGACACATAACAGCCCATATCTTAACTGGACAATACACAATAGTTCCAGTACACCAAAAAGAAGTACACATAGCATTTTCAGGTCATTCTTTTTTCCATGCTTCTAGTAAATTAAACATATAATCCCACATTGCAACAATCTCTGAGCATTTTCTTTTTGTATCAAGGTATACATATTTTGTAAAGGGTATTTGGTCCACTTAAATAATTTACTAATATTTCAAGTAAAACACAAACTAGTAATAATACTATCATTAAAAAACTTGTAAGAATTGGCCTTGATATTTTAAAGTATTTTGGTGGGGTAGGATCATTGTGGGCAACTATTGAGCATTTACAGTCAAAGCTTGAGAAACATCTTGTCCAGCACTGCGCAGTCTGCTGGCCAAGGTCTCAAGGTCTATTGAATTAACTATACCCAAACCAGTTCCATCACCACCAAACAGGGTATCATACCAGGTTCTTTTCTTTCTAATACAATTCATCAGAGGAGGAAAAGTTACATTATTGGTACAAGTTTTTAGGAACTCTTATGATTGATGGAGGATATTTTGTGGATGTTTTGGGGGAGGTGTCAGTAATAGATATTTTATCTAATAGTGAGGTTTCAATACCGCCATCAAGATTTTACATGCACAGTTCATCAGTTGCTTTTCAATGTTTGTCTCAGTTTGTTCTCTGCATTCAGTTGGGAAGTCCACACTCTCGGAGCCCACTCTCTTTCCTATGTAGCACTGCTGTATCTGGATCTGGAACAGTCCTTTCCAGCTCAGGGTCAGCTTGTCCTCCTTCCATGTCTGAACCAGGACCCCGTCTCCAAGCTAGAACTCATGCACTGTTGAAATCCTAAGGGAGGAGTCTGAGCAATAAGCCTGTTTAGTTGTAAAGTTTTCAGATGTTACAGTAAAGACATAATATATTTCCTTAAAAACAAATCCTTGGTTTCAAATATTGGATACAAGGAAGAATTTTGAATAAGGGTGACCATACAACAATTCATAAGGTGACAATTCCACATCTTTTCAGGGGTTTTGTTTTAATTCTTAATAAGGCAAGGGGAAGGCACTTGGTCCAGGGCAATTGTGTCTCTAATGCCAATTCACTCAATTGTTGTTCAATTTCCTTATCCATCCTTTCCACTTTACATGATGAGGGAGGATGCTATGGGGCGTGTAAGTCCCATCATATTTCCAGAGCTTGGGCCACAGATTGGAGGATCTTAGCTGTGAAACAGGTGCCTTGGCCTAAATCTACCTGCTCCACCATCCCATACCCTGGAATGATATGCTCAAGAAGTACTTTTACAACTACTGAGGCTGTTGCCCAGGCAAGGGGAATGGCCTCCACCCATAAGGTCCGATGGTCCACTACGACCAACAACTATTTGAGACACCCCACTGACAGCAGCTCGGTAAAGTCCACCTGTATGCTTTGGAAAGGCCTGATACCAGGAGGCCTTCTTCCTTTTAGGCTTGTCATTGGGCCGTCCTATTCATCCTCTGACAAACAGGACACCCGCTGACCAGTTGTCTGCCATTGTGTATAAGCCAGTGCCACAAACCTAGTCAGCACCACATCACACAGGTCTCGGACACCCCAATGACTGCCCTGATGTAAATGTTGGGGTACATGTCTCATACCTGCTGTGGTCAGTACCTCTCTGCCATTAGGGAGGAGCCAGTGCCCCTCTTTTATCCTTCTGAGCACCAAGACTTTTAGATTTCCTGCTTCTCTTCTAGGGTAAGGGAAGGTGGAGGCACTGGAGGCAGAAATGCCAGAATTAGCACCATCATCTCCTCTGTACTTACAGATTCCTCTTCTCCAGGCCACTTTGCTTCCTCATCTGCAAAGCAGTTTCTCCTTATCTCAAATGAATTTCCTCTTTGGTGCCCCTGCACATGAATCACTGCAGCATTCTTAGGTAACATAAGATTAGTCAAAATTTCAGTGACCAATGCCCTGTGTGACAATTCCTTTCCTTTACTGTTTACCATTCCCCTTTCTTCCCATATTTCCCAAATATATGAACAATTCCCCAAGCATATTTTGAATCAGTCCTTCAAGCAATTTTAGGGCTTGATTTATTGCATATAATTCACAAATTTTGAGTTGACCATTCTTTTGGCAAGAATCCAGCTTGAACCAGAGTCAAATTTTCCCCATCAACAATAGCATAACCATTTTTCCTTTTCCCATTAACTATTTGTGAGGAACCATCTATGAACTATTCAGTGCCTTTTAACAAAGGGATTTCCTACAAATCTTCCCTAATCTTAATTTGGTAATCAATCACATTTGGACAATCATGTTCAAGGGACACATGTTCCCCAGGGGAAGCAGATAAGAACATGGCTGGATTAAAGTTATGATCTGGTGAGAGTGCCAAATCATCTCTTTCCAATAGTATTGCTTCATATTTTAAAATCCTTGAATCAATTAGCCACCTCCTGGCCTCTTTGATTCAGAATTGATTGAACCTGGTGCAGGACATTCACTATTAAACTATTCCCAAAGGTTAATTTCTGACTTTTCTTCTACCAAAAGTGCTGTGGCTGGCCTCGCTTTAATTGTGATAATACTCCTAAAGCCACATTGTTTACTGTATTTACATATTGAACTATATCAGGCTTCTCTTCCAACAAATGACTTAATAAAGTCTTAGTTAATAATGCATATTCATCAATCCAGATTCTACAATACTCCACCAATCCTAGAGATCTCTGGAGACTCTTTTTAGTTTTAGGCTTAGTAATTTGAAGAATCCCCTCCACCTATACAGGATCTAGTTTCTTTCTTTCTTTCTTTTTTTTTTTTTAAGCTTATAAAATGGCCTAAATATTTTACCTCATGTTTCACAAATTGAAATTTGTCTTAAGAAATTCTCAGTCCCTGTGCTCCTAAATAATTTAACAAACTGATAGTGACTTGGACAAGGTCACTCTTTTTCTTCCTGTCACAAAAAGATCATCTACATTTTGTAAGACTTTTAACAATAAGAAATTTATCCCAGAATGTTCACACAATTCTTATATACCCAAGTAGATGTTTCATAAGTTGAACATTATACCAATTATTTTGCTTTTAAAATACCCAATACACAGAAAAACCCCAAATTACATATTGCCATAACAAAAACATTTTCAAAAGGACAAAGGCAAGAACTATTATACTTGGAGTCCCTTTAAATAATTGGAATCAATACAATTAATTAAAACTTCTATTTTCACATAAAAGAATCTGAAAAGTTCTTAAAAACATCAATTAAACATTTTTTATAAATAACCCTTTCAGACTATATATCACATTTCTGATCATATTCCTTAAACACAAAAACCATTATATATCTAAGGAAACAAATGTTCAATAAATTAACATCTTGTAAGAGCAGCTTGATCCCTTTATCAGTTTGCTTTCTTCAACCAAAAACAGCTGCAGCTTCCTATTGCTGCTCTCCTCCTGCAAAAACACATCCTGTCTCACAGTCATCTCTCCGTGACTCCCCTTTCCAATCAGTTCCTTCTTTTCCCCACTGATTTCTTCTTGAAATCATTTGCTCCCACTAATCAATCCTTCTTAAATCACCTTCATTCTCCTGCCCCATCTCTCTGTTTCTCTCCTCCCAATGCTTACTTACTTAAACCTAACACTTCCAAACCAATAACTTTTCTGACTTCATTTAAACTATTAATTGCTTTTGTAAATCAATCTCTCTTGTCCCTTTTCTTTAATCACCTTTTTTTTTTAAACTTTAAACTTTAAGATTCATAACCCATAATGATAACAAATTACCCAATGTTTCAGAAGCAAACCAAATAGGTTTTTTTTTTTTTTTTTCTTCTGCCTGAGTGCTTCAAGGCCACTAGTAAGAAGCTTCCCAGGCAGTATTAAGCAGATAAGATTGTATTGCCGTTACTCCCCTTTAGCAGGCTTTGAAAATCTGCTTTTCAGAGAAAACTTTCCCACCAGTTTAAAATAGTCAAGATTTTTCTTTTGTTTTACTTACAAATTGGTACAACAGGTTAAAAAGTTTAAAATCACAAACGATTTTTATATTAAGTAACATTAAAATAATCAATTCCCAAATTTCTTAATAATTGTTTTTTTTTTTTTTTTAAACTTAACAAAGCTCTTAAATCACTAAAACAAACTAGAGGCTTTTCCTAGGACTTCCGCTGCCAGAGAGAAGTTTGTTTCACCTTGAACATTCTTCCCTCCCAGAATTCAAACAGAGTTTCTCTAAACTTCAAAGCCCATTTTACTGCATTTCTCTGTCTTCACAGGGAATGCCTAGATATTCCATGATTTAAGACCACTCTGAAAGAATTACTATTCTGAATGAATTCCAATTTCCACAATTCAGCCTGTTATTTTTCTAAGCCTGTAACACAGAGGCTGAATTCTTATCTCTTATGAGCTCGCTAACTTTTAACACAGAACAAAAAATTCAAAGCAGACAAACATACACAGACAGACACAGAGCTCTATTTTTCTTAACTTTTAAGCCTCTTTCTCTAAAGCTTTCTTTTAAGATCTTTTATAAAAGCTTGTTCTTTAGAGAGTTAGGAACCCATGAATGCGGCAGATGGCGTACTCACTGTTCGCAATCTTTTGATTGCTGAAGTAGGGGGGTCTGGCCAGACGGGTACGTTCCTTCTCCTCGCCGATCTGCCGGGCTGCCACGAATCTTCAGGTCCCTGTTCGAGGGCGCCAATTGACCCGACCTGCGGGTCTCGAACTAGGGGGGGTCTGAAGCCGCGTGCCAACCTGTAAGCAAAGCTAGTAAGGCGACAACTTGGGAATGGGTGAAGAAAGCAAGAGGCGGAGACAACTCTGTGCAAAGCAGAATAGCTCATTTATTGAAGGAAAGTACAAGGCTTATATATGTTTCCAGAGTATAGGTTTGAAAAAACAGTTCTGTGACTATGTGACTAGGGGAATGTTTGATGATTAAGGAACATCTGGTGTTAGATATGTGTGACCTTGTGATATTTTATGGCAGGATGCTCTCAGGCTAAGAAAGAATGCTTTATTGCTAACACCTGGGCTTAATGACCTTCAAGGCAGGATGTTCTCATGCTTCACTGTATTGCTTATCAGTTCTTGGTATTTGGGGTGTGGGGCAGAGGCTCCAGCACTCTAGGACTGCCAAAGGCTTAGAGGGTAGATGATTGTAGGAGGGGGCATTTGACTCATCTTATTTACTGCCATGTGAATAAAATCATTAAGAATACTAATTTCTAGCGACTAGTGAAGTTTGCAAATAATACTGGTTTTCATTGATTAGGAGAGCTGCAAGGTTCCCAACCTAGCCATAGCAACAGGTTCTAGGTAAAAGGAAGAGGAAAGAATTGGGGGAACAAAACATGACACAAAGAACAAATATGTGCAGTAAGTAGTTAATGAATATTTGATAGAGTTGACAATGTATAATTTGAACAATGCAGAGAAACATTTTTTCAAGTATTCTAGTAGTTTAACAGTTTAAATCCAAATAGTAAACTATTTTCTGCGTGTTCAATGAAGTAGTTTCATTCCAATAACCCTCTGAAGTAGGCAGCAAAGATATAAGGAAAACAGATTTTAAATGATTTGGGTCAACATATTTTTATTAATTAATTATTATTATTAAGGCTTTTTATTTTAAAAACATATGCACAATTTTTCAAAATTGATCCTTTCAAAACCTTATATTCCAAATTCCATATTCCCCCCCCCCCTTATCTTTACCATGTCCCCTAGATGGCAAGTAATCCAATATATTGTTAAACATGTTAAAAATATATATCCAATATATGCATGCATATTTATACAATTATTTTGCTGCACAAGAAAAATCAGACCAAAAAGGAAAAATGAGAAAAAAATAAAATGCAAGAAAGCAAGAAAATGAGTGAAAATGCTATGTTATGATCTACTCTAAGTTACCATTTTCCTTTCTCTGAGTGTAGATGGCTCTCTCTATCACAAGGTCATTGGAACTTGCTTCAATCATCTAATTTTTGAAAAAAGCCATGTCCATTAGAATTGATCATTGTATAATCTTGTTGTTGCCATGTATAGTGATCTCCTGGTCCTATTCATTTCACTTTGCATCAGTGCATGTAGGTCTCTCCAGGCATCTCTGAAATCATCCTGCTGATTGTTTCCTATAGAGCAATCATATTCCATAACATTAATCTACTATGGTATATGACCTCTTCATTTTCTCTTGATCTTATAAATAAACCTACCTTTTACCAAAATGAAAGGCCATTTCCAGTTCTTCACATGACAGAATCCTAGCACTTGATGCCATACTTAGCCATTCTCCAACTTATGGGCATCTACTCAGTGTTCATTTTCTTGCCAGTACAAAAAGGGCTGACATGAACATTTTTGCACATGTGGGTACTTTTCCCTATATTAGGATCTGTTTGGCATATAAGCCTAGTAGAAACACTGCTGGTTTAAAGGATATGCACTTTTTCAGATCCCTTTGGGTGGGCATAGTTCCAAATTGCTCTCCAGAATGGATAGATCAGTTTATAACTCCACCAACAGTAAAGGTCCCAGTTTTCCCACATTCCTTCCAACATTCCTCATGGATCTTTTCCTGTCATCTTAGATAATCTGAGAGGTGTGTAGTGGTACCTCAGAGTTGTCTTAATTTGCATTTCTCTGATCAATACAGTGATTTAGAGCACTTTTTCATATGACTAGACAGTTTCAATTTCTTCATCTGCAAATTGTCTGTTCCTGTCCTTGGAGCATTTATCAATTGGAGAATGGCTTGAATTCTTATAACTTTGAGCCATATCTCTATATATTTTAGAAATGGGGCCTTTATCAGAACCCTTGATGGTAAAAATATTTTCCCAGTTTATTCTTCCCATCTAATCTTGTCTGCACTAGTTTTGTTTATACAAAAACTTAATATAATCAAAATTATCTATTTTTGTGTTTAATAATGTACTCCAATTCTTCTTTGGCTACAAATTCCATCCTTCTCCACAGATCTGAGAGGTAACCTATCCTTTGTTCATCTAATTTGTTTATAGTATCACTCTTTATGTCTAACTTATGAATCCATTTCGACCTTATCTTGGTATATGGTTCAACATATTCCCTATTATAGTCAGAGTGATATAGGGATAGAGATTAATATTTGAGCCTTCATAGAACCCAAGAGTAGAAAGAAAAATGACCCAAAATTTATTCTGGATTTCACAGTCTACCAATTTTTGGCACTGAAGGTTAAATTCAGGTCTCTCTTAGTTCCAAGTTCAGGTCTGTTGGCTAAGACAAAGCTATTTCTAGTAGTTGGCATGTTTCTGAGGCAGTTAGTGAAATTTCTGATCTAAACTGGTTAATAATCACCAACCTTTATACAATGATTTAAAGCTTACAAAGTTTTTTTTTTTTTTAATCTTACCTCACTAGATCTTCAGAACTCAAATAGGTGCTATTGTTATCCCCATTTTCCAGATTATGAAACAGAAGTAGAAAAATTAAATGACTTGCTCAGGACCACACAGACAATATATAACTGATTCATAGGGGCATGCAGTTATTTGTCTTTCACATATACCCTTCCTCCTTGACTACCTATAAAGTATGGGCAACTTCCTGGAAGGTTTCAGGGTGAGCCAGAAGCAGGATAAATTAAAGTCCTTGGTCTTTAGAGGGAGAAGTGAAGGAGGCAGGCAAGCTGCCACGAGGCTTGCCAAAGATATATCCTGGATTCTGGAGTCCTGAGTCACCAGCCTCTCTCCTCCTTGTCCTGCCCCAAGTCATTCTTCCCTTTTCACTCCACCCTTCAATCCTTGCCTACAATTATCTTACTACCAAACATTCAACCAGCACCAAAGGTGAGGAGAGTCACAATCTATATATATGCTAATAAAGCCATTGTCTCACAAGGGTAATTAGCCCTTAACTGCTCTGCATTCTCAGATTTCAATACACCTATTCAACATTTCAGTCCTCTACAACTCCCTTAAGACCAAATACAGGAAAATATTGAATTTTGAAAGTTGGAGTAAAAATTTAATAATTTTATATTCATATATAATATACACACACATCAAGCTGGCTTTTCTATGAGTTAAATTCTTAATACTAGTAAGACACATATAATGGTGAGGGAAAGGGAGAGAGAAGGAGACTATTCACTAGGAAACATTATCCCACCAATTACACTGAGTAGATGTTTAGCTATAAGCACCTTGCTGTCCTTGATTCAAGTAGACCTTTTCAGAGTTCCCACCCTCTACATCTCCCAGTTTCTTTTATTTAGAACACAGGTGGTTATGCCTTCCCTGACTTCTCCGGAAGGGAGGTAAGAACAACCAAAAAGGAGGTGATCACATCCTCCCAGACTTCTCAAGAAGGGGAGTAGATCAAAGGAAAATGGGGAGTCAAGCCAGATATTGTTAGCAGGATTCCTCTGGACTGAAGGGTCTTACATGAAACAGGTATGCATAAATCCACCAGAATGGGAGGTATTGCACAAACACATAGTAATATCATACAATCTAATAGTGATGTAAAAAAAACACCATGAATCAACATGAGGAATTATACATGTCCATAAATCCTAGAAAGAGGGTAGATAAATAACAATCACACATACATCTCCTTCAGCAGCCAAGAGATAGTCCAAAACCAATCTTTATCCATTACTTCATGTGTAATTTTAATAGAAAATGGGCAAACTAGTACATTGCTATTAGAGCTATGAAAATACTCAGCCATTCTGGAAAAAAACTCTTTTTGAACTGTTCTATGAAGATAACTAAATTTTCCAGAACCTAAGATCCAGGTCTTAGGAGGCAGATATCATAAAGAGATTAAAGATGAAATTAAATACTTTCAACAAAGTTTCCAATTATGAAGTAATTCAAAATTCAAATAACATTTATATATAATAATAATAATAATAATAATAACACAGAAGCATTAATAGAAGAAGATATCTTCTTTCATGCAAATTCAAAATGCTTAAAGTAGCTAGAGATCTAATAATCAAAACACATAAATATATGAATTGAATTACAAAGTTCTTTTTCAAGAAATAAAAAACAAATTAAAAGAGGAATAATAGCACTTTCTTCACAAAGTTATTGAAAAGATGCTCCAATCATTATTAATTAGAGAAATGCAAATTAAGACAACTCTTGAGATATCACTACACACTTGTGAGATTGGCTAGACTGATAGGGAAAGATGATGTGCAATGTTGGAGGGGATGTGGAAAAACAAGGATACTGATACATTGTTGGTAGAATTGTGAATATATCCAGCCATTCTGGAGAGCAATTTGGAACTATGCTGAAAAAGTTATCAAACTGTGCATAACCTTTGATCCAGAGTGCTACTACTGGACTTATATCCCAAAGAGATCTTAAAGGGAAAAAGACCTGTATGTGTAAGAATGTTTGTGGGAGCATTCTTTGTAGTGGCCAGAAGCTGGAAATTGAATGGATGCCCATCAATTGGAGAACGGCTGAATAAATTGTGGTATATGAATATTAAGGAATATTATTGTTCTTTAAGAAATGACCAACAGGATGATTTCAGAAAGGCCTGGAGAAACTTACATGAACTGATGCTGAGTGAAGTGAGCAGAACCAGGAGATCATTATACACCTCAACAACAATACTATATGATGATCAATTCTGATGGACGTGGCCCTCTTCAACAATGAGATGAACGAAATCAGCTCCAATAGAGCAGTAATGAATTGAACCAGCTACACTCAGTGAAAGAACTCTGGGAGATGACTATGAACCAGTACATAGAATTTCCACCTTTGTCCACCTGCATTTTTTATTTCCTTCACAGGCTAATGGTACATTATTTCAAAGTCCAATTCTTTTTGAACAGCAAAATAACTGTTTGTACATGTATACTAATATTGTATTTAATTTATACTTTAATATATTTAACATGTATTGGTCAACCTGCCATCTGGGGGAGGGGATGGGGAGAAGAAGAGGAAAAATTTGAACAAAAGTTTTGGCAATTGTCAATGCTGTAAAATTATCCATATATATATATATTTTTTATATGTATATATATATACATGTATATATATATATACATATATATATGACTTGTAAATTAAAAAGCTATAATTAATTTAAGAAAAAAAGAAAGGAATTTTTTTCTTCTTCTGCCTGAATGTTTCAAGGTCACTAGCATAAACTTCTTTTTCCCAGGTGGCATTAGCAGATAAGGTTTTATTGCCATTACTCCTCTCTAGCAGGCTTTGAAAACCTGCTTTTCAGGGAAAACTTCCCCACTAACTTAAAATAGTCGAGTTTTTTGTTTTTTGTTCTTTTATTTACAAATTAGTACAACAGGTTAAAAAGTTTAAAATCACAAAAAAACATTTTTATACCAAGCATAGTTGTCACATGGAAATAACCAATTGCCAAATTTCTTAACCATTGTTCTTAAAACTTAACAGAGCTCTTAAAATCAAGACGACAGACAAGTCACAAACACAGAACAAAAATCACACAGACACAGACACATAGGGGCACACTTACAACATTAAACAAAACATTTAACATATACAGATTATATACATACATATAATATATACAGAAACCTTAGAATAGCCTTGAGGGAAGTTGTTGCAGCACAAGAGTCTTCCCTCCCAGAATCCAAACTGAGTTTTTCGGCTTCTGAACCTATATGGTGCATTTCTCTGCCTTCATAGAGAACTCCCAGAGAACCAGATAGTGCCAAAAGGCACTCAGAACCACAGCTGTGCCACTGGCACACAGAACCAGATAGACACAAGTACACTTAAACACAAAGAGACAGTAGACAAACAGTTCTGGAACACAGCAGATAACCAACCAGCCAGGGCACTCCAACAAGGTCCTGTGGAGGCTGGTAGGCATTACTATTGCTGTGTCCAATGTAACCACCTACTATTGTTTGTTTGTTTGTTTTTTTTAATTTTTTATTTTATTTTATAATTATAACATTTTTTGACAGTACATATGCATGGGTAATTTTTTTACAACATTATCCCTTGCACTTACTTCTATTCAGATTTTTTCCCTTCCTCCCCCAACCCCCTCCCCCAGATGGCAAGCAGTCTTATATATGTTAAATATATTACAGTATAATTTAGAGACAATATATGTGTGTAGAACCGAATTTTTTGTTGCACAGGAAGAATTGGATTCAGAAGGTAAAAATAACAGTTTACATTCATTTCCCAGTGTTCCTTTTCTGGATGTAGCTGATTCAGTACATCATTAATCAATTGGAATTGGATTAGCTCTTCTCTATGTTGAAGAAATCCACTTCCATCAGCATACATCCTCGTACAGTATCATTGTTGAAGTGTATAATGATCTTCTGGTTCTGCTCGTTTCACTCAGCATCAGTTGATGTAAGTCTCTCCAAGCCTCTCTGTATTTCTCCTGTTGGTCATTTCTTATAGAACAATAATATTCCATAACATTCATATACCATAGTTTACCCAACCATTCTCCAATTGATGGACATCCATTCATTTTCCAGCTTCTAGCCACTATGAAAAGGGCTGCCACAAACATTTTGGCACATACAGGACCCTTTCCCTTCTCTAGTAGTTCCTTGGGATATAAGCCCAGTAGTAGTATGGCTGGGTCAAAGGGTATGCACATTTTGATAACTTTTTGGGCATAATTCCAGATTGCTCTCCAGAATGGTTGGATTCTTTCACAATTCCACCAACAATGCATCAGTGTCCCAGTTTTCCCACAGCCCCTCCAACATTCATCGTTATTTGTTCCATCTTAGCCAATCTGACAGGTGTGTAATGATACCTCAGAGTTGTCTTAATTTGCATTTCTCTGATCAATAGTGATTTGGAACACTCTTTCATATGAGTGGAAATAGTTTTAATTTCATCATCTGAAAATTGTCTGTTCATATCCTTTGACCATTTATCAATTGGAGAATGGCTTGATTTCTTATAAATTAAAGTCAATTCTCTGTATATTTTGGAGATGAGGCCTTTATCAGAACCTTTAACTGTAAAAATGTTTTCCCAATTTGTTACTTCCCTTCTAATCTTGTTTGCATTAGTTTTGTTTGTGCAGAAACTTTTTAATTTAGTGTAATCAAAATTTTCTATTTTGTGATCAATAATGGTCTCTAGTTCTCCCTTGGACACAAACTCCTTCCTCCTCCACAAGTCTGAGAGGTAAACCATCCCATGTTCCTCCAATTTATTTATGATTTCATTCTTTGTGCCTAAATCTTGGACCCATTTTGATCTAATCTTAGTATGTGGTGTTAAATGTGGGTCCATGCCTAGTTTCTGCCATACTAATTTCCAGTTTTCCCAGCAGTTTTTGTCAAATAGTGAATTCTTATCCCAAAATTTGGGATCTTTGGGTTTGTCAAACACTAGATTGCTATTTTTATTCACTATCTTGTCCTGTGAACCTAACCTATGCCACTGATCAACTAGTCTATTTCTTAGCCAGTACCAAATGGTTTTGGTGACTGCTGCTATATAATATAGCTTTAGATCAGGTACACTTAGACCACTTTCCTCTGACTTTTTTTTCATTAGTTCCCTTGCAATTCTCGACCTTTTATTCTTCCATATGAATTTTGTTGTTATTTTTCTAGGTCATTAAAATAGTTTCTTGGGAGTCTGATTGGTATAGCACTAAATAAATAGATTAGTTTGGGGAGTATTGTCATCTTTTTTATATTCGCTCGGCCTATCCAAGAGCACTGAATGTCTTTCCAATTATTTAAATCTGACTTTATTTTTGTGGCAAGTGTTTTGTAATTTTGCTCATATAATTCCTGACTCTCCTTTGGTAGATATATTCCCAAATATTTGATACTATCGACTGTTATTTTGAATGGAATTTCTCTTTGTATCTCTTGCTGTTGGATTGTGTTGGTAATGTATAAAAATGCTGAGGATGGCTACATATTTTTTAATGTAGACAAGAAATGGATGGAAATTAGTCAGTTAACAAGGTTCAGTGCTCCATTTACAGTCATCCAATAAGACAAAGTCATCAGGGGAATATTTTGTGGAAGATCCGTGGGAAGGCAGAGATAAGAGTCAAAGATATAGAAGTAAGGATGGATAGTTATGTTTCATATCTGTGAAAAGGCAGAAAACTGAAAACCTCAAAATTTTGAACTTTACATTTATCCCTATTAGAGTTTTATTCAACTTACTTCATCTTTCTAGTCTGTTGAAACCTTTTGATGTTAATTCCTATGGCATTTTACTTACCACGTGTTTCTAAATGGAAATATAGCATTTAATAATTATCCTAGAGTCCAAACATTCAATAAATGCTGAGTATATCAAACAGTATTTTATCATCCAGCTCACACATTCCTGGAGTTTTTATGAGGAAAGCATAAGATTTTGTCAAATATCTTGATGACATCTAAGAACATAATGTTCAAGTAAACAAGTTCAGTAAACCTAAAAAATGCAATTCTAGTTCATGTCACATGATTTGTCTACAATAATTATTGTTGTCAACATAGCATTTTCTTTTTTTTTTTTGGATTGATAAAAAGGATTTATTGTAGAGATTTGGAAGTAAGGTCTTTTTTTAAAAATAATTTTATAATTATAAATTTTTTTTGACAGTTTATATGCATAGGTAATTTTTTTTTTTTTTTTTTTTTTTTTACTACATTATCCCTTGTACTCCCTTCTGTTCCGAATTTTTCCCCTCCTTTCCTCTACCCCCTCCCCTAGATGGCAGGCATTCCCATACATATTAAATATCTTATAGTATATGCTTGGTACAATATGTATGTGCAGAACCGAATTTTGTTGTTGTTTCAACATAACATTTTCACTCTTTATTGTTGTTTGTTTGCATTTTGTTTTCTTACTCATTTTCCTTTCTTTTTGATCTGATTTTTCTTGTGCAGCAAGATAATTGTATAAATGTATTTACATATGTTGCATTTAATATATATTTAAACATATATAACATTTATTGAATTACTTGCCATCAAGAGGATGTGATGAGGGAAGGGAGGCGAAAGTTTGGAACGCAAAGTTTTGCAAGGGTCATTGTTGAGAAATTATTATTGTCCTATAAGGAAGATTGATTTTAGAAAAGCCTGGGTACCTTAGAATCCATGTCCACTAAAAGGAATTGAGCAAGATCATGTCTTTTAATGTTTTTAAATTAAAAAAGAATTAGTAGTTTACTTGACAAAGTGAAACAAGATTCAACAGAATAAAAGAAATGAGCTAAAGCATTAGAATGTGATTTAGAAATATAAAGATGAGGGAATGAAAAAGTAGCAAAAAAGGCAAATAAGGTGTTGAATAACAGAAGAGAGGAGCTTTTCTATAGTCTGTAGGACTTTGAGCAGAATCTTAAGAGGAAAAGGAAAAGAAATTTAAAGGAAGGGGCAGCTAGGTGGTGCAGTGGATAGAGCACCAGCCTTGAATTCAGGAGGACCCCAGTTCAAATCTGGTCTCAGACACTTAACACTTCCTAGCTGTGTGACCCTGGGCAAGTCACTTACCCCAGCCTCAAAAAAAAAAAAAAAAAAAATTAAAGGAAGCTGAACAACATTGGTACTGACTCAGTGTGAACATAAAGCTCAGTTAGAGGGAGATGAGAAACCTTAAAAATTGTCTGTAGAAGTGGAAAAGCTTGGAAAACGAAACCTCAATCTTGTTTCTGTAACAGCAAGTATATAGAAAGCATTTTTACCCCACAAATGCGGATAGTTTCTTCCACTTTGCCAGCTATCAAAATGTCCTTTGAAGGCAAAAGAAAAGCCCAAGATGTAGGACAGAAAATAGACTGGAAGCAGGAAGAATAATGTGGGTCATCTCTGTTTGAAACAAGAATTAGGGACAGCTGGGTAGAGTACCAGCTCTGAAGTCAGGAGGACCTAACTTCAAATCCGGTCTCACACTTGTCACTTTTTAGCTATGCAATCCTGAACAAATCACTTCACCCCAACTGCCTCAGCGAAAAACTAAAAAAGAATAAAAAGTATATATTGTTTCATCTCTAATAGGGCACTGTAAGAGTTGGATAATGGGGAAGGCATCTGATCTTTTCCCTTTCCTTCATGTGGACTGTTACTGGGATAAAATCAAGGACAAAAATTTGTCATCTCCAAATACTATGAAAATTTAGGAAAACTTTACGAATTTAAATTTAGGAGAAATTTATGAAAATATAGTATTATTGTGACATTGACTGGGATAATTGTTGAGTAACTGAACTAGACGTGAGTAACAGGTTCTGGAAATAAAAAGAAACCAAGACTGATGACACAAAATAGGACAAAGGCTATGTGTGGGAAGAATTCAATATTCATTCTAAATAAAACACCTAATTAGTCATTTGAACAAAGGCAGAAGAAATTTTTTCACATTTCTCTATTACTCTCCATCTATATCAAGGGTTCTCAAACTAAGGCCCATGGGCCAGATGCTCCCGCAGAGGTCATTTATGCGTACTGCTGCCTTATGGCATATGGGCTGAGGGACGGAGACAGAATGGGAGGTTTTGTTTTTACTAGAGTCCGGCCCTCCAACAGTCTGAGGGACAGTGAACTGGCCCCCTATTTTAAAAGTTTGAGGACCACTGATCTATATGTTCAATAATGTTTCCTTACAAACAACTTTCTGAAGTGGCCAGGACCATGATAATCAATTTTTAAGTCAAAGGTTTGGTTTATCTCAAATCTATTTGCTTACTATTCACAAGGCAGTATAGAAGGTAGAGATTAAAATCTTCATGGAAATGTAAAAACAAAATCAGGGCCGAGGATTTAGCCTAGATTAAATATATCTTATCAATTTGGGAAGTGGAGATTGAATTCAGATTTCATATTTCTGCTCTCATTTGCAACACAAGGCTACTATTTAAATTTGCAGTGGAGTAAATTTAACGTTTCTCTGAAGTTATTACTAGTAACTAATAATAGCTAACATATATGTTAAGTTTTACAAAATAATTCGCTTCATTTGATCTTCAAAACAAACCTGGTATCCTATTCTACAGGTGATATCAATGGCAGAAAAAAAAACTAAATGACTTTATGTAGAATCACACTGAGGGCAAATTGAACTTAGTTCAAAAGTACTATCCATAGGGCCACCTAATGGTGCATTACTACTTCTGATTACTTTTCAGTCAAATAAAAGCAGATCCCAGATTGTAAATATTGGATAGAATATTTAGTAACTGCATTTATCAAGCTAGCTTCTCCATGAATTGAATTCTCAAACAATGATTGTAATCAAGTCATATGTAATTCCATAAGAACTTTCCACTGTTAATGGAAATGTTTTCAGAAACTAATCTTGGTGGAACTTCATTAATTCACAGGTCCTGTAACATCTATCCAATGTCCTTTGGTGGGGAGGGAAGAGGGAGCACGAAGAAAAGAGGGGTACATTGTACACAATAATAGCAACATGTATGATCAAGTATGAGAGAGTTGGCTCTTCTCAGCAATACTGTGATTGAAGAATATTACAATAGACTTGGAATAGAAATGGAATGGATTCCATCTGCATCCAGAGAAAGCTGTGAAGCTGAATGCGGACTGGAGAATAGTATTTTCACCTTTTGGGGTGGGAGTGTTTACTTGCTTTTTATTTTTCCCTTTTGGTCTGTTTTTTGATATATAATGACAAATATGGAAATATGTTTAGAAGGATTATATATGTTTAATCCATATCAGATTGCATATTGTCTTAGGGAGAGGGGAGGTGAAGGAGAGAAGGAGTACAATTTGGAACACAAATCCTTACAAAAATGAATGTTGGAAATTGTATTTGGTAAAATACTATTGAGGAAAAAACAAAGAACATTTGTTCTACATTTATAATCCTATGACAGAATTAATGTGAAAGCAACATGACACGAGGATTTGACAAAATATTAACTTTATTAAATACAATAGATTCAGCACTATTCAGAACCTATTTTCACAGGAATTTCCTTATGCTGTCATTCTAGTAGGTTTTAAAGAGGCCTGGTAGATGATTGATCACTATGAATGTCATTCCTGAATGTAAGGATAGTTCTTGCATATCCATCCTCTTCCAAAATTTCATCCCAGGACTAAGTGTATATAAAAAACGTTCTTCTTTTGATGTCCTCATGATGAAAACTCCCAAACATATAAATAGAGTATGTTCTACCTGAGAAGCCAGGAACAATTTTGATTCCCCTCGTTTTCTCCTCAGACAAGTCATAGAAATTGACTCTCTCTGACAGTCTATGTCCTATAAAAAGGGAATAATATCAGTTGAAAAGAAAGGATTTCAATATTCTTCCTGAAAGGAAAGCTTTACTTGCCTTTTTCATGAAAATTCCAGAGCAAGAGTTTTCTGTAAATAATTATGCTATGTTTGGGAAAGGGAATAGCAATCCTCATTAAAAATTGTAGTTCCCTATTTCAGGAATTCCATTTTTCTCTAATACACTGCCAAATCTATTTCTAAAGCATCCATTTAAGGGATAAGAAAATTTTCAAAGGAGAAGGCTGCATTTTTACCTTTCTGATTTTAAGTTAGGCAAAATGGTCAACTGAGCAGTGTGAACTCCTGTTTGCAGTACAGAACAGAGTAACTCCAATTATAAAAATTACTATTCATACATAAATGATCCCTTGTCTTTAGAGGCAGCAATTACTTCCTGGGCTGGGAATGCCCAAGTTTTTCCACCTATGGAAATGGTTAGAACCATTTTAAAAATGTCCTCATAGAACTAAAACCTGTTAATTAATAGTACAATAGAATTAGCCAATGATCCAGTCCTCTAAAAATGATTCAATGTTCTAAAAATTTTACAGTAATTGGATCATCAAGGTCATTAGTGATTACCTCCTCAAATTCCTTCACTCCTTTAGTTCATCATGCAGTAAAGAGAGCTATTGGGAGAAAAATATGTCTCCATATCTCTATTGACTGGAGTAATAGGTTCTTAATGTGCAGATGTGTATTCCCCAAATATTTCAAGGTTTATTTTTTAATACAGATCTTTCTGAGAATCTCATCTCATAGGGTTGTCAGGATCTGAGTATCAAAGTCTTATAGTTTGTTCTTTCTTCATGAGTTTTTCCTCCTTATTTTTCCCCCAACACTCTACTCTGGGTCAACTTCTCTCTTCTACCTTTTGACAAGTTCCAGACAAATTAATTTATCTATAATAGGAGTAATTATCAAATTGAAGACAAAGGCATCACAGTTTGAATAGCAGAAATATTCAAGACCAATCACACTTTTTTATAGGTAGATTGTTTGCCTCCTAGGACTTTTGTGAGGAAAGCCTAAAGATTCTTGCCCAAAGGACTAATACTTACTTTCAAAGACTTTTAAAAATTCAGTTACCACGGTGATGTAAGAAATATCCACTTTTGGTATGAAAGGTTGCAAATTCAGCTGAATACAACTCCTAAAGAAAAGAGAAATCACTCATATTGGACAATCTGTGCCCTTCATTGTACTAAATGCCCTATTTCCTGTACCTCTTTTGAGTGAACATATAGGTTTCATTCTCCCTCCAATCCCTTACCACCAGCCCCCAACTAAACTAGATATCATATAGAAAGAAACATACCTTTGTAATGTTTCTGCCACATCCTGGGAAGGAGAAAAAAGTATAGTTTATGAATCATTTCTCCTAACACCTTTTCAGCAGCCTCTATAACTTCCATAACTTCCAAGTCCTAAGCAGGGACTTAACCACTACGCATTTTTTATTTTCTTGATTTCACTGAACATCAACTTGGAAACCTGGATTCTGCACATTATTTCATTTGTGATAAGGCCCATTCAGGGCCTTCTCTGTCATAAGGGTAAGGGGAGGAAGAAGGAAAAAATATTGATAATTATAAAAGGACACCTAAAAATAAATGAGTACCTTTTGGACCTATCTCCAATAGCAGAGAAGCCATTACTGTTCCACTGCCTTTCAATCTAGCTGCTGCTGCTTACACATATTATAAATCCAAATTAGAGGAAGCAGAATTCCTAGGTTTCAGATTCTTGAGTCACTTCACCCCTGCACCAATACCTGGAGCCTTCCAGGCTACTCTTAAACCAAACTATCTGTAGTCCCATCTCAAGAGTGAACCTACTCCTTTTCCCCACAGGAAACAGAAGATACATATAGCAAGAAACAAGGGCAGATCCCAAAAGACAACTGATGAGTTTATTGTAGTCTCACTTGTAGCACTGCTACATCTGGCTTGTGCAAATTTTCCTTCAGTTCAGTAATCACGGACATTAGGCATCTATTTTGGTTGGACATCATGGTCTCCCATTCCTTCTTTTTCTGCATGACTTGATGTTCTTGTAGAATCTCCATTTCCTTTAGCCTTTGATTGAGCTCATTTAACTTCTTGTTCTCCTTCCCCATAATGAAATTTTCGTCATTTGCTTTTTTCCACGGCAGATATCTCCATACTTGCTTAAGTACCTTCTGAAATATGCCTCCTCTGTTTGTAAAGTCCTGAAAAGAGAGATATTAGTGATACACTGTAGAGAATTCTTAGGAAGCTAGAGACTTTGGTGTGTCCCTCCTCCTAAGATTAATGAAGGGTGCATTTAAGCATGAAATCATGAGAAAACACAATATCCTGGCACAATTACTGGGGTACTGGGAACTCTACACAGGATTGAGATTCCAGAAATTAACAACATGTTTCAGAGATTTAGATCATAGAAAACAGAAACCAGGCTTGTTCTCAGAGCAATGCTTTTCATAATAACATATGGTTTTAAGATATATAGGCAGCATGATTTCTCTTAAATAAAAGTCTGTTGAATTATCAGCAACCCTGTTCCCTATTTTTAATGGCCACCAGCCCATTTGTGTTGTGCTAATTTCAACAATATACCAAGGGCAGCACCCCATTCTTTCCTTCTCTGACTGCACAATGTGGTGTGATGCAAAGAACATTGGGATAAGTAGGGATCAAGTGACTAGGATTCCTATCCTAGTGATTTTGTGAATTGGGAGAAAGTTACTTAGCCTCTGATTTTAGCTTTATTTTTTAAAACTTTTAGAGGGCAGGAACTCTGAAAAGGTATACTTGGGACTCAGTATGATTGATATAATCTTAAGCAAAGATATTAACTCAGTGGAATTGATGAGATAATGGTTCCCTAGTGATAAAAGGATTGGCACATATTCAGTATAATGAACTGATATAATTGTGATAAATTATTTAAGAAGTCAGAGCATACCAAAGTCAGAGACTGAGATGTGCAGAAGAGTTAAGAGACTGTAGATTGGCTAAAGACTGTAGACTGGCTGACTGACTGCTGGTGCAGACTGGGAGACTAAAGGATGCAATAAAGATTTTGGACTTTATTCCTGACTATTCTTGTGGTGATTATTCTGCTGAGATCAAAGCCCAGTACGGAGGGCCTCTAGAAAGCTAGCCAGGACAAAAACTGGAGCTTTTTTATACATGGATGACATCTAAGGACTTTTCCAATTTGAATTTTTTATACTTGTTAAGAAGATCAAGTAACTTAATTTCAATTTGTCTTTATCTTCTTTCTTATACCGAAAGAATTACCTTTCATCCAATCTTTAAATCTAATTTAATGTTGGACACCATGTTTGGATATTTATTCTCCCACCACTCCTAATTTTTGGAGAGACTTTCCTCATTCACTACTCCAAACATGATTTCTTAATTCCTAAAGTTCCCTCCACTACTCTGAAATCCAGGATTTTTTCATTTCTCCATTTTTAAAAATTACTTTTCTGCTTCCCAAGTCTTTTAGCACCATGAAAACATGTAAATTTTGAATTTGATTATGAATCTTTTCCAATTCATAATTTCATAATCTTTCATAATGAACAAATGTTTTCTTCCTCGTTAGTTTAAATTCTTTGAGGATTGGATTATTTTTTGCCTTTTGATTTCTCTCCACCCATTATTACAGTGCTTAAACTATAGGAAAAGATTAATATGTGTTTACTGATGGACTGTTATTAGGGAAGATGATGGTAGAAAGATAATTGGACTCATTCTTTCCCAAGTACTCTTTCAAGACAAATTTGTAATCTTTCACAGTATTATATTAGCAAAATCTTTGCTAATCAAAGCTTATTTGTCAAATGAGACCTATTAGGTCAATCACTCTCTCCCTGAAGACCAACTTTTTCTGCTTTGATTAGTGAAGGGGTCTAAGTCTGAGCAACACAGATCAGACAGCTCAACCAAGGAGATAGAGATAGATTTCACCTCCAGGAAGACACAGCCTTCAGACCAGCACTGTATTTCAGGTCAGAAGACATTGATTTGATTCACATTTATGAACTTTAGTGACAGTATCTATGAATCTCAATTTTCCTTGTTTTCCTAATAAGTCTAAAAATGATGGAAAGCTTTTAATGAAAATCAATTGAATTTGGGGATATGCAATATATTTTGGGGGGAGATAGATACTTACATTCCATGCCACAGCCCAGACCAGAGGTCTCTCCTTCTCTTTTAGTAGAATTTTCTGAACTATTTTGAGCTTTCTCCTCAAGATTTTTATTTGCCATAGGAGCTTCTTCTGTAAAAGAAACAGGAACACTGTTAAGAAATCTCTTTTCTTAGCCCAAGTTCTGTAACATAGCACTATTGTATATAGCTAGTACTATTTTATTGGTTTGTAGGGAAGAGTCACAGAAGGAACACGAGGCTGTATCCCACTCTGACATAGCTGAGGACTCAGATTCCAGAGACAGACTTATGTAGGAACAACTAAATTGAACATGGAGAAGTCATTGCCAATGATAGCTTAAGTCACCCCGAGGAATGATATTGAATTGTGTAGGACTTACCCTGTAGCACAGAGCAGCCACTGCAATGGGCCAATGTATGTGGTTCTCATGACTTGCTGACTTAGAACAGGTCGCACAGAGTAGGGTCTTATTACTTTCACAGAACAACTTCAGGTCTTCCCTGTGCATCTCACACATGCCTTCTCCTTCTGGGTACATGGCCATATCAACTCGAGTTCTTAGCTGGGAGAATTCCCAGCAGACAGTGCAACATAAAGGTGGAGAGGTTTTGTTCCTGAAGCAAGACATACAGATATCATGTCCACATTCAACTCTGATTAGAGTAATGTCTTCTTTTGAGCAATTAATACAGAGACCTTCTTGAAATTCATCAGTCATGATCCTGAAGAGAGAAAATGAGGCACAGTAAGAATATTTTTACTCCATTTTTGAATTTTAAAAGAAGCACATTTCATGAAACATCATGGCAAGCAAAGTAGTAATGGATGACAGACCCCATAAATTTGAGGCAAAGTCTCCAACAATTATAGACACTATCAGTTGGAAAGATGGGCACAATGTTGGTTCACCTTGTAGTAACATCTGGCTTTGACCTAGATTAAGATGTTTGTCATACACTATTCTTTTTGGTCCACACAAAACCCCTATAAAGTACATGTTCCTATCTGCATGGTTGATTGGGAATCTCAAAGTAAGAGGCTAAGTGACTTGCCCGGAACCAGTCAGGTACTCCTGTTTCCAAGACCGGAAATATACCTGTATGAGTTAATTTTGGTCCTCTTACTTAAAAAAAAAAATCAGTATTTATTCAATTTGTTATAATTTGATGTATATCAACAATTGTATTTGTGAATCAAATAAAATATGATTAAGTTGTTATTAGGATAAGAATTATGAATGATTAATCCATCATGCAATAATGATCGAATCACATTTATCACCTAGTTTATTATTAGATAGCAATGTAATCAGCACATAAACGTTGCATTACTCCCTTCCTTGACTTGTTGACATGCTGTAATAAGATTCATTTGCTGTGCAATAGCCCTTACTCATGAACCACTACTGTTCACTCCTTAGTAACTTTTTTTTTTTTTTTTTTTCCTGAGGCTGGGATTAAATGACTTGCCCAGGGTCACACAGCTAGGAAGTGTTAAGTGTCTGAGACCAAATTTGAACTCAGGTCCTCCTGAATTCAAGGCTGGTTCTCCATCCACTGAGCCACCTAACTGCCCCTTACACTCCTTAGTAACTTTTGTTTCAAACCCACAACTTCCTTAGTCTCTAAGATATTATAAATCAAATATTAGAGCCTTTATGACTTCTAGAAGGCCCTGAGAAGTTGTTTAAAGGATCTTAGAATCTTTGGATTATTTGAAGTTTATGACCTATTGAAGATCTCATGAATTGTGAAAAGTCTACGGAGATAGATTTCTCTTAATATTTCTCTACTTCCTCAACTGACCAAGCAATGAATTGTAATGTCTCCTATTTTCATTGCTCTCCCCAAGTGTATAAAAATAGCTAGCACCCAAGAGGAGGGGTCTTTGATAGTGAGGAAAATCTTGGATTCAAGTAATTTAGGACTTCTGGATTCCTATTAAATTGATTAATTGTGCTTAGAATTCTCCATCACTTTGGTTTCAGATTGGAATTTTCTGCCCTACACCAACTATTAATTATTCAACATTTATTAAGTACAATTTACAATTCTCATTTGATCACTCAATGATCCTGAGACTTAGAGGATATGATTTCCCTAATTATGCCGGCAAGGAAACTGAAACAAACAGAGGTGAAATGACTCACCCAGAATTAAGCAGTATTATCTAAGGCTAGATATTGTAATCAGATCTTCCTGATTCCAGGTCCATTGCTCTACCCATTATGCCACTTACATAAAAATAATAAATATAATAAGTATTAATAGCAAAAAATAGAACACTAAAAAAAACAAAAAACATCTCTTTTGGATTCAAGTTTCCCCTTCATAAATGAGATGATTAAACTGGATAACTTCTAAGGTTTCCAGCCCAACCAGAATTGTAGATCTTCAATAGCAGAGTATTTTCCTCAGAGGGACACCTACCTTGGATATCCTGCCAAACCTCTGAGCTTCTGGAATCTAGCTTTCCAATGTCTTAAGCCAAAGCAGCACACACCACCAGAGTGGGATCTAGGACTTATATATGTTTTCCTCCTACACTTCTCCACCCACATAATCAGTGTGAATTACTAGGATGAAGTAACTGTAAAATACAGGGTACTTTGTCCCCTGTGAGAAAACCCTTTTTTGATTTGTTATCCTGTTTTTTTCTTTCAAACACAAAATGAATCTAGGTGTTCCACTTATCAATCAATCAATCAATCGATCAATACACTACTTCTTAAGTGATAACTCAGTTTTAGAATTTGTGTTATGTCTTGGGAAGGGGATACAGAACAAGACAAAAACAAGATCCCACTTTTCTAAGAACTTATTAATAGTAAGGAGAGCTTGGAAACAAACTTATATCTAACCAAGTTCAAGGTTACTTGGTTAAGTACAAGGGATGGCCCTAGCTTTGAAAGTGTTTGAGAGAGGAGCTGTCAATGATATCAGGCAAAGGTTGTCATTTAGCTGAAAGTTTTGTTTTGGGTGAGGAGGAAGAGAGGATTGAGTTCTGGCAAATTAATTCACCTATCTCTTTAGCACCTAAGAATAATTAGGTAATAATTACCAATTCTGGTCTTTTTAAATTACAGGGTTGGTTTTTGTTATTGTTTTTTGTTGTTCTCGTTTAAATCGAGTTATCTTATTTGTATTTAATCATGACTTCCAAGACCCAACTATTTCTAGGAACCAGCTGTGGTGCAAGTTTTTGAAAGACTAATATACTTTGTGAATAAGGGACTGGGTGATAGGAGGCCATGGTGGCTCTAGTCTGCCCCAAGAAAGGGCTCTAAAGTTTTGGAATTACTCTCTTATACAACATGAATGGAATTCTTTGTTGTTCAGTCATTATTACTTTTTGTCTAACTCTTTCTGACTCTATTTGAAATTTTATTGACAGAGATATTGGAGTAGTTTGCCATTGTTTTCCTCTAGCTCATTTTACAGATGAGGAAACTACCAGAGTTAGTCACAAGATTTGCATAGGATTGCAAGTAAATTTCTGGAGTCACTTTTGACCTCAGAATGAGGATTCTTTTTGACTCCAACCCAGACAATCTATCCACTGGGCCACTTTGCTCACATTCCCCTTTATCATTTCCTCACCAATCCCCTACTCTGGCCAGCTTTAGATGGATTCCCATCTCCATACAAAAGAATATTATGTTTGGAGACCTTTGAGGCCTCCTGAAATCTATAAACTCTTGTCAGAGATGCCCATGGCTGGGCTAGCAAAGTATGGATTAGCAAACCCCAGAACACATGGATGGGAGGTGGTCAAATTTTAGTCTTTTTTTGTTCCAGTGTAGGGGCACATCTCCTTCAATGCAAAGTTGCCCCTGCACTCAGGGCAAGAAGAAGGTCTTCTACTGAGGCTCTTGTACAGTGACCATTAGGCTTTAGACTAAATGTGAGCCAGATATCATAACATAGGAACCAGATCCAATCTGAAAATGCATTATTATTACGAGCTGTGCAAGCTACTGTTTCCTAGGGGAACTTTCTGGGGCTGGTGCCAGGATTATTCATGGACAAAGATACTTTCTCAGATATTGGGTGGATTCAGAGGAGGGGGGAGGATTGAAGGGTCTTTTGGGATTCCATGACTCTTCCATGATTCTAAGGAATGGACTTAGAGGAAATATTTATTGTATTATTTAAACCTAGCCCTGATTGACTGAGACACCAGACCTGTACACAGAACAAATTTATTTAATGCTTAACTCAGAAGTTTAGGATTCACTAACCAGAAATGTTCTAGAAAGCCAAATTTAATTATTTTAAGGGAGCCTTCCCTCAGCATCATCTCAAGCAACTTATGTGTCCTATCTGGAAACTGCCTCCATTCTGGATAGTCAAGTGTCATTTCCTTGTTTGATTGTTTAATTTTCATATAACATGTAACTTAACCAAACTGAGGATTTTGAGGAGGCTATTTTTGGGTTTGTGGGTTCTCTCTTTCTGGACACATTAATTAAACTTCCATATGAATTATTTCAGTGCTAGTAGGTTTCAATGTCATTCTCTGTCACACCAATGAATCAGCAACCTTTTCAGAACAACCTAATAAGAAAATTAGGTCCCCCTAGGGTGAATCTTCTTTGCACTGCCCTCCCCCAACCAGTTGGCATCCCAACATCATGCCACCAAGCACTTTCTTAAACCTACATGTGGTTCCCCACCCCAGCTCAACCTTACCAAGAATCCCCTTCCCTTTCTGAAAATACTGAGAATGCGCAATATTTGGAGATGAATGGCAGTGAAACAAAGAAATGGTCCCTTGAATCAAATGCCCATCTAGGGACCTCATTTTTAGCTTCCAAGGTCAAAAACATAAACTGTCAGGTTCAGGAAAAGCATACTGGTATGACACAAAAGTCTAATACTCTAACAGGATGATCTTTACTCCTGATTGTTGGCTGTTTTGAGGGATTTCTTGCTTTCCAACTAAGGGACCCCACAATGAGACTCCAAGAATGTTTTAACTCACCCCCTCCTGTAAAATGTTTTTCTTAACTATCCTAAATTGTCACAGATTGCTGCTCTGTACTATAAACAGAGTTAAAAGGCATCAAAACCAAATCTGGCTCATAAAATGCAGAAGCTGGCCAGAAATGTTCTAAGAAATCCAAATCTTATTAATTTAAGGAGGGTTTCTCTTTTTGGTTTTGGTTTGGCTCCTGAAGTTATTTGACCTGACACCTATCCCTATATTACCACCCCTGACTCATGGCTGGTGGTTATAAGCCCCTAAACTTTTACAGGAAACCAACTTTAAAAATTGCCCAAGAATGTTCATATTTGAAATTATCATGGTTATTAAGTTAGAACTCTATCTTCCTTCCAATTGCCACAACATCATTTCCCTCAATTAAATCTTAAAGCTTGACCTGAGAACAAGCAGTAATTCAATAGTCTTATTTTTGTCCCTTCAGTGTATTCATTAACCTTACTTGCCAAGACCACATTGCATGATCCATTAGATTGTTAGCTCCTTGAAAGCAAGACATATATCCCATTGGAATGTGAGTTCCTGGAGAGCTGGGAAAATGGTTTTGTCTTGCTTTATGTCACTAGGGATTTGCACAAAGTCTGGCATTAATTAAGTGAGCACTTAATGTGCTGATAAAGAACTACTGACTTGTGAATTCATCCAAAACCAACAAGGTAAATAGGAAGCTGGGGCTGGGAAATCTAAGCTTTTACTAATAAAGTCAAGAAAATTTGTGTTTTAAAATTGAATTAGCCTGGGAGTTCACACCTTGGAGATGTGAATTAAGAGGGATGGGGAAGTGCCTGGGAAATATAAAAGTTCAGACCTAATTCAACCGCAGTGGGAGTTCTGTGCTTTCTTTGAACTAATATGTTTTAGCTAAATATTTTCTGGAGGGACAGATAATTCCAAAGAGATGAAAGTTAAGTTTCTTAGCAAATTTCCTTTATCAAAGACCAAAGATGTCAGGTTGGCTGGAAATCTTAAAGACTACCTAGTCTGGCCACCTCATTTTATAAGTAAACAAATTGAGGCAAGAGAGATTTAAATGACATGGCTAAGCAGATAAGAAGTTCAACTAGGATTGGAACCTCAGCATTTTTACTCCAAATTCTGGCTACTTCCTCTTTAATGTATTGTAGATTGAGATATTTATGGGGAGATCTGAACTAATGAAGAAGGGGCTTGATTGTTGTTATTCACTCATGGCTGACTGTTCATGACTCTGTTTGTAGGGGTTTTCTTAGTAAAATTAATAAAGTGGTTTGCCATTTCCTTCTCCATCTCATTTTAGAGATGAGGAAATTGAGGCAAACAGAATTAAGTGATTTGCCCAGGGTCACTATTAATTTGGAAGTTGGAACTCTAATCAGTTCATCTAGCCCCCATTGTCAGAACCCTAATCCACCCACCCTGTTTCAGATGGATTTCTGAGACTGTCTTGATTACTATAGCTTGGGAAAGGTCTGTGATCTAGTCAGTCATGTAGATTCCACCAGGCTCCTCTTGATCATTCCCTGGCCTCTCTCTAGTTCCTCCCCAACTCCTCCCTTTTTCTTCCCCTTACTTCCCAGACCCTGCCCTTGCTCCTCCTCTTCCCTGAGTCTCAAGATTGTAATTTAATCATTTGATTCTGCCTTGCCTCTTGTCATGTCTAATTGAACCTGATTGAACCTTTGACAAATCTCTTTCCTATGATAAATATCTTGCTTAGATGTTTGTGGTCTCTTGAACTACTTTCTCCTTTTGTAACAACCTAAAATTATGCTTTCCCATTTTGTTATTTTCTAATATGCTCTCCCAATCCACTTCAACACAGTGAGTTCAGATTTGAATGCAGGAAGAGTGAGAGTGACTATGTGTACTAGAGGGATTCTTAAACTTTTCCACTCATAACCCCTATTCCTTGAGAAATTTTGACATACTCAGGTATATAACATATAAAATAGGTACACAAATCAAATATCTTCTGATAATAAATCATACCTTTGAAACCCTATGTGGGATTGCAACCCACAGTTTAAGAAGCTTTGCAGTAGAAAAAAAAAAAAATGAAAGGATTGATGCATGTAAATTTATGTTATTCTACAAGGTATTCCACTGTTTTTTGTTTACCCTATCTGTGGTAAAAAGATCCCTATACATTTGCTTCATATTTTCATTATACAATTATGTCCCCAAAGCATAGTGCAAGTTTCATGGAATTCTCTGAACAGGAATATTTTATAAATATATTCCATTGTTACAGAACCTTTATATAAGTAGTTTATGACATAGGAAATTATAAGTAATTTTTAAAGGTAAAAATTCTAAGTACAACCATTGCAAATGAAAAAATTTTATTCAACATTAAGATCACATGATTTTAGCTTGGAAAAGATTTTTTACTGGTACCAAGTATATGTCAGAGATGATGTAAGTGTTGTGGGTATAGGTACCATAAAAGCAAAAGAAAAGACTGCCCCTGTTTTCTAGAAGCTTAAATTCTAATAGGAATATTATTGGTGTAGGAACTTCAACTGTCCCTATTCTTTGTCTTGATGCTGTCTATATTTGCTAGGCAGCTTGCTCCAGCTTTATGGTAGGAAATCATTGAATATTATTTTATTCATGTTATTTCAGGAAATGTGTTTGCTTTGAAGCAAAAAAAAAAAAAAAAAGGGGAGGGAGTGGGAGAAAAAACTTATTCTATCTCATTGTCTTCTTCAGGCTAAGGGAAGATGAATTTGAAAAGATACAAGAGATAAATATTACCTGTTATGAGTATCTCTTAGAGACCTCTAAGCAAATCATTCTTTTTTATTTTATTTTATTTTTTTATTCATTTTTCCAAATTATCCCCTCCCTCCCTCCACTCCCTCCCCCCGATGGCAGGTAATCCCATACATTTTATATGTGTTACAATATAACCTAGATACAATATATGTGTGTAAATGCCTTTTTCTTGTTGCACATTAATTATTAGCTCCCGAAGGTATAAGTAACCTGGGTAGATAGACAGTAGTGCTAACAATTTACATTCGCTTCCCAGTGTTCCTTCTCTGGGTGCAGTTATTTCTGTCCATCATTGATCAACTGGAAGTGAGTTGGATCTTCTTTATGTTGAAGATTTCCACTTCCATCAGAATACATCCTCATACAGTATTGTTGTTGAAGTATATAGTGATCTTCTGGTTCTGCTCATTTCACTCAGCATCAGTTCATGTAAGTCTCTCCAAGCCTCTCTGTATTCATCCTGCTGGTCATTTCTTACCGAGCAATAATATTCCATAACCTTCATATACCACAATTTACCCAACCATTCTCCAATTGATGGACATCCATTCAACTTCCAGTTTCTAGCTACAACAAAAAGAGCTGCCACAAACATTTTGGCACATACAAGTCCCTTTCCGCTCTTTAGTATTTCTTTGGGATATAATCCCAATAACAGCAATGCTGGGTCAAAGGGTATGCACAGTTTAACAACTTTTTGGGCATAGTTCCAAATTGCTCTCCAAAATGGCTGGATTCTTTCACAACTCCACCAACAATGTATCAGTGTCCCAGTTTTCCCACATCCCCTCCAACATTCATCATTATTTGTTCCTGTCATCTTAGCCAATCTGACAGGTGTGTAGTGGTATCTCAGAGTTGTCTTAATTTGCATTTCTCTGATCAGTAGTGATTTGGAACACTTTTTTCATATGAGTGGAAATAGTTTCAATTTCATCATCTGAGAATTATCTGTTCATATCCCTTGACCATTTATCAATTGGAGAATGGTTTGGTTTCCTATAAATCAGGGTCAGTTCTCTATATATTTTGGAAATGAGACCTTTGTCAGAACCTTTCCTTTTAAAAATATTTTCC
This sequence comes from Sminthopsis crassicaudata, assembly GCF_048593235.1. NCBI lineage: Eukaryota > Metazoa > Chordata > Mammalia > Dasyuromorphia > Dasyuridae > Sminthopsis > Sminthopsis crassicaudata. The sequence continues at coordinate 561,849,708 of NC_133619.1, forward strand.
CAATTTGTTACTTCCCTTCTAATCTTGTTTGCATTAGTATTGTTTGTACAGAAACTTTTTAGTTTGATGTAATCAAACTCTTCTATTTTGTGATCAATAATGATCTCTAATTCTCCTCTGGTCATAAATTCCTTCCTCCTCCACAGGTCTGAGAGGTAGACTATTCTCTGTTCCTCTAATCTATTTATGATCTCATTCTTTATGCCTAAATCATGGACCCATTTTGATCTTATCTTGGTATATGGTGTTAAGTGTGGGTCCATATCTAATTTCTGCCATACTAATTTCCAGTTTTCCCAACAGTTTCTTCCGAATAATGAATTTTTGTCCCTAATGTTGGTATCTTTGGATTTGTCAAAGATTAGATTAAGCAAATCATTCTTGAAAGTGGACACACTGTGTGCAAGTATTGTCTCCAGAAAAAACATTTTCCATCTTCATGTTGCACTGTATGCTGGGAATTTTCCCAGCTCAGAATTCATCAAGTTGATATTATCATATACCCTGAGATGCACAGGGAAGATCTGAAGTTTTTCTGTGATAGCAACAAGGCCCTACTGTGTGTGACCTGTTCAAAATCAGAGGATCATGAGAACCATATACATTGGCCGATTGAAGTGGCTGCTCTCCTTTGTAGGGTAAGTCATATTGCAGTCCTGGAAAGTCCCCAGAGTGCTTTGAATTATTCCTTGCTTGTGACCCCCTCCTTGTCCATTTTGTTTATTTCTATATTAATTTATCCCATTGAGTTATTATCACTCTGATTACTCACCAATCTATCAAAAGAGGTCAAACAGCCACTTTTTCCTGCTGTGATTCTACCTTATAGACCAGACAGTTTTAGTCTTTCAGGGCTCATAAGTTTCTCAGCCCTTCACATTGCATGCCCTCAGCCTAGAGTGGACACATTCTAATAATATTTTTTCATATTATTCTTACAGAATGATATCTTGAAATATTGGAAGCTTTTGTAAAAGTGTATGAAAGATACTCAAGAACTAATAATGGAAGAGAAAGAGAAAACAGTGGCATGGGTTGTGCTGAACATTGTAAGCATCCAATGCTCTCTCTCTGTCTGCATATTTCTATTCTCAGATGGATTTCCTAACCATTTTGTTGAAGTTATTAGCCACATCTGATGGACAAGACTACTGAGGCTCATGGATACTGTGTTGCTTTTCATAATTCATTGGACTAATGAATTTAGGAGCTTTGAATCAAACCAATGTCTCCTGATCTGAAATCCAATGCTGTGTGTTAAAATGACCCCAGCTGAACCTGCCTTCTCATTTTTTTTCTCTCATATGTGGTGCCCAGTCTCATGCCCCTCCACACAAAAGCAGGGAAATAGGGTATTGGGGGAAGAATTTTCTAGAAAAAAATAGTTGATAAACAAGCTTTGAGAAGTAAGGACCTTTGTGAACAAAATTCTGGGACCTGGTCATAAATTGGCCTTGAAAAAGTAGTTAGGTAATAGGGAATCAGATTATCCTTCCATCATCATTATTTATAATAACAATGACATGTTGATTATAATACTTTTAGATTAGCATAGCCAATTCAGTCAGATAGACATGATATCCACTTCTGCTCCAACAGGTAAATTTTTTTTTTGCAATATTTAGGATTTCCAGGCAGGAAATACTTACAAATACAAATGCATGAATGCATTTGATTCATTTGATTTAATAAGGAAATCACAAATAACCCCAAAAGGTGAGCATTCTCCCAGAAGTTGGGTGTCTTGAATTCAGTAAGTCAAAGGAAATAAAATTCATGTTTTCTTCAGCATAAACTAGAGAATCCTGTCAATTTAATAATCTTTGGGTACCCATACTCTTGAGAGAACACTGTGCTGAATTCTGGAAAACATAAAAATAAGTAGGCTAAAGATACAGATCTAGGAGAGATAATCTGAGAATTATTGGACTTCCTGAAAAATATGATGAAAAAAAGAGCCTGGACACTATTCTTCAGGAAATCATCAAAGAGAACTGCCTAGAGGTTATAGAAACAGAGAGTAAAATAGACAATGAAAGAATTCATCGATCACCTATTGAAAGAAACCCCAAAATCAAAACTCCAAAAACATTGTGTTTGCATTGAAGTAGATGCACCCCAACAATGGACCTAAAAAAACCCAAAATTTGACCATCTCCCATCCATTGCATGAGCTGGGGTTTGCTAGCCTAGCCATGGGCATCTCTGATAGAGTTTACAGATTTCAGGAGGCCTCAAAGGTCTCCAAACATTATATTCTTTTGGATAGAGATGGATACGTGCCAGGCTACCTGAAAAAGAGTCTTATGTAGGTCTTGTCTAGGAATGCTCTCCTTATCTCTCAATGTGACATAAATATTTACTCACTATTTTTGCTCTGGATATCCCAAATATCTTTCTAAAATTTCCCTTTCACTCTGGACTGAAATCCTATTTTTTTTGGACTCCTCTTTCTTTTCCTATAGGATATAAACATTTGGAGAAATGCAATGTCTATAACTCATGTGATGCTAAAAGGAGGACTAATCACCTTTATAACGGACTCATCAGGGAAGACATCAACGATTTATACAATTGGCAATGTTCAAGCTGAGGCCATCCATGAAAGAGAATTCTTGCTAAATGTTTAGTCCCAAGACACAATTGTTGACAAAGAAGGAGGTATGAATAATCTGAGTTGTTTTCTTTGAAATATAATTAATGTAAGCACCTTTACCTCTATTCAAAAGGCAGTATGTGCAAATGGCCATGCATTTGAGGTTGGTATTCTTCTGGTTTTGAATCTGTTGTATTTAATAAACTTCACTTCTTGTGAAAGATTCATTTTTATCACTTATATATTTGTTCAGTAATAGCATTATAAGTCTATAGCAGGGGGATTCTATTTTACATAAGCACTCAAAACTTTAGTGGATAGATTTGAAGGGGTCTGCTTGTGGGTGAGAAAAAAATGACATTTTCCTGTTCATTTTTAGTTATATGATTTTGATCCCTTTTGGGGAGCTTTTCTTGGCAAAAATGCTGGAGTCATTTTTTTCATTTCCTTCTCCAATTCATTTGACAGATGAAGAAAAGAAATTGAGGCAAACAGGATGACTCACCCAGGGTCAAAACAACAATAACTCTTGCATGAGAAAAAATGGCATTCATTCAAAAATTATTGTTTTTTATTTATGACAGTAATCTATTTGATTTTAAGCATTTAACCATATTATTCTGAAAAGAGCCAGCAATTTTTAAACAAGACTGTCAGTAAGTCAATGACATATAATCACAGGTTAATTCCTGATCTCTGGACCCTCAAAGCCCTGATAAAGTTTGGTTGGGAAGGAGACAATTAGTTTTTAGATATATTCGAAGATGACAATGTCACCTCTCTGTGTTGGTCTTAAAAAGTAGAATTTAAAAATTTTTTGATTTATTAGTTTTGATTTGCCCAAAAACTGATTTGATATAGCTCAAATTGCAAAGAATTCTTATTTACAAAGATCAGTTTCCCAGTGAAAAGTCTCCTCCCCTCTCCCTTTCCTTCACCATTACATATGCCATATTACTAGTGTTAAGAATTTAACACAGAGAAGCCAGCTTGATGTGTGTGTGTATTATATATATATATATATATATATATATATATATATATAAATTTTTACTCCAATTTTCAAAATTCAAATTCCATTTTTTTTTTGTATTTGGTCTTAAGATAGTCAAGGAGGAATAGTATATGTGAAAGAGGAATAACTGGATGATCCTATGAATTGGGTATATATTGGCTGTATGGTCCTGAGCAAGTCACTTAATTTTTCTTCTTCAATTTCACCTATTTGAGTTCTGAAGATCTAGTGAAGTAACATAAAAAATTTAGTAAGCCTTAAATCATTATATAAAGGTTGGGGATTATTAACCAGTTTATGTCAGAATTTTCACTGACTGACTTAGAAACATGCCAGCTACTAAAAGTAGCTTTGTCTTAGCCAACATACCTGAATTTGGAACTAAGAGAGATCAGAATTTAACCTCCAGTGCCAAAAATTGTGGTAGACTGTGAAATCCAGAATAAATTTTGGGTCATTTTTTCCTCACTGTTGGGTTCTATGAAAGCTCAAATATTAATCTCTATACCTACATCACTCTGACTATAGTAGGCATTATGTTGTCCCAAATCATATGACTAGATAAGGTCTAAATGGATTCATGATTTAGATATAAAGAGTGATATTATAAATAAATTAGATGAACAAAGGACAGGTTACTTCTCAGATCTGTGGAGAAGGAAGGAATTTGTACCAAAGAAGAATTGGAGTACATTATTGAACACAAAAATAGATAATTTTGAGTATATTAAGTTTTTGTATAAACAAAACTAGTTCAGACAAGATTAGAAGGGAAGCAATAAAGTGGGAAAATATTTTTACTTTCAAGGGTTCTGATAAAGGCTTCATTTCTAAAATACATAGAGAAATGACTCAAATTTATAAGAATTCAAGCCATTCTCCTACTGATAAATGGTCCAAGGACATGAACAAACACTTTTTCAGATCAAGAAATTGAAACTATTTCTAGTCATATGAAAAAGAGCTCTTAATCACTGTATTGATCAGAGAAATGAAAATTAAGATAACTCTGAGGTATCACTACATACCTCTCAGATTACTTAAGATGACAGGAAAAGATAAATGATGAATATTGGAGGGGATGTGGGAAAACTGGGACCTTGATAAACTATTGGTGGAATTGTAAACTGATCTAGCAATTTTGGAGAACAATTTGGAATTATGCCCACCCAAAGAGCTATCAAAAAGTGCATATTCTTTGATCCAGCAGTATTTTTTCTGGGTTTATATCCCAAAGAGATCTTAAAGGATCTGAAAGGGACCCATGTATGCAAAAATATTTTTGGCAGCCCTTTTTGTAGTGGCAAGAAACTGAAAATTGAGTGGATGCCCATCAGTTGGAGAATGGCTGAGTTTGGCATTAAGTTCTAGGATTCTATCATGTGAAGAACTGGAAATGGCCTTTCATTTTGGCAAAAGGTAGTTTTATTTATGAGCTTACAGAAAAAATGAAGAGCTCATATACCATAGTACATTCATGGAATATGATTATTCTATAGGAAATGATCAGCAGGATGATTTCAGAGAGGCCTGGAGAGACTGACATGAACTGATGCTGAATGAAATGAGCAGGACCAGGAGATCATTATACATGTCAACAACAAGATTATACGATGATCAATTCTAATGGATATAGCTCTTTTGAACAATGATATAATTGTAACATTTCCAATGTTACATGTCTTTGTCTGCCTGCATTTTTTATTTCCTTCACAGGTTAATTGTACATTATTTCAAAGTCCGATTCTTCATGTGCAGCAAAATAACTGTATGGATATGTATACATATATTGTATTCAACATATACTTTAACATATTTAACATGTATTGGTCTACCTGCTATCTGGGGGAGGGGATAGGGGGAAGGAAGGAAAAAATTGGAACAAACAATTTTGCAATTGTCAATACTGAAAAATTACCCATGCAGATATCTTGTAAATAAAAAGTTATAAAAAAGCAAAAAAGAAAAAAAAAAAAAAAAAAGAGATGATTAAAGTCAGTTCCAATGGAGATATGTTCCATTGTGATGGAGATTGTGATGGAGAGAGCTATTTACACTCAGAGAAAGAACAGTGGGAACTGAGGGTAGATCATAAAATAGCATTTTCTTTCTTTTTCTTGTTTGCTTAAATTTTATTTTCTTTCTCATTTTTCTGTTTTGGTCTGATTTTTCTTGTGCAACAAGATAATTGTGTAAATATGCATGCATATATTGGATATATATTTTTAACATGTTTAACATATATTAGATTACTTGGCATCTAGGGGAGGTGGTAAGGAGAAGGGGGAGAATTTGAAACACAATGTTTTGCAAAGGTCAATTTTGAAAAATCATGGATATGTTTTGAAAAGAAAAAGTTTTAATAATAATAATAAATAAATAAAATGTTGACCCAAATTATTTAATCTCTGTTTTCCTTATGTCTTTGCTGACTACTTCAGAGGGTTATTGGATTGAAACTACTTTTTTGAATACATAAAAGATAGTTTAATATTTGGATTTAAACAGTTAAACTGCTAGAATATTTGAAAAAAAAGTTTCTCTGAATTGTTCAAATTACAAATTGTCAATTCTGTCAAATATTCATCAAGTACTTACTGCACACATTTGTTCTTTGAGTCATATTTTGTTCCCCCAATTATTTCCCCTTCCTTTTACCTAGAACCTTTTGCTCATGTCTAGGTCAGGAACCCTGCAGCTGTCCTGATCGTTGGAAAACAGTATGATCTGCAAACTTCACTAGTTTCTAGAAATTAGTGTTCTTGATGATTTTATCCACATGATAGCAAATAAGATGGATCAAGTGCTCCCTCCCAAACCCATACACTCTCTTAGCCTTTGGCAGCTCTAGAGTGAAAATGAAATAATATCAGTCTCTTCTCCATTTACAAAGGACCAACTCAAATTGTTCTCCCTTGTTTCAGCTCTGTTTTTGAGAATCCATCCAAGTCTTGGGCAGATGTACATTTTGATAGCTGACAAAGTCATCTGATTTGGGTAAAAAAAAAAAAAAAAAAAAAAAAACCATCCCAATTCTATATACTGCTATTAGAGAATTAAGATTGAATTTCTCAATACCCACTAATTGAGTCTTGTGTCCACACCACCTAAGTGCAGTGAAGTCCTTTAGCTTTTTATTCCTATTTCTCTCTTGATTCTGCTCCAAGCCCTGCAAACCCCAGAAAAATACCTATCTCCACACATTGATTCAATCTTTCTTCAATTCTCTTCTATCAGTCCCTTACCTCTATATAATCTAATATAGATATATATTTAATATAGATATATTTTAATATCCAAATCCATCTGCAGAATTAGTTTCTTTTACTGTACTAAAATCTCAAGCTAATAAGCACAGACATTCTCACACAATCGAAATTCATTGCAAAACTGAGTTTTCGACAATGAAAGTGGAAACTTCAAAGTTTATGAACAAAGTCTCATTTAGATTTCTTCTAATTTGTTTCCTTATTTACAAATGGTTTATCTTAATCCCCTTTGGATGAATTTATTTTTAATTTACTTTGGCAAATGCAATAAATAATTCACTGAAGATCACATCTTATTCTTTTATTTCTTAAGATATTCTTTTTTTTCTTAAGATAATATTTTTTGGGGCAGCTAGGTAGTGCCATGGATAGAGCACCATTCTTGAAATCAGGAGGACCTGAATTCAAATCTAGCCTCAGACACTTAATACTTCCTAGCAGTGTGACAAGTTGGCAAGTGACTTAACCCAAGTAGCCTCAGGAAAAAAAAAAGTACGAAAGAAAGAAAAAGATACTATTTTCAATTTTTCAAATTGATTTGCATTTGATTTAGATATCTCTTTCCAACCTGAACAAAAATATACCTATATTCTAAGTAGTTCTCAGATATTAGATAAGGTTCTAAAATTTCCAACTCGAAAAACTGCTTGCCATTTTGGTTTTTCTTAGCTGTTACATTCACCTGAGAGAAAATTTTTTGATTTACTTTAGTTCTCATTGGGACTGAGCATTCTTTAATCTGTGAAATCACCTTTTCCTCAAGTGCTACTTACATCCAAATGATGTGTTTGAAGTTCAGCACCAAAGGATGAGATGATGAGATTGAGGAAAGCTATTAGGCACCAAAAGTTGGGGTTTGACATCAAGTGCTAGGATTCTGTCATATGAAGAACTTGAAATGCCCTTTCTTTTTGGCAAAAAATAGATTTATTTATGAGATCACAGAAAAAATGAAGAGGTCAAATAGGCATTAGGAGTGGTAAATATGAAATAGATTTGGGAGAGCATAAAGTTGGACACCAAGATGAGGAAGGGATGGGAGGAAGGAACAAGAGGCAGCAGAATTCCACAGCATGCTAACTCAAAAAGGATTCAGCAAAACTGCTATAGGGCATGGATATATTTATTGGGAAAATTTAACCTCAGGCGTTTGACACAACTTGGCTTTCTGATTGGATACAGTATGGTGGGATCTCCATAGGAGATGGGTCTGAAGGATAGAGCTGATCCTATCATTGCTTATCCCTGCTTGCCTCAGGGAGTAATCTTACTGCAGGCTTTCTGTGCCAACCCCACCAGTGATCCCAGGACCCCATCACAAATTCTACCAAATCTCTACTTTCAACACACTTAGGGAGAAGCAGCCCATACCCCCATCCCACCAAGCTGTTTTAGTATATACAAGTTATTCAAACCACTTCTATTATAATTTGGAAATACATGTTAAATATATTATACTAACTGCTAAAATCTCACAAGTTATCAGGTTTCAAAGGCTAAGATTTCTTAAATTTCCTTAACCCAAGTCTCTGGCCAAGAAAAGTTCCCTGCCTAAAACCCATTAGGTCTCTGGGTCCTGATTAAGAATATAAACAGCATTTTTTATGTTTTGTCCAGAGAACCTGAGAATCTTCTTCTCCTGGATTATTATTATTTTTTGTAATTGGATAAGAAATACCATTCTTCACTTGCAGTCTTCCTTATCCTTAATCACTGAATGATTCCTTAGTTAAACTCAGAACTTAGAGTAAAAAAGTCAATGTCTTCCACTCCATTTCCTGATCTATTTCTGACCACTGGACCCACATAGCTCTAGAGGAGAAAGTGAAGCTGATGACTTGCATATCATTCCTTCATTCAAATCTGCTTGACATGCATGTCAGGGCATCACTTCCCAATGTCATGATACTCTTCAAAAATGAAGTTCAAACAAGTCTCTTGATGAGTTTTCAATGACATAAATTTTTGCAAATGGAAAAAGGATCTCTCTTTTCTAAATATGCTACTTCTGTTTCTCTCCTCAGCACTTCAAAACTTGCCAGAACTAGCAACACTGAAATGAAAGTATATTTCTCTTTTTGAACAATTTTTAATATTCTTTAAAAAGTTTTGTGTTGCCACCTGTCAGATTGTCTAGAATGACAGGGAAAGATAATGCAGAATGTTGAAGGGGATGTGGGAAAACAGGGACATAGCTACATTGCTGGTGGAATTGTGAATACATCCAGCCATTCTGGAGAATGATTTGGAACTATGCTCAAAAAGTTATCACACTGTGCATACCCTTTGACCCAGCAGTGTTACCACTGGGCTTATATCCCAAAGAGATCTTAAAGAATGGAAAGGGACCTGTATGTGTCAAAATGTTTGTGGCAGCCCTCTTTGTAGTGTCCAGAAACTGGAAACTGAGTGGATGCCCCTCAATTGGAGAATGGCTGAATAATTTGTGGTATATGACTATTATGGAATATTATTGTTCTGTAAGAAATGACCAACAGGATGATTTCAGAAGGGCCTGGAGAGACTTACATGAACTAATGCTGAGTGAAATGAGTAGGACCAGGAAATCTTTATATACTTCAACAATACTATATGATGATCAGTTCTGATGGATGTGGCCCTCTTCAACAATGAGATGAACCAAATCAGTTCCAATAGAGAAGTAATGAACTGAACCAGTTATGCCCAGTGAAAGAACTCTGGGAGATGACTATGAACCACCACAGAGAATTCCCAATATCCCTATTTTTGTCTGCCTTCATTTTTGATTTCCTTCACAGGCTAATTGTACACTATTTCAAAGTCCGATTCTTTTTGTATAGCAAAATAACTGTTTGGACGTGTGTGTGTGTGTGTGTGTGTGTGTGTGTGTGTGTGTGTATAGTATTTAATTTATACTTTAACATATGTAACATGTATTGGTCAACCTGCCATCTGGGGGAGGGTGTGGGGGGAAGGAGAGGAAAATTGGAACAAAAGGTTTTGCAATTGTCGATGCTGAAAAATTACCTGTGCATATATCTTGTAAATAAAAAGCTATTATAATTAAAAAAAAAAAGTTTTGTGTTAAAAATTCTATCCTTCTTTTCTTCTCACTCCTCCTTGAAAGCAATCTGATATCTTTTAAATTTTTGACAAGTAAAGTTCTCATCCCTTCCCACCCCAAATATTTTTCTTTGGCTAATCAGGCCACAAGGAAAAGTTTGTTGCAATAACCAGAACAGATCATAGATAATGTTCTAAACATATACTATACCTTGCATTGAGGAAAAACAGACAAATCGCTTTTCTTTTCTTAAGGAATATTGTGAGGTTTCAGACTACAGAGAAGGGAGAGTGATGTTTCTTGGGCTCTAAGTAGAAGTCTTGGGACAGAGAAGGATTTTAGGAATTGATTTTTTTCAAAGGATCCTTCAATTTTCTACCTTTAAATATATATATATATATAATATGTTAATACATTACATACATAAAATAAATATTATACATGATATATTAACATATGTTATATGTAAATATATGATTTATAGACATTTAGATATATTACATATATTTTAAAATATAAAATAAATACAATTGTATATCTTCAGGGAATCTTTTAAGCTAGCACTGATATTCTTTTTTTGGATTGGGTGAGAATATTAATTCTGATAATGGAACAGAATTCTAAGATTTTATAAGAAATAAGGGAGGGAGAATTGCAAATTGAATGCATCTGCCCTCAAAAGAGAAATGGAAAAAAACAGACTGCTAAATTGATGTTAGATACTAAATTGCTTTGGACCAAATGTTTGTCTATTGCTTTGTTAAAGAATTAAAACTGCCCAAGAAGAGATCTGGGGTATTCCTAATATGAGATTGTAGCATCTCTTAATGCTACCCTAACCTTGTAGCTTCCTTTAGAGGTACTCTTAATGCCCATCCATCGACGGCACAGCTAGGCCACACTTACTTGTCTTCAGGCACCAACCTGGATAACACAAAGACAGACCACCAGGAGGTAGGGGTGAAGAGAAAGAAAACTTTATTCTAAGATAGCACATATTTATACCCTCCTGAGGATCTGGAGGAAGAGGAGTTCCTCTAGAACCTGGCATAATAGGATTGTCCTCAAGAAGAGGAAGGGAGGCATGTTAGGCTTTTAGAGCACTGAGGAGGGAGACATGGAACCTGGCATCAGACACTGCCTCTGGGAGATGACTATGAACCACTCAAGAGAATTCCTTCCGCATACCTTGAACTGAATTCATTGCTTCTCAAGCCTTTTTAATACTTACATCAACCCTCTTTTATTAATAAGACCAAGTGTTCTCATGTTGACAAATGAGAAGCTCTTCCATAAGCACTTCTAAAGAATTTTTTAAGAATACATATAGAGGGACATCCAGCCAAGATGGCGAAGAGGACACACAAATCTATCTAAGCTCCTTCTTGCACTCAGAATACTTTTTTTTTTTTTTTTTTTTTTTTCATGACAAGGCTTGGAATTAGTGCTTGACTGAAAAAAAACCCACAAATAATTACCAATAGAAGATATCCTCAAAATTTGCCAGGAAAGGTCTGTTTTTGCTCACAGGTAGGGATGGTTAGATCAGGTGCAGACTGCAGGCAGGCAGTGAGAACACATCAGGCAGCTCACACTGAGCAGACTGGAGGAGCATGGGGTATGATCTCAGCTGTTTCTGCAGGCTACCTTGCCCTGGCAGCAAGCTAGTAGCTCAGCAGAGAAGCTATAAACACAAAGCGTAAAGACTATAACCTGGTAAAGCTGGGGTCTCTCGGGACCTGGCCATACCCACACAACACCCTGAGTGACTCAGTACACTCTCAAATTCTCAGAGTACAGAAGCAGCACAGTCATTGCTGTTCTCCTAGTGCCTCACTGCTGCCCCCTGTAGTCTGAAGAGGAAGCTTGGTAATACCATCCAGCAGACTGCTTTTTGTGTTAGTTTTGTTTTCTTTAATTCCTGTTAGGATTACTAGATGAGAACTCAGGTTGTCTGGACAGTGACAAGGTGAGAATTCAGGTTGTCTGGACAATTACAAGGTGAGAACTCAGGTTGACTTGATAGAAGGGGCAAGCTCATTGGCTGAAGTGGTTCTTCCCAGAAGCCCTTGCATTATCCCATGCCCATTCTCTGGGAGGATAAAAGAGGCAACAGTGGGCCTGGAAAGCAGTCTGCCTGGAGAAGGATAAGAGCTGGAGGAGATTCAGAGCCAGGATTCAAGAAGAGAAGACTGCATTACATCTGGCTTGACGCAGCTCTCTGCAGGAAGGGAAGTCGGCTCTCTGCAGGAGGGGAAGTCACTTCTCTGGACAAGAGTTAACAGCAACTGCCTGGAGACAACGGTTCACTACAGGAAGAAGAATCTGTCTGAAAGATTTGAGTAGACACAGCAGATCTCTTCCCAGAGAGCGATCTGGCAGCTTCTGGAGACGACAGCTCGCTACATTTGGCGCCCAATGTGGGGCCAGGACTTTTGCTTATCCTGACAAGAGGAGCTAGACCAGACCTTAGCAATTTGGCGCCCGAACAGGGACCTGAACCCTGGACCCTCAGATCTTTGACAAAATGAGGAAAAAATTAAAGTCCGCTCTAACAATAGATAGCTTCTATAGGGATAGAGAGCAAATGCCAAACCCTGAGGAGACTAAAACAGATTGCCTCCAGATGAATCCCCAAAAGGGGATTTGATCTGGTCACCAACACACAAGACTCTCATAGAAAAAATTAGAAAGGCTCTCACAAGAGAGCTAGATGAAAATTGGGGAAAGGGAAGGGAAGCTTGGCAAGGGGGTTTGGATAAGTCATCCCACTCATTTAAAGTAGAGTGGATAAAAAAATCAAATCCCTGAAAAAGAGAATTATTGAATTGGAAAAGATAAACAATTTCAAAGAAAACAAAATTAGTGAATTGGAAAAAAGAAAATAGTTCTCTAAAAAATAAAATTGGCAAAATGGAAAAAAATTCCATAAAACAAAACAACTCATTTAAAAAACTCAATTGGACAATTACAAAAAGAAATAGAAAAAGTAAATGAAGAAAATAATTCATTAAAAATCAGAATTTAACAAGTGGAAATGAAGGACTCGAGGAGACACCAAGAATCAATCAAGCAAAACCAAAACAATGAAACAATGGAAAAAAATGTCAAATACCATCTTGGAAAAACAACAAACCTGGAAAACAGATGTAGGAGAAATAATCTGAGAATTATCAGACTTCCTTAAAAATATGATGAAAAAAAGAGCCCAGACACTATTTTCCATGAAACTAACAAAAAGAACTGCCCAGATGTTATAGAAACAGAGGGTAAAATAGACATTGAAAGAATTCATCGATCACCTACTGAAAAGGACCCTAAAATAAAAACTCTAAGAAATATTGTGGCTAAATTCCATAAATAGCATACCAAGGAATAAATACTACAAGGAACTAGAAATAAACAATTTAAATATAGAGGAGCCACAATAAGGATCACTGAAGATCTAGCAGTGTTCACATTAAAGGATCAAAGGACCTGGAATCTGATATTCCAAAAGGCTAAGGAACTTGATATGCAGCCAAGAATAACTCACCCAGAAAAATGAGTATTTTTTTTTCCAGGGAAGAAGATGGACATTCAATGAAATAGGTGAATTTCAACTATTTCTGATGAAAAAACCAGAACTAAACAAAAAGATTGATCTCCAAATATAGGACTCAAGAGAAATATAAAAAGGTAAAAAAAATTTTTGGGAACTATATTTCTGTTATAAATATACATAAAGAACATATGTAGCATTTGTTTCAGAAATTAGAGGTGGAAAGGAAATTGTACCAGAGAAAGGGTAAAGTGGGGGTACTACATCTCAGAAAGAAGCAAAGGAAACCTATTGTATCTGAGGGAAAGAAGGCAGGGGGATGAACATAGAATACATCTTACTCTCATCAGAATTCACTTAAAGAGAAAAATATTAGATATACTCAATTTACAAAGAAACTTCTACCACCTCATTGAAAAGTGGGTGGGGAAAAGTGAAAAGTAAAAGTAAAAGTAGGGAATAGAGAAATTGTGAGGAAAAGGGGTAAGAAAAGGGGAGGAACTCTAAGGTGGGGGGAGGGATACTAAAAAGGAAGGGCTGTGAACAAGTGTTGCTCACAAGTATAATACTGGGGAGGGGATAAGGGGGAAGGAAAGGAGAAAAGCATAAAAAGGGGTTTACAAGATGGCAAGTGATACAGTATTAGTAATTCTAACCATAAATGTGAATGGGGTAAATTCCCACATAAAGTGGAGGTGGATAGCAGACTGGATTAAAAGCCAGAATCCTACAATATGTTGTTTATAGGAAATACACTTGAAGGAGAGCGATACATACAGAGTAAAGGTAAAAGGCAGGGGTAGAATCTACTATGCTTCAGGGGAGTCAAAAAAGCAGGGTTAGCCATGCTGATCTCAGATCAAGCAAAAGCAAAAATTGATCTAATTAAAAGAGATAAGGAAGGGCACTATATCTTGTTAACAAGTACCATAGATAATGAAGCAATATCAATATTAAACATATATGGACCGAGTGCTGTAGCATCCAAATTCTTATTTTTTTTTTAATTTAATTTTTATTTTATTTTATAATTATTACTTTTTTTTTTTGACAGTACATATGCATGGGTAATTTTTTATAACATTATCCCTTGCACTTACTTCTGTTCAGATTTTTTCCCTTCCTCCCCCAACCCCCTCCCCCAGATGGCAGGCAGTCTTATACATGTTAAATATATTACAATATATTCTAGATACAATATATGTGTGTAGAACCAAATTTCTTGTTGCACAGGAAGAATTGGATTCAGAAGGTAAAAATAACAGTTTACACTCATTTCCTAGTGTTCCTTTTCTGGATGTAGCTGATTCTGTCCATCATTAATCAATTGGAATTGGATTAGCTCTTCTCTATGTTGAAGATATCCACTTCCATCAGCATACATCCTCATACAGTATCATTGTTGAAGTGTATAATGATCTTCTGGTTCTGCTTGTTTCACTCAGCATCAGTTGATGTAAGTCTCTCCAAGCCTCTCTGTATTTCTCCTGTTGGTCATTTCTTACAGAACAATAATATTCCATAACCTTCATATACCATAATTTACCCAACCATTCTCCAATTGATGGATATCCATTCATCTTCCAGTTTCTAGCCACTATGAAAAGGGCTGCCACAAACATTTTGGCACATACAGGTCCCTTTCCCTTCTTTAGTATTTCCTTGGGATATAAGCCCAGTAGTAGTATGGCTGGGTCAAAGGGTATGCACATTTTGATAACTTTTTGGGCATAATTCCAGATTGCTCTCCAGAATGGTTGGATTCTTTCACAACTCCACCAACAATGCATCAGTGTCCCAGTTTTCCCACAGCCCCTCCAACATTCATCGTTATTTGTTCCTGTCATCTTAGCCAATCTGACAGGTGTGTAATGATATCTCAGAGTTGCCTTAATTTGCATTTCTCTGATCAATAGTGATTTGGAACACTCTTTCATATGAGTGGAAATAGCTTTAATTTCATCATCTGAAAATTGTCTGTTCATATCCTTTGACCATTTATCAATTGGAGAATGGCTTGATTTCTTATAAATTAAAGTCAATTCTCTGTATATTTTGGAGATGAGGCCTTTATCAGAACCTTTAACTGTAAAAATGTTTTCCCAATTTGTTACTTCCCTTCTAATCTTGTTTGCATTAGTTTTGTTTGTGCAGAAACTTTTTAATTTGGTGTAATCAAAATTTTCTTTTTTGTGATCAATAATGGTCTCTAGTTCTCCCTTGGACACAAACTCCTTCCTCCTCCACAAGTCTGAGAGGTAAACCATCCCCTGTTCCTCAAATTTATTTATGATTTCATTCTTTATGCCTAAATCTTGGACCCATTTTGATCTAATCTTAGTATGTTGTGTTAAATATGGGTCCATGCCTAAATTCTGCCATACTAATTTCCAGTTTTCCCAGCAGTTTTTGTCAAATAATGAATTCTTATCCCAAAATTTGGGATCTTTGGGTTTGTCAAACACTAGATTGCTATTTTTATTCACTATCTTGCCCTGTGAACCTAACCTATGCCACTGATCAACTAGTCTATTTCTTAGCCAATACCAAATGGTTTTGGTGACTGTTGCTTTATAATATAGCTTTAAATCAGGTACACTTAGACCACCTTCCTCTGACTTTTTTTTCATTAGTTCCCTTGAAATTCTCGACCTTTTGTTGTTCCATATGAATTCTGTTGTTATTTTTTCTAGGTTATTAAAATAGTTTCTTGGAAGTATGATTGGTATAGCACTAAATAAATAGATTAGTTTAGGGAGTATTGTCATCTTAATTATATTCGCTCAGCCTATCCAAGAGCACTGAATGTCCTTCCAATTATTTAAATCTGACTTTATTTTTGTGGCAAGTGTTTTGTAATTTTGCTCATATAATTCCTGACTCTCCTTTGGTAGATATATTCCCAAATATTTTATACTATCGACCGTTATTTTGAATGGAATTTTTCTTTGTATCTCTTGCTGTTGGATTGTGTTGGTAATGTATAAAAATGCTGAGGATTTATGTGGATTTATTTTGTATCCTGCGACTTTGCTAAAATTCTGAATTATTTCTAATAGCTTTTTAGCAGAATCTTTGGGGTTCTCTAAGTATACCATCATGTCATCTGCGAAAAGTGATAATTTGATTTCCTCATTTCCTACTCTAATTCCTTGAATCTCTTTCTCAGCTCTTATTGCTGAGGCTAGTGTTTCTAGTACTATATTGAAAAGTAATGGTGATAGTGGGCAACCTTGTTTCACTCCTGATCTTACAGGGAAAGGTTCTAGTTTATCGCCATGACATATGATGTTTACTGAAGGTTTTAAATATATGCTCCTTATTATTTTAAGGAATAGTCCATTTTTTCCTATACTCTCAAGCGTTTTTAGTAGGAATGGATGTTGGATTTTATCAAATGCTTTTTCTGCACATCCAAATTCTTATAAGAGAAATTAAGAGAGCTGCAAGAAGAAATAGACAGTAAAACTATAATAGTGGGAAACCTCAACCTTGCACTTTCAGAATTAGATAAATCAAATCACAAAATAAATAAGAAGTCAAGGAGGTAAATAGAATAATAGGAAACTTAGGTATGATAGATTTTTGGAGAAAACTAAATGGAGACAGAAAGGAGTACACTTTCTTCTCAGCAGTTCATGGAACCTATACAAAAATTGACTATATTTTAGGACCTAAAATTTTCAAATTCAAATGCAGAAAGGCAGAAATAGGAAATGCATCCTTTTTAGATCATGATGCAATGAAAATGACAATCAATAAAAAGCCAGGAGAAAATAGATCAAAAAATAATTGGAAACTCAACAATTTCATACTAAAAAATGATTGGGTGAAACAGCAAATCATAGACATACTTAATATCTTCACTCAAGAAAATGACAATAATGAGACATCATACCAAAATGTGTGGGACACAGCCAAAGCAGTAATAAGGGGAAATTTTATATCTCTAGAGGCTTATTTTCATAAAATAAAGAATGAAAAGATCAATGAATTGGGCTTGCAATTAAAAAAACTAGAAAAGGAACAAATTAAAAATCCCCAGTCAAACACTAAACTTGAAATTCTAAAAATAAAAGGAGAGATTAATAAAATTGAAAGTTAAAAAAAAAACTATTGAATTAATTAATAAAACTAAGAATTTGTTTTATGAAAAAACCAACAAAATAGATAAACACTTAGGAAATCTGATTTTAAAAAAGGAAAGTGGAAAATCAAATTGTTAGCCTCAAAAATGAAGACAGAACTCAACACCACTGAAGAGGAAATTAGAGCAATAATTAAGAGTTACTTTGCCCAACTTTATGTCAATAAATTCAATATTTTAAATGAAATGGAAGAATACCTTCAAAAATATAGCATGCCCAGATTAACAGAGGAAGAAGTAAATTGGTTAAATGGTCCCATTTTAGAAAAAGAAATGGAAGAAGCTATTAATCAGCTCCCTAAGAAAAAATCCCCAGAACCAGATGGATTTACATGTTAATTCTACCAAACATTTAAAGAACAATTAACTCCAATGCTATATAAACTATTTGAAAAGATAGAGACTATAGGAGTTCTACCAAATTCCTGACACAGACATGGTACTAATACCTAAACCAAGTAGGTTGAAAACATAGAAAGAACATTATAGACCAATGTCCCCAGTGAATATTGATGCAAAAATCTTAAATAAAATATTAGCAAAAAAATTACAGAAAATTATCCCCAGGATAATACACCATGACTAAATAGGATTTATGCCAGGAATGCAGGGCTGGTTTAATATTAGGAAAACTATGTCAATAATCAAATTAACAAAAACCATATGATTATCTCAATAGATGCAGAAAAAGCATTTGATAAAATCCCACATCTATTCCTAATAAAAACCCTTGAGAGTATAGGAATAAATGGACTTTTCCTTAAAGCAGTTAGGAACATCTATTTAAAACCATCAGTAAACATCATATATAATGGAGATAAACTGGAATCATTCCCAGTAAGATCAGGAGTGAAACAAAGTTGCCCACTATCACCATTATTATTCAATATTGTATTAGAATCATTAGCTTCAGTAACAAGAATTGAGAAAGAGATTAAAGGAATTAGAGTAGGCAATGAGGAAACCAAATTAACACTCTTTGCAGATGATATGATGGTAGACTTAGAAAACCCCAAAGATTCTACTAAAAAGCTATTAGAAATAAAACAACTTTAGCAATGTTGAAGGATACAAAATAAATCCACATAAATCCTCAGCATTTTTATATATCACCAACAAAATCTCACAAAAAACCTTTTGAAGTGGCCAGGACTGTGATAATCAGTTTTTAAGTCAAGGGTTTGGTTTATCTCAAATCTATTTGCTTACTATCCACAAGGCAGTATAGAGGGTAGAGATTAAAGTCTTCATGGAAGTGTAAAAACAGACACAGAGGGCCAAGAATTTAGCTTAGATTAAATAGAGCTTCTCAATTTGGGAAGTGGAGATTGAATTCAGACCTCATTTTCAGGTTCTCATTTGCAACACAAGGCTGCTAAAGTACTCATATTTGCAGTGGAGTAAGTGAAAATATTTGTCTGAAGTGATTACTAGTAACTAATAGTAGTTGACATTTATGAAGTACTTTTAAGTTTTACAAAATGTTTTATATAGTTCATCTCATTTGATCTTCAAAACAACCCTGATATCCTATTCTACAGGTGATAAGATCAATGGAAGACAAAAACTAAATGACTTTATGTAGAATCACACTGAGGGCAAATTTGAACTTAGTTCAAAAGCACTATCCATATGGCCACCTAATGGTACATTACTACTTCTGATTACTTTTCAGTCAAATAAAAGCTGATCCCAGATTGTGAATATTGGATAGAATATTTAGTAATTGCATTTATCCAGCTGGTTTCTCCATGAATTGAATTCTCAAACAATGATTGTAATCAAGTCATATGTAATTCCACAAGAACTTTCCACTATTAATGGAAATGTTTTCAGAAGCTGATCTTGGTGGAATTTCAATAATTCACAGATCACGCAATATCAATTCAATGAACTTTGAGGTGGAGGGAAGAGGGAGCAAGGAGGGAAGAGGGGTACATTGTACACAGTTATAGCAACATGTATGATCAAGTATGAAGGACTTGGCTGTTCTCAGCAATACTATGATTCAAGATAATTGCAATAGACTTGGAATGGATGCCATCTGCATCCAAAGAAAGAGGCTGAATGTAGATTGGAGTATAGTATTTTCACCTTTTGGGGTAAGGGGTGTTTACTTGCTTTTTCTTTTCCCCTTTTGGTCTGTTTTTTGATATATAATGACAAATATGGAAATATGTTAAGGATGATATATGTTTAACCCATATTGTCTTAGGGAGAAGAGATGTGAAGGAGAGAGGGAGAACAGTTTGGAACACAAATCCTTACAAAAATGAATGTTGGAAATTGTATTTGGGAAAATACTATTGAGGAAAAAACAAAGAACATTTTCTCTACATTTATTATCCCATGACTGAATACATGTGAAAGCGACATGACACGAGGATTTGACAAGATGTTAAGTTTATTAAATACAATAGATTCAGCACCATTCAGAACCTATTTTCACAGGAATTTGCTTATGCTGTCATTCTAGTAGGTGTAAAGAGGCCTGGTAGATGATTGATCACTATGAATGTCATTCCTAAATGTAGGGATAGTTCTTGCATATCCATCCTCTTCCACAAGTTCATAGTACATATAAAAAATGTTTTTCCTTCGGTGTCCTCATGTTGAAATCTCCCAAACATATAAATAGGGTATGTTCTACCTGAGAGCCAGGAAGAATCCTGATTCCCTTCTTTTTCTCCTGACAAGTAATAGAAATTAACTGTCTCTGACAGTCTACGTCCTATAAAGAGGGAATAAAATTAGTTGAAAAGAAAGGATTTCAATATTCTTCCTGAGAGGAAAGCTTTACTTGCATCATATATAGACCTTTCTCATGATAATTCCAGAGCAAGAATTTTCTGTAAGTAATTATGCTATGCTTAGGAAAGGGAATAGCAATCCTCATGGAAAACTGGGGTTCTCTATTTCAGGAGTTCTCATTTTTATCTCATACACTACCATATCTATTTCTAGAGCGTCCATTTAAGGGATAAAAAAGCTTTCAAAGGAGAAGACTGCATTTTAATCTTTCTGATTTTAAGTAAGTCAAAATGGCCAACTCTTCCTGCTTGTAGTAAAGACCAGGGTAACTCCAATTATAACAATTACTATTCACACATAAATGATCCCTTGTCTTTAGAGGCAGCAATTACTTCCTGGGCTGGGAATGCCCAAGTTTTTCCACCTATCATGTCCTGAGCAAAGAATGAAAAGTTTCCCTATTTAAAAAAAAGTTCTCATAGAACTAAAACCTGATAATTAATGGCACAATAGAATTAGCCAATGATCCAGTCCTCTAAAAATGATTCAATGTTCTAAAAATTTTACAGTAATTGGATCATCAAAGTCACTAGTGTTTACCTCCTCAAATTCCTTCACTCCTTTAGTTCATCATGGAATAAGGAGAACCATTGGGAGAAAAATATGTCTCCATGTGTCTATTGACTGGAACAATAGGTTCTTAATGTACAGATGTGTATTCCTCAAATATTTCAAGATTTATTTTTTAATACAGATCTTTCTGAGAATCTCATCTCATAGGGTTGTAAGGATCTGAATATCAAAGTCTTATAGTTTGTTCTTTCTTCATGAGTTTTTCTCCTTATTTTTCCCCCAACACTCTACTCTGGGTCAACTTCTTTCTTCTACCTTTTGACAAGTTCTAGACAAATGAATTTATCTATAATAGGAGTAATTCCTTAACTGAAGACAAAGGCATCACAGTTTGAATAGCAGAAATATTCAAGACCAATAACACTTTTTATAGTAGATTTTTTGCCTCCTAGGACATTTGTGAGGAAAGCCTAAAAATTTTTGCCCAAAGGACTAATACTTACTTTCAAAGACTTAAAAATTGGGTTACCAGAGTCATATAAGAAACATCCACTCTTGGTATGAAAGATGGCAAAATCAGCTGAATACAACTCCAAAAGAAAAAAGAGAACTCTGTGCCCTTCATTGTACTGAATGCCTTATTTCCTATACCTCTTTTGAGTGAACATATGGGTTTATTCTTCCCCCATCCATTATCACCAGCCCCAAACTAAAGTACCTATCATATAGAAAGAAACATACCTTTCCAATGTTTCTGCCACATCCTGGGGGAAAAAAAAGGTCAGTATAGTTTATGAATCATTTCTCCTAAAACCTTTTCAGCAGCCTCTAAATCTCCATAACTTCCCAGTCCTAAGCAGAGACTTAATCACTACCCATTTTTTTATTTTTTATTTTCTTGATTTCACTGAACCTCTACTTGGAAACCTGGATTCTGCACACAAATTTTCTTCCCATGCTAGGAAGTGCTTGAGCAGTTCCTGTGTTGTAGTAGGAGAAGTATGGTTAAGAAAAAAGGTCTCCAGATGACAATCTGTTTTATTTTATTTGTTATAAGGCCCATTCAGGCATTCTCTATCATAAGGGGAGGGGGAGAAGAAGCAAAACGTATTGATAATTATAAAAGGACACCTAAAAATGAATGAGTATCTTTTGAACCTATCTACAATAGCAGAGAAACCATGAATGTTCCACTGCCTTTTCATTCTAGCTGCTGCTGCTTACACATATTATAAACCAAATTAGAGGAAGCAGGATTCTTAAGTTTCAGATTCTTGAATCACTTCACCCTGGAGCCTTCCAGGCTACTCTTAAACCAAACTGTCTATAGTCCCATCTCAAGAGTGAACTTACTCCTTTTCCCCACAGGAAACAGAAGATACATATAGCAAGAAACAAGGGCAGATCCCAAAAGACAACTGATGAGTTTATTGTAGTCTCACTTGTAGCACTGCTACATCTGGCTTGTGCAACTTTTCCTCCAGTTCAGTAATCACAGTCATTAGGCATCTATTTTGGTTGGACATCATGGCCTCCCATTCCTTCTTTTTCTGCATGACTTGATGTTCCTGCAGAGTCTCCATTTCCTTTAGCCTTTGATTGAGTTCATTGAACTTCTTGTTCACATAATAAATATTTCCTCATTTGCTTTTTTCCACGGCAGATATTCCCATATTTGCTTAAGTACCTTCTGAAATGTTCCTCCTTTTTTTGTAAAGTCCTGAAGAGAGAGATATTAGAGATATTAGTGATACACTGCATAGAATTCCCAGGAAGCTAGAGACTTTGGTGTTTCCCTCCTCCTAAGATTAATGAAGGGTCCATTTATACATGAAATCATGAGAAAACACAATATCCTAGTACAATTACTGGGGTACGTGGAACTCTACACAGGTTTGAGTCTACAAAAACTAACATGTTTCAAAGAGTTAGATTATAGAAAATAGAAACTAGGTTGGTTTTCAGAGCAATGCTTTTTATAATAACATATGGTTTTAAGACATATAAGCAGCATAATTTGTCTTAAATAAAAATCTGTTGAATTATCAGCAAGCCTGTTCCCTATTTTCAATGGCCACCAGTCCATTTGTGTTGTGCTAATTTCAACAATATACCAAGGGCAGCACCCAATTCTCTCCTTCTCTGACTGCTCAATGTGGTGTGATGCAAAGAACATTGGGATAAGTAGGAATCAAGTGACTAGGATTCCTTTCCTAGCAGTAGTGTGAATTGGGAGAAAGTTAATTAACCTCTGATTTCGGTTTTTATTTTTTAAAACTTGTAGAGGGTAGGAACTCTGAAAAGGTATACTCAGGACGCAGTATGATTGATGTAATCTTAAACAAAGATATTAACTCAGTGGAATTGATGAGATAATGATTTCCTAGTGATAAAAGGATTGGCATATATTCAGTATGATAAACTGATATAGTTGTATATAATTATTTAAGAGGCCAGAGCATACCAAAGTCAGAGACTGATATGTGCAGACTGCAGACTGGTTGACTAGAAGAGTCAAAGAGCTTGTAGACTGGCTGACTGTGACTTCTGGTACAGACTGGGAGACTGAAGGATGCAGTAAAGACTTTGGATTTATTTCTGACTATTCTTGTGGTGATTATTCTGCTGAGACCAAAGCCCAACTCAGGTAACCTCCAGAAAGCTAGCCAGGACAAAAACTGGAGTTTTTTTAATACATGGATGTCATCTAAGAACTTTTCCAATTTGAATTTTTTATGACTTTTTAAGAACATCAAGTAACTTAATTTCAATTTGTCTTTCTCTATCTTCTTTCTTATCCCTGAAGATTTATCTTACATCCAATCCTTTCAAGTCTAATTTAATGTTGGACACCATGTTTGGATACTTATTATTCCTGCCCCCTTCTAATTTATAGGAGAGACTTTCCTCATTCACTACTCCAAACATGGTTTCTTAATTCCTAAAGTCCCTCTAATACTCCAAGTCCAGAATTATTTCATTTCTCCATTTTTAAAATTATTTTCTGCTTCCCAAGTCTCTTAGCATCCATGAAAACATGTAAATTTTAAATTTGATTGTGAATCTTTTACAAATCATTATTTCATAATCTTTCATAATGAAATTCATAATTTTATAATACCCCATTCAGAGGTAATTTATTTTTAAATCTTTTGCAGAAACTCTTTTCCTAACAGATAGTTTCAAAACTTTTTCAGCAAGTGTCTCTGAAAGTCTTCATTTCTCAAATATATGGAGAAAGTCAAATTTATAAAAAATACAAGTTATTTACGAGATGATAAATGGTCAAAAGATATGAACAGGCAGTTCAGATGAAGAAATCAAAGGTTATCTATAATCATATAAGAAAATGCTATCAATCACTCTTGATTAGAGAAATGAAAATTAAAAACAATTAACCTATCAGATTAATATGAAAGAAAAGGAAAATGATAAATGTTGGAGAGGATGGGAGAAAATTGGGAAACTATTATCAGTGGAGTTGTAAACTGATCTAAACATTCTAAAAACCACTTTGGAACTGTGACAATGAGACAGAATAAGGTTTTTCTCCTGCTCGCTATTTTTTTGTTTTGTTTTGTTTAAAGCAAAAACATTTCCTGAAATAACATGAGTAAAATAATATTCAATGATTTCCTACCATAAAGCTGGAGCAAGCTGCCTAGCAAATATAGACAGCATCAAGACAAAGAATAGGTACAATTGAAGTTCCTACACCAATAATATTCCTATTAGAATTTAAGCTCCTAGAAAATGGGCAGTCTTCTTTTGCTTTTATGGTACCTATACCCACAACACTTACATCATCTCTGACATACACTTGGTGCCAGTAAAAAACCTTTTCCAAGCTAAAATCATGTGATCTTAATATTGATTAAAAATTTTTCATTTGCGATGGTTGTACTTAGAATTTTTACCTTTAAAAATTACTTATAATTTCCTATGTCATAAACTACTTGTATAAAAGTTCTGTGACAATGGTATATATTTATAAAATATTCCTGTTCAGAGAATTCCATGAAACTTGCACTATGCTTTGGGGACATAATTGTATAACACAATGAAAATATGCAGCAAATGTATGGGGATCTTTTTACCACAGATAGGGTAAATAAAAAACAGTGGAATACCTTGTAGAAAAACATAAATTTACATGCATCAATCCTTTCATTTTTTTTTTCTACTGCAAAGCTTCTTAAACTGTGGGTTGCAATCCCACATAGGGTTTCAAAGGTATGATTTATTATTAGAAGATATTTGATTTGTGTACCTAGTTTATATATTATATACCTGAGTATGTCAAAATTTCTCAAGGAATAGGGGTTATGAGTGGAAAAGTTTAAGAATCCCTCTAGTACACATAGTCACTCTCACTCTTCCTGCATTCAAATCTGAACTCACTGTGTTGAAATGGATTGGGAGAGCATAATTGTAGATTATTAGAAAATAATACAATGGGAAAGCATAATTTTAGGTTGTTACAATAGGAGAAAGTGGTTCAAGAGACCACAAACATCTAAGCAAGATTTTTAAAATAGGAAAGAGATTAGTCAAAGGTTCAATCAGGTTCAATTAGACATGACAAGAGGCAAGGAAGAATCAAATGATTAAATTACAATCTTGGGAGTTTGGGAACCTTTAAAGACTCAGGGAAGAGGAGCAAGGGCAGGGTCTGGGAAGTAAGGGGAAGAAAAAGGGAGGAGTTGGGGAGGAACTAGAGAGAGGCCAGGGAATGATCAAGAGGAGCCTGGTGGAATCTACATGACTGACTAGATCACAGACCTTTCTCAACCTATACTAATCAAGACAGTCTTAGAAATCCATCTATCTCTATTTAACAATGGAAACAGGGTGGGTGGATTAGGGTTCTGACAATGGGGGCTAGATGAACTGATTAGAGTTCCAACTTCCAAATTAATAGTGACCCTGGGCAAATCACTTAATCCTGTTTGCCTCAATTTCCTCATCTCTAAAATGAGATGGAGAAGGAAATGGCAAACCACTTTATTAACTTTACAAAGAAAACCCCTACAAACAGTCATGAAGTCAGCCATGAGTGAATAACAACAATCAAGCCTCTTCTTCATTAGTTCAGATCTCCCCATAAATATCTCAATCTACAATACATTAAAGACGTAGTAACTAGAATTTGGAGTCAAAATGCTGAGGTTCCAATCCTAGTAGAACTTCTTATCTGCTTAGCCATGTCATTTAAATCTCTCAGCCTCAATTTGCATACATGTAAAGTGAGGTGGCCAGACTAGGCAGTCTTTAAGATTTCCAGCCAACCTGACATCTTTGGTCTTTGATAAAGGAAATTTGCAAAGAAACTTAACTTTCATCTCTTTGGAAGCATCTGTTCCTCTGGAAAACATTTAGCTAAAACATTTTAGTTCAAAGAAAGCACAGAACTCCCACTAAGGATGAATTAAGTCTGGGCTTTTATATTTCCCAAGCACTTCCCCATCCCTCTTAATTCACATCTCCAAGGTGTGAACTCCCAGGCTAATTCAATTTTAAAACACAAATTTTCTTGACCTTACTAGTAAAAGCTTAGATCTCCCAGCCCCAGCTTCCTATTTTCCTTACTGCTTTTGGATGAATTCACAAGTCAGTAGTTCTTCATCAGCACATAAAGGGCTCACCTAATTAATGCCAGACTTTGTACAAATCCCTAATGACATAAAGCAAGACAAAACCATTTTCCCAGCTCTCCAGGAACTCACATTCCAATGGGATATATGTCTTGCTTTCAAGGAGCTAACAATCTAATGGATCATGCAATGTGGTCTTGGCAAGTAAGGTTAATGAATACACTGAAGGGACAAAAATAAGACTATTGAATTACTGTTTGTTCTCAAGTCAAGCTTTAAGATTTAATTGAGGGAAATGAGGTTGTGGCAATTGGAAGGAGGATGGAGTTCTAACTTAACAACCATGATAATTTCAAATATGAACATTCTTGGGCAATTTTTTAGGTTGGTTTCGTGCAAAAGTTTAGGCGCTTATAACCACCAGCCATGAGTCAGGGGTGGGAGTTAGGATGAAAGTAGGTGCCAGGTCAAATAACTTCAGGAGCCAAACCAAAACCAAAAAGAGAAACCCTCCTTAAATTAATAAGATTTGGATTTCTTAGAACATTTCTGGCCAGCTTCGGTTTTGATGCCTTTTAAACTCTGTTTATAGTACAGAGCAGCAATCTGTGACAATTTAGGATAGTTAAGAAAAGCATTTTACAGGAGGGGGTGAGTTAAAACATTCTTGGAGTCTCATTGTGGGGTCCCTTAGTTGGAAAGCATGAAATCCCTCAAAACAGCCAACAATCAGGAGTAAAGATCATCCTGTTAGAGTATTAGACTTTTGTGTCATACCAGTATGCTTTTCCTGAACCTGACAGTTTATGTTTTTGACCTTGGAAGCTAAAAATGAGGTCCCTAGATGGGCATTTGATTCAAGGAACCACTTTTGTTTTACTGTCATTCATGTCCAAATATTGCGCATTCTCTTTTTTTTTTTAATTTTTTTTTTAATTTTATAAGTATAAATTTTTTTGACAGTATATATATGCATGAGTAATTTTTTTATAACATTATCCCTTGTATTCATTTTTCCAAATTTTCCCCTCCCTCCGTCTACTCCTTCCCCTAGATGACAGGCAATCCCATACATTTTACATGTGTTACAGTATAATTTAGATACAATATATGTGTGTAAATCCAATTTTCTTGTTGCACATTAAATATTAGATCCTGAATGTATAAGTAACCTGGGTAGATAGACAGTTGCTAACAATTTATATTCACTTCCCAGTGTTCCTTCTCTGGGTGTAGTTATTTCTGTCCATCATTGATCAACTGGAAGTGAGTTGGATCTTCTTTATGTTGAAGATTTCCACTTCCATCAGAATATATCTTCATACAGTATCATTGTTGAAATGTATAGTGATCTTCTGGTTTTGTTCATTTCACTCAGCATCAGTTCATGTAAGCCTTTCCATACCTTTCTGTATTCCTCCTGCTGGTCATTTCTTACAGAGCAATAATATTCCATAACCTTCATATACCATAATTTACCCAACCATTCTCCAATTGATGGACATCCATTCATCTTCCAGTTTCTAGCCACTACAAAAAGGGCTGCCACAAACATTTTGGCACATACAGGCCCCTTTCCCTTCTTTAGTATTTCTTTGGGATATAAGCCCCATAGTAGCACTGCTGGGTCAAAGGGTATGCACAGTTTGATAACTTTGGGGGCATAGTTCCAAATTGCTCTCCAGAATGGCCGGATTCTTTCACAACTCCACCAACAATGTATCAGTGTCCCAGTTTTCCCACAGCCCCTCCAATATTCATCGTTATTTGTTCCTGTCATTTTAGCCAATCTGAGAGGTGTGTAGTGGTATCTCAGAGTTGTCTTAATTTGCATTTCTCTGATCAGTAGTGATTTGGAACACTTTCATATGAGTGATATCATTTCAATTTCATCATCTGAGAATTGTCTGTTCATATCCTTTGACCATTTATCAATTGGAGAATGGTTTGATTTCTTATAAATTAGCGTCAGTTCTCTATATATTTTGGAAATGAGACCTTTATCAGAACCTTTAATTGTAAAAATATTTTCCCAATTTGTTTGCATTAGTATTATTCTAATCTTGTTTGCATTAGTATTATTTGTACAGAAACTTTTTAGTTTGATGTAATCAAAATCTTCTATTTTGTGATCGATAATGATCTCTAGTTTTCCTCTGGTCATAAATTCCTTCCTCCTCCTTAGGTCTGAGAGGTAGATTATCCTCTGTTCCTCTAATCTATTTATGATCTCATTCTTTATGCCTAAATCATGGACCCATTTTGATCTTATCTTGGTTTAAGGTGTTAAGTGTGGATCCATATCTAATTTCTGCCATACTAATTTCCAGTTTTCCCAACATTTTTTTCAAATAATGAATTTTTATCCCAAATGTTGGTATCTTTGGTTTTGTCAAACATTAGAGTTCTATAGATGTACCCTTTTTTGTCCTTTGTCCACTGATCAACTGGTCTATTTCTTAGCCAATACCAAATGGTTTTGGTGACTGCTGCTATATAATATAGCTTTAGATCAGGTACACCTATACTACCTTCATCTGACTTTTTTTTCATTAGTTCCCTTGAAATTCTCGACCTTTTATTCTTCCATATGAATTTTGTTGATATTTTTTTCTAGGTCATTAAAATAGTTTCTTGGGAATCTGATTGGTATAGCACTAAATAAATAGATTAGTTTGGGGAGATTTGTCATCTTTATTATATTTGCTCAGCCTATCCAAGAGCATTGAATGTCTTTCCAATTGTTTAAATCTGACTTTATTTTTGTGGCAAGTGTTTCGTAATTTTGCTCATATAATTCCTGACTTTTCTTTGGTAGATGGATTCCCAAATATTTTAAACTCTCAACATTTGTTTGGAATGGAATTTCTCTTTGTATCTCTTGCTGTTGCATTTTGTTGGTGATGTATAAAAATGCTGAGGGTTTATGTGGATTTCAAATATTGGGCATTCTCAGTATTTTCAGAAAGGGAAGGAGGACTCTTGGTAGGACTGAGCTGGGGTGGGGAACCGCATGCAGGTTTAAGAAAATGTTTGGGGGCAGGATTTTGGGATGCCAACTGGTTGGGGGAGGGCAGTGCAAAGAAGATTCACCCTAGGGGGACCTAATTTCCTTACTGGGTGATTTCTGAAAAGGTTGTTGATTAATTGGTGTGACAGAGAATGGAATTGACTCCTACAAGAACTGAAAAAATGTAGAAAGAAGTTTAATTAATGTGTCCAGAAAGAGAGAACCCAAAAACACAAAAATAGCCTCCTCACAATCCTCAGTTTGGTTAAGTTACATGTTATATGGAAATTAAACAATCAAACAAGGAAATGACATTTGAGTGCCCAGCATGGAGGCAGATTCCAGATAAGACACATAAGCTGCTTGAGAAGATGCTGACAGAAGGCTCCCTTAAATTAATTAAATTTGGCTTTCTTAGAATATTTCTGGTTAGTGAATCCTAAACTTCTGAGTTAAGCATTAAATAAATTTGTTCTGTGTACAGTTCTGGTGTCTCAGCCAATCAGGGCTAGGTTTAAATACTACAATAAAAATTTCCTCTAAGTCCATTCCTTGAGAATCATGAAAGAATCATGGAAACCCAAAGGTCCCTTCAGTCCTCCTCCCCACCTCTGAATCCACCCAATATTTGAGAAAGTATCTTTTGTCTATGAATAATCCTGGCACTATCCCTAGAAAGTCCCCTTAGGAACCAGTAGCTTGCACAGCTCATCACAATAGTGCATCTGGAATGCTGATGATGATTTTCAGATTGGATCTGGCTCCTATGCTATGATATCTAGCTCACATTAGTCTAAAGCCTAATGGTCACTGTACAAAAGCCTCAGTAGAAGACCTTCTTGTTGCCCTGAGTCCAGGGGTAAGTTTGCATTAAAGGAGATTTTTCCCACACTGGACCAAAATTTGACCTCCAGGCATCCATGTGTTCTGGGGTTTGCTAATCCATAGTTTGCTAGCCCAACCATGAGCATCCCTGACAGAGTTTATAGATTTCAGGAGGCCTCAAAGGTCTCCAAACATAATATTGTTTTGGATTGAGGTGGGAAGCCATCTGAAGCTGGCCAGAGGTGGGGATTGGTGAGGAAATGATAAAGGGAATCTGAGCAAGGTGGCCTAGTGGATAATTGTCTAGGTTGGAGTCAAAAAGAATCCTCATCCTCCAGAAATTTACTTGCAATCCTATGCCAATCTTGTGACTAAGTCTGTTAGTTTCTTCATCTGTAAAATGAGCTAGAGGAAAAAAATGGCAAACCACTCCAAAATCTGTCAAGAAAAATCCAAATAGGGGTCAGAAAGACTTAGACAATAAGTAATAATGACTGAACAACAAAGAATCTCCTTCATGTTGTATAAGAGAGTAATTCCAAAACTTTAGAGCCCTTTCTTGGGGCAGACTGGAAACACCATGGACTCCCATTACCCAGTCCCTTATTCACAAAGTATATTAGTCTTCAAAAAACTTGCACCACAGCTGGTTTCTACAAATAGCTGGGGCCTTGGAAGTCATGATTAAATACAAATAAGATAACTCTTGATTTAAACAAATTTTAAAAAACCAGAATTGTTATTTCCTAATTATTCTTAGGTTCTAAAGAGATAGGTGAATTAATTTGCCAGAACTCAATTCTCTCTTCCTCCTCACTCAAAACAAAAATTTCAGCTTTAATGACAACATTTGCCTGATATAATTGGCAGCTTCTCTCCCAAACACTTTCAAAGCTAGGACCATCCTTAGTACTTAACCAAGTAACCTTGTACTTGATTAGATACAAGTTTGTTTCCAAGCTCTCCTTACTATTAATAAGTTCTTAGAAGGGTGGGATCTTCTTTTTGTCTTGTTCTGTATCCCCTCCCCCAAGCATAGCACAAATGCTAACTGAGTTATCACTTAAGAAGTAGTGTATTGATCGATTGATTGATTGATGAGTGGAACACCTAGATTCATTTTGTGTTTGAAGGGAATAAACAGGATAACAAATCAAAAAAGGGTTTTCTCACAGGGGACAAAGTACCCTGTATTTTACAGTTACTTCATCCTAGTAATTCACACTGATTATGTGGGTGGAGAAGTGTAGGAGGAAAACATATATAAGTCCTAGATCCCACTCTGGTGGTGTGTGCTGCTTTGGCTTAAGACATTGGAAAGCTAGATTCCAGAAGCTCAGAGGTTTGGCAGGATATCCAAGGTAGGTGTCCCTCTGAGGAAAATACTCTGCTATTGAAGATCTACAATTCTGGTTGGGCTGGAAACCTTAGAGGTTATCTAGTTTCATCATCTCATTTATGAAGAGAAACGAATACAGAAGAGATTTTTTTTTTTTTTTTTTTTTTTTTTTTTTTTTTTTTTTTTAGTGACTTGGCCAACTTCAAAAACATAATGTCAGAACTCGATTTTGAACATGTTTCTGACTCCAATATTTATTATTTTTATATAAATGGCATAATGGGTAGAGCAATGGGCCTGGAATCAGGAAGATGTGATTACAATATCTAGCCTTAGATAATACTGCTTAATTCTGAGTGAGTCATTTCACCTCTGTTTCAGTTTCCTTGCCGGCATAATTTGGGTAATCATATTCCCTAAGTCTCAGGATCAGTTTCTCTTACAGTGCCTGCTACATAGTAGGCACTTAATAAATGTTGAATGATTTAATAGTTGGTGTAGGCCAGAAAATTCCAGTCTGAAACCAAAGTAATGGAGAATACTAAGCATAATTAACCAATTTATTAGGAATCCAGAAGTCCTGAATTACTTGAATCCAAGATTTTCCTCACTATCAAAGACCCCTCCTCGTGGGTGCTAGCTATTTTTATATACTTGGGAGAGCAATGAAAATAGGAGACATTACAATTCATTGCTTGGTCAGTTGAGGAAGTGGAGAAATATTAAGAGAAATCTATGTCTGTAGACTTTTCACAATTCATAAGATCTTCAATAGGTCATAAACTCCAAATAATGCAAAGATTCTAAGATCCTTTAAACAACTTCTCAGGGCCTTCTAGAAGTCATAAAGGCTATCTTAGAGACTTAAGGAAGTTGTGGGTTCAAACAAAAGTTACTAAGGAGTGAACAGTACTGGTTCATGAGTGAGAGCAATTGCACAAGCAAATGAATCTTATTACAGCATGTCAGCAAGTCAAGGAAGGGAGTAATGCAACGTTTATGTGCTGATTACATTGCTATCTAAAATAATAAACTAGGTGATAAATATGATACAATCATTAATGCATGGTAGGTTAATCATTCATAATTCTTATCCTAATAACAACTTAATCATATTCTATTTGATTCACAAATACAATTGTTGATATACATCAAATTATAAAAAATTAAATAAATACTGATTTTTTTTAAGTAAGAGGACCAAAATTATCTCATACAGGTATATTTCCGGTCTTGGAAAGAGGAGTACCTGACTAGTTCTGGGCAAGTCACTTAGCCTCTTACTTTGAGATTCCCCATCAACCATGCAGATAGGAACATGCACTTTATAGGGATTTTGTGTGGACCAAAAAGAATAGTGTATGATAAATATCTTAAAATCTAGGTCAAAGCTAGATGTTACTACAAGGTGACCCAACATTGTGCCCATCCTTCCAACTGACAGTGTCTATAATTGTTGGAGACTTTGCCTCAAATTTATGGGGTCTGTCATCAATTATTACTTTGCTTACTATGATGTTTCATGAAATGCACTTGTTTTAAACTTGAAAAAATGGAGTAGAAATATTCTTACTATTCCTCATTTTCTCTCTTCAGGATCATGGCTGATGAAGTACAAGAAGATCTCTGTATTGATTGCTCAAAAGAAGACATTACTCTAATCAGAGTTGAATGTGGACATAATATCTGTATGTCTTGCTTCAGGAACAAAACCTCTCCACCTTTATGTTGCAGTGTATGCTGGGAATTCTCCCAGCTAAGAACTCGAGTTGATATAGCCATGTACCCAGAAGGAGAAGGCATGTGTGAGATGCACAGGGAAGACCTGAAGTTTTTCTGTGAAAGGAACAAGACCCTTCTCTGTGTGACCTGTTCTAAGTCAGCAAGTCATGAGAAACACATACACTGGCCCATTGCAGTGGCTGCTCTGTGCTACAGGGTAAGTCCTACACAATTCAATATCATTCCTCGGGGTGACTTAAGCTATCATTGGCAATGACTTCTCCATGTTCAATTTAGTTGTTCCTACATAAGTCTGTCTCTGGAATCTGAGTCCTCAGCTATGTCAGAGTGGGACACAGCCTCTCTTTCCTTCTGTGACTCTTCCCTACAAATCAATGAAATAGTACTAGCTATATACGATAGTGCTTTGTCACAGATCTCTGGCTAAGAGATTTTTTTTCAGACTTTTGCAAAGATATTTACTAAGTACAGTAGAAAAAAAAAAACTTGTTATAATATATTCCCACTCTAAAGCAAAACAAAGAAAAAAAGATTACTATAAGAGCAAAACTAAAACTAAAACCTTGGATACTTTCTCACAAGTGTACATATATTATCCATGAGAAGAGTAGACTCAAACTTAGTGTACAATGTTGATGAAGCATTATTTTAAAATAAACTTATAGCAAAGTAACATATCTCCTGGTATTGAGAATTATTACTATCTTTGTAGAATCTTTCTCATCTTAATACACTTTTTCACTGGGTGGTATTCTCAGCTGGGCCTCCTTATTTTTTAGTCTATAGCTAGCATTTTCTCCACCAGATTCTACTCTCTGAATCTGCTTCCTCTCTCAGGACACCACCTTTCCACATCTGTGTATCCTTGATGTGTCTCTTTACTTCTGATGGTAAGTATGGCTTCCTATTAATCTAGTAGCTCCAATGGCTTGGTTGATGAAGCAAGGAGGAAAAGAGAAAGCACTTCTCCCAATTCTCATATAGTCTTTTGATACAGGCAGGAAAAGAATTCTGCCTCCAGGATTCTTTTTTTTTTTTTTTAATTTTATAATTATAAATTTTTTTGACAGAATATATGCATGAGTAATTTTTTTTTTTTTACATTATCCCTTGTATTCATTGGAAAAGAGATTTAATAGTGTAGACTAGCATCAACTGATGCTGAGTGAAATGAGCAGAACTAAGAGATTATTATACACTTCAACAACAATACTGTGTGAAGAGATATTCTGATGGAAGTAGATATCTTCAACATAGAGAAGAGCTAATTTAGATCCAATTGATCAGTGATGGACAGAATCAGCTACACCCAGAGAAGGAACACTGGAAAATAAGTGTAAACTGTTTGCATCTTTTGTTTTTCTTCCCAGATTATTTTTACCTTCTGAATCCAATTCTTCCTTAACAACAACAACAACAAAATTCGGTTCCACATATATGTATTGTATTTGGATACTATAACATAATATGTATGGGAATGCCTGCCATCTAGGGGAGAGGGTGGAGGGAAGGAGGGGCAAATTTGGAACAGAAGGGAGTACAAGGGATAATATAAAAAATTACCTGTGCATATGTACTGCCAAAAAATGTTATAATTATAAAATTAATAAAAAAA
Organism: Sminthopsis crassicaudata; assembly: GCF_048593235.1. Taxonomy (NCBI): domain Eukaryota; kingdom Metazoa; phylum Chordata; class Mammalia; order Dasyuromorphia; family Dasyuridae; genus Sminthopsis; species Sminthopsis crassicaudata. The sequence goes on from NC_133619.1 coordinate 561,884,772, forward strand.
ATTTAAACAGTGTTTATTCCTGTTTCTCTTACAGAAGAAGTTCCTACAGAAAATAGAAGTCTTGAGCAGAAGACTCAAAATAGTTCAGGAAATTCTATTAAAAGAGAAGGAGCGATCTCTGGTCTGGGCTGTGGCATGGAATGTAAGTATCTCAGTTTATCAAATTCAATTGATTTTCATTAAAAGCCTCCCATCATTATTAGACTTATTAGGAAAAAATAAAGGAAAATTGAGATTCATAGTTACTGTCACAAGAATTAATGTGAAACCAAAAATCTAGTGCTGATCTAAAAGCTGTCCCTTGCTGGAGGTGATATCTATCTCTATCTTCTTGGTTGAGCTGTCTGATCTGTGTTGCTCATACTTAGACCCCTTCACTAATCAAAGCAGAAAAAGTTGGTCTTCAGGGAGAGAGTGATTGACCTAATAGGTCTCATTTGACAAATGAGCTTTGAGCAGCAAAGATTTTGCTAATATAATAGTGTGAAAGATTACAAATTTGATTTGAAAGAGTACTTGGGAAAGAATGAGTCCAATTATCTTTCTACCATCATCTTCCCTAATAACAGTCCATCAGTAAACACATATTAATCTTTTCCTATATTTTAAGTACTGTAATAACAAGTAGAAATCAAAAGGCAAAAAATAACCTAATCCTCAAGAAACTTAAGCTAACAAGGAATAAAACATGAAAACAGACATATTTGTTCATTATGAAAGATTATGAAATTATGAATTATAAAAGATTCACAATCAAATTCAAAATTTACATGTTTTCATGGATGCTAAGAGATTTGGGAAGCATAAAAGTAATTTTAAAAATGGAGAATGAAAAAATCCTGGACTTCAGAGTAATAGAGAGAACTTTAGGAATTAAGAAACCATGTTTGGAGTAGTGAATGAGGAACATCTCTCCAAAAATCAGAAGGGGGAGGAATAAGTATCCAAACATGGTGTCCAACTTTAAATTAGACTTGAAAACACTGGATGAAAGAATTCTTCGGTATAAGAAAGAAGATAAAGGCAAATTGAAATTAAGTTGCTTGATGTTCTTAAGTATAAAAAATTCAAATTGGAAAAGTCCTTAGATGTCATCCATGTATAAAAAAGCTCCAGTTTTTGTCCTGGCTAGCTTTCTGGAGGTCCTCTGTACTGGCCTTTGTTCTTAGCAGAATAATCACCACAAGAATAGTCAGGAATAAAGTCCCAAATCTTTATTGCATCCTTCAGTCTCCCAGTCTGCGTCAGCAGTCAGTCAGTCTCTTGACTCTTCTAGTCAGCCAGTCAGCAGTCTGCACATCTCAGTTTCTGACTTTGGTTTGCTCTGACCTCTTTAACTGATATAATTGTAATAAATTATTTAAGAGATCATACTGAATATAAGCCAATCATATCATTAGGGAACCGTTATGTCATGAATTCCACTGAGTTAATATCTTTGTTTAAGATTACTGAGTCCTAAGTATTCCTTTTCAGAATTCCTACCCTCTATAAGTTTTTAAAAATTAAACTAAAATCAGAGGCTAAGTAACTTTCTCCCAATTCATACAATTGCTTGGATAGGAATCCTAGTCACTTGCTCCCTTCTTATCCCAATGTTCTTTGCATTACACCACATTGAGCAGTCAGGGTAGGAGAGAATTGGGTGCTGCCCTTGGTACATTGTTGAAACCAGCACAACACAAATGGGCTGGTGGCCATTGAAAATAGGGAACAGGGTTGCTGATAATTCAACAGACTTTTATTTAAGAGAAATCATGCTGCCTATATATCTTAAAACCATATGTTATTATGAAAAGCATTGCTCTGAGAACAAGCCTGGTTTCTGTTTTCTATGATCTAAATCTCTGAAACATGTTGTTAGTTTCTGGAAACTCAATCCTGTGTAGAGTTCCCAGTACCCCAGTAATTGTGCCAGGATATTGTGTTTTCTCATGATTTCATGATTAAATGTACCCTTCATTAATCTTAGGAGGAGGGGAACACCCAAGTCTCTAGGTTTCTGGGAATTCTCTACAGTGTATCACTAATATCTCTCTCTTCAGAACTTTACAAACAGAGGAGGGATATTTCAGAAGGTACTTAAGCAAGTATGGAGATATCTGCCGTGGAAAAAAGCAAATAAAGAAAATTTCATTATGGGGAAGGAGAACAAGAAGTTCAATGAGCTCAAAGAAAGACTGAAGAAAATTGAGATTCTACAAGAATATCAGGTCATGCAAGAAAAGAAGGAATGGGAGACCATGATGTCCAACCAAAATAGATGCCTAATGACTGTGATTACTGAACTGGAGGAAAAGTTGCACAAGCCAGATGTAACAGTGCTACAGGTGAGACTAAAATAATACAGAGAGTTTGGTTTAAGAGTAACCTAGAAGGCTCCAGGTATTGGTGCAGGGGTGAAGTGATTCAAGAATCTGAAACCTAGGAATCCTGCTTCCTCTAATTTGGATTTATAATATGTATAAGCATCAGAAGCTAGACTGAAAGGCAGTGGAACATTCATGGCTTCTCTGCTATTGGAGATAGGTCCAAAAGATACTCATTAATTTTTAGGTGTCCTTTTATAATTATCAATACGTTTTCCTTCTCCCCCTCCCCTTATGATAGAGAAAGCCTGAATGGGCCTTATCACAAATGAAACAAAAGATTGTTATCTGGAGATCTTTTTCTTGACCATACTTCTCCTAGTACAATACAGGAACTGCTCAAGCACTTCCTAGCATGGGAAGAAAATTTGTGTGCAGAATCCAAGTTTCCAAGTTGACATTCAGTGAAATCAAGAAAATAAAAAATGAGTAGTAATTACGTTCCTACTTAGAACTGGGAAGTTATGGAGATTTAGAGGCTGCTGAAAATGTTAGGAGAAATGATTCATAAACTATACTGACCTTTTTTTCCCCCCCCCCAGGATGTGGCAGAAACATTGGAAAGGTATGTTTCTTTCTATATAATAGGTAGTTTAATTGGGGGTTGGTGGTAAGGGATTGGGAGAGAATGAGCCTATATGTTCACTCAAAAGAGGTACAGGAAATAGGGCATTTAGTACAATGAAGGGTACAGATTGTCCAATATGAGTGATTTCTCTTTTCTTTAGGAGTTGTATTCAGCTGAATTTGCAACCTTTCATACCAAGACTGGATGGTTCTTATATCACTGAGGTGACCGAATTTTTAAAAGTCTTTGAAAGTAAGTATTAGTCCTTTGGGCAAGAATCTTTAGGCTTTCCTCTCTTTTCAGCATGATGAACTGAAGGAGTGAAGGAATTTGAGGAGGTAAACACTAATGACCTTGATGATCCAATTACTTTAAAACTTTCAGAACACTGGATCATTTTTAGAGAACTGGATTATTGGCTAATTATACTGTGACATTAATTAACAGGTTTTAGTTCTATGAGGACTTTTTAAAATGGGAAAACAACTTTTAATTCTTTGCTCAGGGCATGATAAGTGGAAAAACTTGGGCATTCCCAGCCCAGGAAGTAATTGCTGCCTCTAAAGACAAGGGATCATTTATGTGTGAATAGTAAGTATAATTGGAGTTACTCTGTTCTGTACTGCAAGCAGGAGTTCACACTGCTCAGTTGGCCATTTTGCCTAACTTAAAATCAGAAAGATAAAATGCAGTCTTCTCTTTTGAAAGCTTCTTATCCCTTAAATGGATGCTCTAGAAATAGATATGGCAGCGTATTAGAGAAAAATGGAATTCCTGAAATAGAGAACTCCAATTTTCAATGAGGATTCCTATTCCCTTCCCAAGCATAGCATAATTATTTACAGAAAATTCATGCTCTGGAGTTATCATGAGAAAGATCTGTATAGGATGCAAGTAAAACTTTGCTCTCAGGAAGAATATTGAAATCCTTTCTTTTCAACTGATATTATTCCCTTTTTATAGGACACAGACTGTCAGAGAGAGTCAATTTCTATGACTTGTCTGAAGAGAAAAAGAGGGGAATCAGAATTGTTCCTGGCTTCTCAGGTAGAACATACCCTATTTATATGTTTGGGAGTTTTCAACATGAGGACATCGAAGGAAAAATGTTTTTTATATGCACTTAGTCCTGGGATGAAATTGTTGAAGAGGACCGATATGGAAGAACGATCCCTACATTCAGGAATGATATTCATAATGATCAATCATCTACCAGGCCTCTTTACACCTACTAGAATGACAGCATAAGCAAATTCCTGCGAAAATAGGTTCTGAATGGTGCTGAATCTATTGTATTTAATAAAGATAGCATCTTGTCAAATCCTCCTCTCATATTGCTTTCACATTTATTCAATCATAGGATTATAAATGTAGAGCAAATGTTTTTTGTTTTTTCCTCAATAGTATTTTTCCAAATACAATTTCCAAGCTTTTGTGCTCCAAATTGTTCTCCCTCTCTCCTTTACCTCCCCTCTCCCTAAGACAATATGCAATCTGATATGGGTTAAACATATATAATCCTTCTTAACATATTTCCATATTTGTCATTATATATCAAAAAACAGACCAAAAGGGGAAAAGAAAAAGCAAGTAAACACCCCATGCCCCAAAAGGTGAAAATACTATACTCCAGTCCACATTCAGCTTCATAGCTCTTTTCTGGATGTAGATAGCATCCATTCTATTTCCATTCCAAGTCTATTTGTCTTCAATTATAGTATTGCTGAGAAGAGCCAAGTGTCTCATACATGTTGCTATTATTGTGTATAATGTAACCCTCTTCTCTCTAAAGATGGCATGGAGTCCTCAGGAGCAATAGTGTTGGAAACAGCAACAGCAGTGGCCATTTACTATTGAAGATTTGTGCACATTATGACTTTTTCATCACCAATACTGTATTCCAGTTACCTAAATACAATAAAACTTTATGGATGCACCCTTGCAGAAAACATTGGCATTTAACAGATTATGTGATTGTAAGAAAAAGAAACAGGCAGGTGAGAATGACCAAGGCAATGAGTGATGCAGAGTCCTGAACTGATCAGAACCTTATCCTTCCTAAATTGAATATTTATATTTAGTAAAAATTGTAGCCCCCAAGGCAAAAAGATTATGAGAATTAATCTCAACACATTATGGTACTTGTCTGAGAGGGAACAGTTTGTTGACAACTTGGAGGGTAAACCAACACACATTGTTGTTGGTTTACCAATAACACTGGCACCAATGGAGCAGAAAAGGAGTAAACAGCTTTTAGATATTTGATGTACAGAATTGTATTTGTTCATCTGGATCAGAACACTCAGAAACATCAAGACCGAATTGATGAAAATGATGAAAAATTTAGTAGCTGCTAAATGAAAAACAGTTTCAGGTAGATCCCCAACAGGTATTTACCATGACTTTATATTGATAACAGTAAGAAATTTGTCCCAGTAAGTTCTCAACTCATCTTTCGTATCTAAGTAGGCATGTCATAAGTCGAACATTATGCAAATCATTTTGCTTTAAAATACCTAATACATAGAAAAATTCCAAATTACATATTGTCCATAACAGAAACAAAACAAAGATAAAACAAGGACAAAGAAAAAAGCTATTTATGGGCATACAATCAATTAAAACTTATACAGAATATCCTAATAAAACATAAAATAATCTGAATGATTCTTTTAAAACATCAACTAAACTTCTAAAAATAACTTTACCAAATTATAGATCACATTTATGACTATATGCCTTAACCAAGGAAATCATTATGTATCCAAAAAACAAAACAAAACAAATGTAGGCTGTCTCTTTAAAATCACAATTGCTCCTGTCAAAAGGCTGGAACACTTAATGGGGCTGGGGGGGTGGGAAGGAAGGGGAAAGGAAGGTGAACTAAATCTGCACAACAGATTCCCTCCTGTTCCCACTCAAGTTTCCCCACACAGAAATCCTTCCATTAAAACCTTTCCTTTTCCCTCTTCCTACTTAACTCTTCTCTTTCCCTCAGCAACATACTACAAACACATTTTTTCCCCCTGAGGCTGGGATTAAGTGACTTGCCCCGGGTCACACAGCTATGGAGTGTTAAGTGTCTGAGACCAGATTTGAACTGGGGTCCTCCTGAATTCAAGGCTGGTGCTCTATCCACTGCTCCCCCTAGCTGCCCCTATAAAAACACATTTTAACACCCTTCTACTAGATGCTCCATTCCTAAAGCAGCAGAAGCAGTGGGGGAGGGGTGAGTTGAATCTTTACCTTTCAAGACAAAAGATCCTCTCCTGTTTCTCTTAAACCCCAACCCCTTCTCTTTCCTTACTCATAAAACCCTTCAAACTTACAACTGCTCCTACAAATCAATCTTTCATAAATCACCATCATTTTCCTTTCCTTTTTCCTTCAGAAGTTTTAAGATTCACAATACAGTAAATAACTAAATAATTCTATAAAATCCATGTGTCCAGAAAACATAACCCATAATGTTAACAAATTACCCAATATTTCAGAAGTAAACCAAATAGTTTTTTGTTTTTTAAGTTTTTCTTCCAACAAACCCAAAGATCCCAGATTTTGGGATAAGAACTCAGCGTTTGGCAAAAATTGCTGGGAAAATTGGAAATTAATATGGCAGAAACTAAGCATTGACCCACACTTAACACTGTACACCAAGGTCAGGTCAAAATGGGTTCGTGACCTAGGCATAAAGAATGACATTATAAACAAATTAGAGGAAAATAAGATAGTTTACCTCTGAGACCTGTGAAAGAGGAAGGAATTTATGACCAAAGAAGAACTAGAAATCGTCACTGATCACTGAATAGAAAATTTTGATTATATCAAATTGAAAAATTTTTGTATAAACAAAACTGATGTAGATAAGATTAGAAGGGAAGCAATAAACTAGGAAAACATTTTTATAATCAAAGATTCTGACAAAGGCCTACTTTCCAAAATATATAGGGAATTGACTCTAATTGATAAGAATTCTCCAATTGATAAATGGTCAAAGGATATGAACAGACAATTCTCAGATGATGAAATTGAAACTATTTCTAGTCATATGAAAAGATGCTCCAAATCATTATTAATCACAAAAATGTGAATTAAGACAACTCTGAGATACCACTACACACCTGTCAGATTGGCTAGACTGACAGGGAAAGGTAATGCACTATGTTGGAAAGGATGTGGGAAAACAGGGACACTGATACATTGTTGGTGGAATTGGGAATACATCCGGGCATTTTGGAGAGCAATTTGGAACTCTGCTCAAAAAGTTATTAAACTGTGCTCCCTGAATGTCTCATCCATCTGCTCAACAATAATTTCTTCATGCTGCGCTACCTCAGTTTCATCCTTCATACCTAGTAGGTGTTCTTGTATTGCAAGACTTTCTTTCTCAAACATCCTCCAGTATGTAACTTTGTAGCCCTGAACCAAAGGATGTCAGTCAGGTGATATATATTATATAACTGATACATCTTTATCTAGTGACAGCAGTGTTCCTAGTGGGCCAAAGAGATCTTAAAGAAGGGAAAGGGACCTGTATGTGCAAGAATGCTTGTGGCAGCCCTCTTTGTAGTGGCCAGAAGCTGGAAATTGAATGGATGCCCATCAATTAGAAAATGACTGAATAAATTGTGATATATGAATATTATGGAATATTATTGTTCTGGAAGAAATTACCAACAGGATGATTTCAGAAAGGCCTGGATACTTACATGAACTGATCCTGAGTGAAGTGAGCAGGACCAGGAGATCACTATATACTTCAACAACAATACTGTATGATGATCAATTCTGATGGGCCTGGCCCTCTTCAATAATGAAATGAACCAAATCAGCTCCAATAGAGCAGTAATGAACTGAACCAGCTACACTCAGTGAAAGAACTCTGGGAGATGACTATGAACCACTACATAGAATTCCTCTATTTTTGTCTGCCTGCATTTTTTATTTTCTTCACAGGCTAATGGTACACTATTTCAAAGTCCAATTCTTTTTGAACAGCAAAATAGCTGTTTGGACATGTATACTAATATTGTATTTAATTTATACTTTAACATATTTAACATTTATTGATCAACGTGCCATCTGGGGAAGGGGGTGAGGGGAAAGAGAGCAAAAATTGGAACAAAAGGTTTGGCAATTGTCAATGCTGTAGAATTAATTACTCATACATATAACTTGTAAATAAAAAGCTATAATAAATTCAAAAAAAAAAAAGAAAGAAAAAAAATTTCTTCCTTCTGCCTGACTATTTCAGGGCCACTAGCATAAATTTCTTTTTCCCAGGTGGCATTAAGCAGATAAGATTTTATTGCCATTACTACTCTCTAGCAGGCTTTGAAAACCTGCTTTTCAGGGAAAACTTTAAAATAGTCGAGTTTTTTTGTTCTTTTACTTACAAATTAATACAACAGACTAAAAATTTTAAAATCACAAAAAAAAATTTATACCAAGCATAGTTGCCACATAGAAATAACCAATTACCAAATTCCTTAACCATTGTTCTTAAAACTTAACAGAGCTCTTAAAATTAACACAACAGACAGACAAGTCACAAACACAGGACAAAAATCACAGGGACATAGAGGCACAATTACAACATTAAACAAAACACTTATACAGATTAGGGACCATTCAGAACTCTGAGAATAACCTTAAGGGAAGTTGTTGCAGCATAAGAGTCTTCCCTCCCAGAATCCAAACTGAGTTTTTCGGCTTCTGAACCTATATGGTGCATTTCTCTGCCTTCACAGAGAACTCCCAGAGAACCAGATAGTGCCAAAAGGCACTCAGAACCACAGCTGTGCCACTGGCACACAGAACCAGATAGACACAAGTACACTTAAACACAAAGAGACAGTAGACAAACAGTTCTGGAACACAGCAGATAACCAACCAGCCAGGGCACTCCAACAAGGTCCTGTGGAGGCTGGTAGGCATTACTATTGCTGTGTCCAATGTAACCACCTACTATCCTTGAGTATTCACCCAGAATTAAGCTGGTTCCCAGAATGCTGGAAGCCAATTGAGTCAAATTTATGTCTCCTCTTTTGGGTCGCAAAAGTGGATTACCGAGGTCTGAGGCTGAGGAACGTCTCTCGGTGGCCACCTCCTAGAGTTGGTAACCCCCTTTGCCTCTAGGGAGAGAGACTGGCTGTAGAAACAGAGCCAAAGTCTATCTCCAAATGAAGTACCCAGGCTAGAGAAAAACAGGGCAGCCAAAATAATGAAAATTTAAGAATGTTTATTGCTAGCTAGAGACTGAACCCTAGAAGAACAGGGGAGTCAGCAAATGAATGGTCTCAGGGCCACATATTTGTAGAAAGAAGAGAGAGACATCAAAATGTTTCTTCATACATTTGTCATAATAAAGGAATTTCTATTCTAAGCAGGAGACAAAAAGTTATCACTCTAAAGTTGTCATTCACAGACAGCAATAAGCAGTATTTCTTTAAGTTTATTAAGTTGTCAAGGTCTTAGGTTTTTCAGGACAGCAATCTGGGGGTGTAAAAATGCCATCTGCATTAGGGAGTGAAGGACTAATAATAAACTTCTAACTACAAATATTCAAGATTATGTTTCTCATGGTCCCATTTGGGGTGCTTTTCCACTTCAAACCCAAATGGGATTATAATTCACAATTTAAGAAGCTTTGTAGTATTAAAAAAAAAAAAAGGGAGGATTGATGCATGTAAATTTTTGTTATTCTACCAAGTGTTTTACTGTTCCTGTTCACCCTACTGTGGTAAAAAGATCCCCACACATTCACTGCATGTTTTCATTGTGTTATACAATTACATCCCCAAAGCAAAGTGCAAGTTTCATGGAATCCTCCGAACAAGAACATTAGATACACATATATACCATTGTCACAGAACCTTTATAAAAGGAGTTTAGGACACAAATTAAATTATAAGTAATTTTTCAAGGTAGAAATTCTAAGCACAACCTTTACAAATCATCCTCAAAAAATTTTTAATCAATGCTGAGATGACAAGTTATAGCTTGGAAAACATATTTACTGGTACCAAGTATATGTCAAATACAGTGTAAGTGTTGGAAATATAGATATCAGAAAAGCAGAAGAATAGACTGCCCCTGTTTGTTATCTCAGCAGAGATAACTTTGATAAACATTCCTCCAATTATGGCTAAATGAGGTTTGAAACACCGGGAATGTGGCCTTCTTGAATGAGTTTGATACAATCATTAAATGTGTCCTCCAGTATTTCACTTGGATGGGGATTCTTTTTTAAATAAAGAGCTCTCCCTGTATCTTTTCTTTGTGCATGTCATTGTGGTAAATGTATCAATATCTGAAACATTTTGTCTTTGACATCAGATCCATAATCATTCAGTTCAGTTTTACAAAACAAACTATCTGCAAGGGGAAAATAATCAGTAGATGAAAAATGTCTTTTTTTCTAGGCTATCATTGTAATTGGAAAGAAAACCCATTTCTTGATCTCTCTCTCTCTCTCTCTCTCACACACACACACACACACACACACACACACACACAGATATTGTTAGATTTATGTCTCAGACTCGAATTAAAACAGTACAAGCTATATATTGTAATTAGGAGATTGTCTTGTGATTCCATGATACAAAGCTTCTTCCTGATACAGAGCTCCATGTTGTTTTTTTTTTATATATAGTTTTTATTTACCAGATATATGCATGGGTTATTTTACAATATTGACAATTGCCAAACATTTTGTTCTAATTTTTCCCCTCCTTCCCACCCCTCCCCAGATGGCAGGTTGAACTATACATGTTAAATATGTTAAAGTATACCTGTCCAAACAGTTGTTTTGCTGTACAAAAAGAATTGGACTTTGAAACAGTGTACAATTAGCCTGTGAAGGAAATCAAAAATGTAGCCGGACAAAAATAGAGGGATTGGGAATCCTATGTAGTGGTTCATAGTCATCTCCCAAAGTTCTTTCACTGGGTGTAGCTGGTTCAGCTCATTACTGCTCTATTGGAACTGATTTGGTTCATCACATTGTTGAAGAGAGCCACGTCCATCAGAATTGATCATTATATAGTATTGTTGTTTCACTCAGCATCAGTTCGCTGGGTATAGCTGGTTCAGTTCATTACTGCTCTAGTGGAATTGATTTGGTTCATCTCATTGTTGAAGAGGATCATATAGTATTGTTGTTGAAGTATATAATGATCTCCTGGTCCTGCTCATTTCACTCACTTCACTCATGTAAGTCTCTTCAGGTCTTTCTGAAATCATCCTGTTTGTAATTTCTTATAGAACAATAATATTCCATAACATTCATATACCACAATTTATTCAACCATTCTCCAATTGATGGGCATCCATATCATATAGATGTAGAAAATAAAGTCCTGGGTTTAAAGTGAGGAAGACCTGGATTTAAAATCTGATAGTCAACCTGGGAAGTCATTTACCTATTAGAATTTAACCAATAGGACTTCCTTTTATCTATGATTTCACAGCTCTCCTATGAGTAGCATAATAGTATTAGATTATCTAAGACAGTGAGGAAGAATGTGGTCCACATGAGCAGGATGAAATATATTTCCAATGAACACCTGTGGAAGAGAAGTGGTATAAAAGCTACATGTTTTTTTTAAGTAGACAAGAAAGGGATGTAAATTATTCAGTTAACTCGGTTCAGTGCTCCATTTAGAGTCCAATAAGACAAACTCATCAGGGGAATGTTTTGTGGAAGATCCATGGGAAGACAGAGATAAGATTCAAAAATATAGAACCAAGGATGAATAGTTATGTTTCATATCAGTGAAAAGACAGAAAACTTAAAACCTTAAAATATTGAACTTTACATTTATCCCTATTAAATAAAGTTTTATTCAATTTAGTTTATCGTTATAGTCTGTTGACACCTTTTGATGTTAAGTCCTATGGCATTTCATTTGCCACAACTTTCTAAATGGAAATATACCAATTAATAATTTTCCTTGAGTCCAAACATTCAATAGATGCTGAATACATCAAACAGTATTTTATCATCCAGCTCACATATTCCCAGAGTTTTTATGAGGAAAGCATAAGAGTTTGTCAAATATCTTGATGACATCTAAGAATATAATGTTCAAGTAAACAAGTTTAGTAAACCTAAAAAATGCAATTCTAGTTCATCTCACATGATTTCTCTACAATAATTATTGTTGTTAACATAGTATTTTCACTCTTTATTGTTGTTTGCTTGCATTTCATTTTCTTACTCATTTTCTTTTCTTTTTGATCTGATTTTTCTTGTGCAGCAAGATAATTGTATAAATGTATTTACATATGTTGCATTTAATATATATTTAAACATATATAACATATATTGAATTACTTGCCATCTAGAGGAGGTGATGAGGGAAGGGAGGCAAAAGTTTGGAACACAAAGTTTTGCAAGGGTCATTGTTGAGAAATTATTATTGATCTATAAGGAAGATTGATTTTAGAAAAGCCTTGGGTACTTTAGAATCAATGTCTACTAAAAGGAATTGAACAAGATCATGTCTTTTGAAGTTTTTAAATTAAAAAAGAATTAGTAGTTTATTTGACAAAGTGAAATAAGATTCAACAGAATAAAAGAAATGAACTAAAGAATTAGAATGTGATTTATAAACAAAGATGAGGGAATGAAAAAGAAAAAAAAGGCAAATAAGGTGTTGAATAACAGAAGAGAGGAGCTTTTCTGTAGTCTGTAGGACTTTGAGCAGAATCTTAAGAGGAAAAGGAAAAGAAATTTGAAGGAAGCTGAACAACATTGGTACTGACTCAGTGTGAACATAAAGCTCATTTAGAGGGGGATGAGAAACCTAAAAAATTGTAGAAGTGGAAAAGATTGGAAAATGAAAACTCAATCTTGCTTTTTTAACAGCAAGTATATAGAAAGTGTCCCCCACCCCCACAAATTCAGATAGTTTCTTCCACTTTGCCAGATATCAAAATAACCTTTGAAGGCAAAAGAAAAGCCCACAGTTTAAGAGAGAAAACAGACTAGAAGCAGGAAGAACAATTTGAATCATCTCTCTTTGAATAAAGAATTACGGACAGCTGGGTAGAGTACCAGCTCTGAAGTCAGGAGGACCTGAGTCTAAAGCTGGTCTCACACTTGTCACTTTTTAGCTGTGTAATCCTGAACAAGTCACTTCACCGCAACTGCCTCAGCGAAAAAATAAAGAATAAAAAAGTATATCTTGTTTCATCTCTAATAGGGCATTGTAAGAGTTGGGTAATGGGGAAGGGAATCTGATCTTTTCCCTTTCCTTCATGTGGACTGTTACCAGGATAAAATCAATGACAAGGGGGCAGCTAGGTGGCGCAGTAGATAGAGCACCAGCCTTGAATTCAGGAGGACCCAAGTTCAAATCTGGTCTCAGACACTTAACACTTCCTAGCTGTGTGACCTTGGGCAAGTCACTTAATCCTAGCCTCAACCAAAAAAAAAAAAAAAAAAAAATCAATGACAAAAATTTGTCATCTCCAAATACTATGAAAATTTAGGAAAACTTTACGAATTTAAATTTAGGGAAAATTTATGAAATGATAGGATTATTGTGACATTGACTGGGATAATCATTGAGTAACTGAACTAGATGTAAGTAGCAGGTTCTGGGAATAAAAAGAAAACAAGACTGATGTCACAAAATAGGACAAGGGCCATGTGTGGGAAGAATTCAATATTCATTCTAAATAAAACACTAAATTAGTCATTTGAACAGAGGCAGAAGAAATTTTTACACATTTCTCTATTACTGTCCATCTATATGTTCGATAATGTTTCCTTACAAACAATCTTCTGAAGTGGCCAGTACCATGATAATCAATTTTTAAGTCAAAGGTTTGATTTATCTCAAATCTATTTGCTTACTATGCATAAGGCAGTATAGAGGGTAGAGATTAAAATCTTCATGGAAGTGTAAAAACAGACAATCAGGCACAAGAGTTTAGCCTAGATTAAATAGATCTTCTCAATTTGGGAAGTGGAGATTGAATTCAGACCTCATATTCAGGCTCTCATTTGCAACACAAGGCTACTAAAGTTGTGTAAATGTTTCTCTAAAGTGATTACTAGTAACTAATAATAACATTTATGAAGTACTTTTAAGTTTTACAAAATGTTTTATATAGCTCACCTCATTTGATCTTCAAAACAACCCTGGTATCCTATTCTACACTTGATATGATCAATGGCAGACAAAAACTAAATGACTTAATGTAGAATCACACTGAGGGCAAATTTAAACTTAGTTCAAAAGCACTATCCATACGGCCACCTAATGGCACATTACTACTTCTGATTACTTTTCAGTCAAATAAAAGCTGATCCCAGATTGTGAATATTGGATAGAATATTTAGTAACTGAATTTATCAAGCTGGTTTCTCCATGAATTGAATTCTCAAATAATGATTGTAATCAAGTCATATGTAATTTTACAAGAACTTTCCATTATTAATGGAAATGTTTTCAGAAGCTGATCTTGGTGGAACTTCAGTAATTCACAGATCTTGTAACATCTATCCAATGACCTTTGGTGGGAGAGAAGAGGGGTACATTGTACACAATAATATGATCAAGTATGAGAGACTTGGCTCTTCTCAGCAATACTGTGACTGAAGACAATTACAATAGACTTGGAATAGAAATGGAATGGATGCCATCTGCATCCAGAGAAAGAGATGTGAAGGCTGAATGTGGACTGAAGCATAGTATTTTCATCTTTTGGGGTGGGGGATATTAACTTCTTGTTGCTCACCTCAGTGGGGGTCAACTAGTTTCTTACCTTCCCCAGGTCTTGGGATGTCTTCAGCTCTAATTATCTCAATTAGAGAGCTACATCTTTAGAGGTCCCCACAGAACACCCAAGTATGTGGCAGTAGGTCTTTATTCTATACTTTACATAGCATTTCCTGATGTTCCTTCTAGTGTTCCCTCCATAATTCCCTCCTTCCATTTTCTCTTAACCCTCTTTTTATAGTTCCCCAGCTGAGAGTGTAAGAGCCAGGTGCATGATCAACGAGGGAAAGGAGGCTTTCCCGTGTTAATGAGGTTTACTCAATACTACCCTTGTCTTGTTTGTCAAACTCAGGCAGACTAAGCCTCTTATACTCTGCCCTTGAGATCTACTCTGGGGGAGGGGGGGTATTTACTTGCTTTTTCTTTTCACCTTTTGGTCTGCTTTTTGATATATAATGACAAATATGGAAATATGTTAAGAAGGATTATATATGTTTAACCCATATCAGATTACATATTGTCTTAGGGAGAGGGGAGGTAAAGGAGAGAGGGAGAACAATTTGGAACACAAAATCTTACAAAAATGAATATTGGAAATTGTATTTGGAAAAATACTA
Organism: Sminthopsis crassicaudata; assembly: GCF_048593235.1. Lineage (NCBI taxonomy): Eukaryota > Metazoa > Chordata > Mammalia > Dasyuromorphia > Dasyuridae > Sminthopsis > Sminthopsis crassicaudata. Next base: position 561,900,061 of record NC_133619.1, read on the forward strand.
TTGAGGAAAAAACAAAGAACATTTGCTCTACATTTATAATCTATTTATAATCCTATGACTGAATAAATGTGAAAAAACATGACAAGAGGATTTGACAAGATGTTAAGTTTATTAAATACAATAAATTCAGCACCATTCAGAATCTGTTTTCACAGGAATTTGCTTATGCTGTTATTCTAGTAGGGGTAAAGAAGCCTGGTAGAGGACTGATCACTATGAATGTCATTCCTGACTGAAGGGATAGTTCTTTCAATTACTGTCTTCTTCAACAATTTCATTCCAGGACTAAGTGCATACAAAAAACATTCTTCCTTCTATGTCCTCATATTGAAAACTCCCAAACATATAAATAAGGTAGGTTCTACCTGAGAAGCCAGGAATAATTCTGATTCCCCTCTTTTTCTCTTCAGACAAGTCATAGAAATTGACTCTCTCTGACAGTCTATGTCCTATAAAAAGGGAATAATATCAGTTGAAAAGAAAGGATTTCAATATTCTTCCTGAGAGCAAAGTTTTACTTGCATCCTATACAGTTCTTTCTCATGATAATTCCAGAGCAAGAGTTTTCTGTAAATAATTATGCTATGCTTGGGAAAGGGAATAGCAATCCTCATTGAAAATTGGAGTTCTCTATTTCAGGAATTCCATTTTTCTCTAATACACTGCCAAATCTATTTCTAAAGCATCTATTTAAGGAATAAGAAAACTTTCAAAGGAGAAGACTGCATTTTTACCTTTCTGATTTTAAGTAAGGCAAAATGATCAACTGAGCAGTGTGAACTCCTGCTTGCAGTACAGAACAGAGTAACTCCAATTATAAAAATTACTATTCATACATAAATGATCCCTTGTCTTTAGAGGCAGCAATTACTTCCTAGGCTGGGAATGCTCAGGTTTTTCCACTTATCATGCCCTGAGCAAAGAATTAAAAGTTGTTTTCCCACTAAAAAAGTCCTCATAGAACTAAAACCTGTTAATTAATGGCACAGTATAATTAGTCAGTGATCCAGTTCTCTAAAAATGATCCAGTGTTCTGAAAGTTTTAAAGTAATTGGATCATCAAGTTCATTAGTGTTTACCTCCTCAAATTCCATCATTCCTTCAGTTCACCATGCAGAAAAGGGAAACATCAGGAGAAAATTATGTCTCTATGTGTCTATTGACTGGAGCAATAGGTTCTTAATATACAGAAGAGTGTTCCCCAAATATTTCAAGATTTATTTTTTAATACAGATCTTTCTGAGAATCTCATCTCATAGGGTTGTCAGGATATGAGTATCAAAGTCTTATAGTTTGTTCTTTCTTCATGAGTTTTTCTCCTTATTTTTCCCCCAACACTCTACTCTGGGTCAACTTCTCTCTTCTACCTTTTGACAAGTTCTAGACAAATGAATTTATCTATAATAGGAGTAATTCCCAAACTGAAGACAAAGGCATCAGAGTTTGAATAGCAGAAATATTCAAGACCAATCACACTTTTTATAGGTAGATTGTTTCTCTCCTAGGACTTTTGTGAGGAAAGCCTAAAGATTCTTGGCCAAAGGACTAATACTTACTTTGAAAGACTTTTAAAAATTCAGTCACCATAATGATGTAAGGAAGATCCACTCTTAGTTTGAAAGGTTGCAAATTCAGCTGAATACAACTCCTAAAGAAAAGAGAAATCACTCATATTGGACAATCTGTGCCCTTCATTGTACAAAATGCCCTATTTCCTGTACTTCTTTTGTGAACATATGAATTCATTTTCCCCCAATCCCTTACCACCAGCCCCAAACTAAACTCCCTATTATATAGAAACATACCTTTCCAATGTTTCTGACACATCCTGTGGAAAAAAAAAAAAGTCAGTATACTTTATGAATCATTTCAGCAGCCTCTATAACTTCCATAACTTCCCAGTCCTAAACAGGGACTTAATCACTACTCTTTTTTCCTTGATTTACTGAACTTCACTGAATCTCAACTTGGAAACCTGGATTCTCCACATGAATTTTCTTCCCATGCTAGGAAGTGCTTGAGCAGTTCCTGTGTTGTACTAGAAGAATGGTCAAGAAAAAGGTCTCCAGATGAAAATCTATTTTGTTTCATTTGTGATAAGGCCCATTCAGGCATTCTCTATCATAAGCGGAAGTGGGGGAGGGGAGAAGGAAAAAGTATTGATAATTATAAAAGGACACCTAGAAATGAATGATTATCTTTTGGACCTATCTCCAATAGCAGAGAAGCCATGAATGTTCCACTGTCTTTTCATTCCAGCTGCTGCTGCTTACACACATAATAAATCCAAATTAGAGGAAGCAAGATTCTTAGGTTTCAGATTCTTGAATGACTTCACTCCTGCACCAATAGCTAAAACCTTCCAGGCTACTATTAAACCAAACTATCTGTAGTCCCATCTCAAGAGTGAACCTACTCCTTTTCTCCACAGGAAACAGAAGATACATTTAGCAAGAACCAAGGGCAAATCCTAAAAGACAACTGATGAGTTTATTTTAGTCTCACCTGTAGCATTGTTACATCTGGCTTGTGCAACTTTTCCTCCAGTTCAGTAATCACAGTCATTAGGCATCTATTTTGGTTGGACATCATGGTCTCCCATTCCTTCTTTTCCTGCATGACCTGATGTTTCTGTAGAGTCTCCATTTCCTTCAGCCTTTCTTTGAGCTCATTGAACTTCTTGTTCTCCTTCCCCATAATGAATTCCACATTTGCTTTTTTCCACGGCAGATATTCCCATATTTGCTTAATTTCCTTCTGAAATATTCCTAGGAAGCTGGAGTCTTTAGTGTTCATCTCCTCCTAAGATTAATGAAGGGTGCATTTAAGCATGAAATCATGAGAAAACACAATATCCTGGCACAATTACTGGGGTACTGGAAACTCTACACAGGATTGAGTCTCCAGAAACTAACAACATGTTATTAGAGAGTTAGATCATAGAAAACAGAAACCAGGTTTGGTCACAGAGTAATGCTTTTCATAATAAGATATGGCGTTTTGTTTTGTTTTTTTATTATAGCTTTTCATTTACTAGATATATGCATGGGTAACTTTTCAGCATTGATAAGTGAAAAACCTTTTGTTCCAACTTTTCGCCTACTTCCCCCCCACCCCCTCCCCCAGATGGCAGGTTGACCTATACATGTAAAATATGTTAAACTATAAGTTAAATACAATATATGTATATTGTATATATGTATATATATGTCCATACAGTTATTTTGCTGTACAAAAAGAATTGGACTTTGAAATAGTGTACAATTAACCTGTGGAGGAAATAAAAAATGTAGCCGGACAAAAATAGAGGGATTGGGAATCCTATGTAGTTGTTCATAGTCATCTCCCAGAGTTCTTTCACTGGGTGTACAGCTGGGTCAGTTCATTACTGCTCTATTGGAACTGATTTGGTTCATCACATTGTTGAAGAGAGTCACATCCATCAGAATTGATCATCATACAGTATTGTTGAAGTTTACAATGATCTCCTGGTCCTGCTCATTTCACTCAGCATCAGTTCATGAAAGTCTCTCCAGATCTTTCTGAAATCATCCTGCTGGTCATTTCTTACAGAACAATAATATCCCATATTTATATACCACAATTTATTCAGCCATTCTCCAGTTGATGAGCATCCACTCTGTTTCCAGTTTCTGGCCACTACAAAGAGGGCTGCCACAAACACTCTTGCACATACAGGTTCCTTTCCCTTCTTTAAGATCTCTTTGGAATATAAGCCCAGTCGTAACACTGCTGGATTAAATATGCACAGTTTGATAACTTTTTGAGCATAGTTCCAAATTGCAGAGCTCCATGTTTTTAACATTAATATTCTTTTAGTTAGAGTGTCATCATATAGATGTAGAAAAGATTTGATTTCTTTATCCACTGTGTCTTTAAATGTGTGGGATGACTTCTCCAGACTCTCTTGCCAAGCTTCCTTTTCCTTCTCCCATTTCTCTTCTAGCTCTCTTGTGAGAGCCTTATTGATTTCCTCTATGAGAGTCTTTTGTATTGAGTAGCAGATCATATCCCCCTTAGGGGATTCCTCTGAAGACAGTCTGTTTTTAGTCTCAGGGTTTGAAGTCTGCTCCCTATCCATAGAAGCTGTCAATGGTTAGAGCCTGTTTTTCTGGGGGGGGATGGGGCTGGATGGTGTTACCGGGCTTTCTCTACAGACTTCAGGAGATAGCAGCAAGGCACTAACAGGACTGCAATGGCTGTGCTGCGTCTGTGCTCTGAGGCTCTAAGAATGAGCTGAGTCACTCCAGGTGTGGGTGTTTACAGCTTTTCTGCTGCTCCTGGCTTGCTGCCAAGACGAAATATCCTTCCCTGAGCAAAAACAGACCTTTTTAGGAGAATTTCAAGGATGTCTTCTGTTGGAGATTATTCATTAGCATTAATTCCTAGGCTTGTCCTACAAGAAACCATGGAGCTCAAACAGCTGTGCACCTCCTCTCTGTTATCTTGGCTGGAAGTCCTGGTAGGCAGACATATTTTCAGCCTTATATTCATTAAATTAATGCAAGTTGTGTAACTATTACTATATTTGTAGCAATCTCCTCACAAGCAATATAAAACTGTCATTGTTTACCTACCCAGCTATAAGTTGCCTCTTCTGTCTAAGGCTGAAAATATATGAAAAACCAGGAAATGAATCAGAAATATGTGTCTTAACTTCTCCAGTCTTGCTCATCTTCATTGCCTCCCATGTGCTCTAGAATTCAGTGAAAATGGCCTCCTTGCTGTTGCTCAAACAGGATCCTTTTTATCCACAGGTTCCTTCATCACTGGAATTCTTCCAATGCTAGGAACTCACTCTGTCCTCATCATTGCCAGATGGATTCCCAGCTTTCTTCCAATTCCACTTAAAATCCTCCATTCAACAAGGAGTATTTCCTCATCTTTTTCATATTAGTCCCTTCTTCCTAGTATGATGTTCAAATTATCTTGTATATATCTTGATCAAATATGCCTGTTTTCATGGTTTTTTTTCTCATTAGTTTAAGTTCCATGACGATTGGAGCTGTTTTTGCCTTTTGATTTCTCTCCACCAATTATTACAGTACTTAAAATATAGTCTTTGCTAATCAAAGCTTATTTGTCAAATGAGTTCTATGAGGTCAATCACTCTCTCCCTGAAGATCAACTTTTTCTGCTTTGATTAGTGAAAGGGTCTAAGTCTGAGCAACACAGATCAGACAGCTCAACCAAGGAGATAGAGATAGATGTTACTTCCAGCAAGAGACAACTTTTAGACCAGCACTGGATTTCAGATCAGAAGACATTGATTTGATTTACATTTCTGAACTCTTTATGACACTTATCTATGAATCTCAATTTTCTTTGTTTTCCTAATAAGTCTAATAATGATGGGAGGCTTTTAATGAAAAAAAAAAATTGAGATTGAGGATATGCAATATATTATTGAGGGAAATAAGATACTTACATTCCATGCCACAGCCCAGACCAGAGGTCGCTCCTTCTCTTTTAATAGAATTTTCTGAACTATTTTGAGATTTCTGCTCAAGACGCTTATTTTCCATAGGAGCTTCTTCTGTAAAAGAAACATAACACTGTTAAGAAATCTCTTTTCTTAGCCCGAGTTCTGTGAAATAGCACTATTGTATATAGCTAGTACTATTTCATTGATTTGTAGGGAAGAGTCACAGAAGGAACACAAGGCTGTGTCCCACTCTGACATAGCTGAGGACTCAGATTCCAGAGACAGACTTATGTAGGTACAACTAAATTGAACATGGAGAAGTCATTGCCAATGATACCTTAAGTCACCCCGAGGAATGATATTGAATTGTGTAGGACTTACCCTGTAGCACAGAGCAGCCACTGCAATGGGCCAATGTATGTGGTTCTCATGACTTGCTGACTTAGAACAGGTCGCACAGAGTAGGGTCTTATTACTTTCACAGAACAACTTCAGGTATTCCCTGTGCATCTCACACATGCCTTCTCCTTCTGGGTACATGGCCATATCAACTCGAGTTCTTAGCTGGGAGAATTCCCAGCAGACAGTGCAACATAAAGGTGGAGAAGTTTTGTTCCTGAAGCAAGACATACAGATATCATGTCCACATTCAACTCTGATTAGAATGTCTTCTTCTGAGCAATTAATACAGAGACCTTCTTGAAATTCATCAGTCATGATCCTGAAGAGAGAAAATGAGGCACAGTAAGAATATTTTTACTCCATTTTTGAATTTTAAAAGAAGCACATTTCATGAAACATCATGGCAAGCAAAGTAGTAATTGATGATAGACCCCATAAATTTGAGGCAAAGTCTCCAACAATTATAGACACTGTCAGTTGGAAGGATGGGCACAATGTTGGGTCACCTTGTAGTAACATCTGGCTTTGACCTAGAGTTTTAAAATGTTTATCATACATTATTCTTTTTGGTCCACACAAAACTCCTATAAAGTACATGCTATTATCTGCATGATTGATGGGGAATCTCAAAGTAAGAGGCTAAATGTCTTGCCCAGAGCCAGTCAGGTACTCCTATTTCCAAGACTGGAAATGTACCAGTATGAGATAATTTCAGTCCTTTTACTCAAAACAAGCACTATTTATTCTATTTGTTATAATTTGATGTATATCAATAATTATATTAGTGAATCAAATAAAATATGATTGGGTTGTTATTAGGATAAGAATTATTCATGAGTAATCCATCATGCATTAATGATTGTATCATATTTATCTTCTAGTTTCTTATAATTAGGTCATCCCCATCCAGGTACCTCCCCATTATGTCATTGTTCTTGTTACCCTATAAAAGAATCTTGTTTTGGGACATTCAGGGCTGGATTCTTTGAGATCATAGTCTCCTTCAGCCCTGGAACAAAACCATGGATCTATTTGGTCCCAGTAAATCTCTTTCATTTACTAAATTATTGAATTGGTCTCTAATCTCTATCTTGCTCAGTTTCTCCAGCATTAAAATTAGGGGCTTTATGACTTCTAGAAGGCCCTGAGAAGTTGTTTAAAGGTTCTTAGAATCTTTGCATTATTTGGAGTTTATGATCTATTGAAGATCTCATGAATGATGAAAAGTCTATGGACATAGATTTCTCTTAATATTTCTCCACTTCAGGAACTGACTAAGCAATCAATTGTAATGTCTCCTATTTTCATTGCTCTCCCAAGTGTATAAAAATAACTAGCACCCAAGAGGAGAGGTCTTTGATAGTGAGGATTTCTGGATTCCTAATAAATTAATTGTGCTTGGCGTCCTCCATTACTTTGGGTTCAAAGTAGAATTTTCTGGCCTACACCAACTATTAATCATTCAACATTTATTAAGTGCCTACAGTGTAACAGAAACTTTACAATTATCATTTGATGATCCCAATGATTGAGACTTAGGGGATATTATTTCCCTAATTATGCCAGCAAGGAAACTGAAACAAACAGAGGGGAAATGACTCACCCAAAATTAAACAGTTAAATATGTATCTGAGGCTAGATATTGGAATCACATCTTCCTGATTCCAGGCCCATGGCTTTACCCATCATGCCACTTAAAAAATAAATATAAACATTAATAAAAAATAGAACATTCTGATACAAAGACAGAAAAAAAATTTGGAGTCAGAAACTATGTTCAAATTCTAGTTCTGACACTTATATTTTTGACTTTGGCCAAATCACTTTAAAAAAAAAAATCTCTTCTGGGTTCAAGTTTCCCTTCATAAATGAGATAATGAAACTAGATGACCTCTAAAGTTTCCAGTCCTATCAGAATTGTAGATCATCAATAGCAAAGAATTTCCTCAGAGGGACACCTACCTGGGATATCCTGCCAAACTTCTTAGCTTGTGGAATGTAGCTTTCCAATGTCTTAAGCCAAAGCAGCACACAACACCAGAGTGGGATCTAGGACTTATATATGTTTTCCTCCTAAACTTCTCCACCCACATAATCACTGTTAATTATTAGGAGGAAGTGACTATAAAATACAAGGTACTTTCTCCCCTCTAAGAAAATCCTTTTTTGATTTCTTACCCTGTTATTCCCTTTTTTCCTTCACACACAAAATGAATGTAGGTGTCCCACTCATCAATCAATTAATCAACTACTTCTTAAGTGATAACTAAGTTTTAGCATTTGTGCTATGCCTTGGGGAGGGGATACAGAACAAGACAAAAACAAGATCCCACCCTTCTAAGAGCTCTTAAATAGTAAGGGGAACTTGGAAACAAACTTGTATCTAATCAAGTACAAGATTGCTTGGTTAAGTACTAAGGATGGTCCTAGCTTTGTAAGTGTTTGGGAGAGGAGCTGCCAATTATATCAGGCAAAAGTTGTCATTAAAGCTGAAATTTTTGCTTTGAGTGAGGAGGGAGAATTGAGTTCTGGCAAATTAATTCACCTATATCTTTAGAACCTAAGAATAATTAGGAAATAACAATTCTGGTCTTTTAAAATTTGTTTAAATCAAGAGTTATCTTATTTGTATTTAATCATGACTTCCAAGGCCCCAGCTATTTGTAGAAACCAGCTGTGGTGCAAGTTTTTTGAAGACTAATATACTTTGTGAATAAGGGACTGGGTAATGGGAGTCCATGGTGTTTCCAGTCTGCCCCCAAGAAAGGGCTCTAAAGTTTTGGAATTACTCTCTTATACAACATGAAGGAGATTCTTTGTTGTTCAGTCATTATTACTTATTGTCTAAGTCTTTCTGACCCCTATTTGGATTTTTCTTGACAGATTTTGGAGTGGTTTGCCATTTTTTTCCTCTAGCTCATTTTACAGATGAAGAAACTAACAGACTTAGTCACAAGATTGGCATAGGATTGCAAGTAAATTTCTGGAGGATGAGGATTCTTTTTGACTCCAACCCAGACAATCTATCCACTGGGCCACCTTGCTCAGATTCCCTTTATCATTTCCTCACCAATCCCCACCTCTGGCCAGCTTCAGATGTCTTCCCACCTCCATCCAAAACAATATTATGTTTGGAGACCTTTGAGGCCTCCTGAAATCTATAAACTCTGTCAGGGATGCTCATGGTTAGGCTAGCAAACTATGGATTAGCAAACCCCAGAACACATGGATGCCTGGAGGTCAAATTTTGGTCGAGTGTGGGGGCAATCTCCTTTAATGCAAACTTACCCCTGGACTCAGGGCAACAAGAAGGTCTTCTACTGAAGCTTTTATACAGTGACCATTAGGCTTTAGACTAATGTGAGCTAGATATCATAGCATAGGAGCCAGATCCAATCTGAAAATCACCATCAGCATTCCAGATGCACTATTGTGATGAGCTGTGCAAGCTACTGGTTCCTAAGGGGACTTCCTAGGGATGGTGCCAGGATTATTCATGGACAAAAGATACTTTCTCAGATATTGGGTGGATTCAGAGGTGGGGAGGAAGATTGAAGGGACCTTTGGGTTTCCATGATTCTTTCATGATTCTCAAGGAATGGACTTAGAGGAAATTTTTATTGTAGTATTTAAACCTAGCCCTGATTGGCTGAGAGACCAGACCTGTACACAGAACAAATTTATTTAATGCTTAACTTAGAAGTTTAGGATCCACTAATCAGAAATGTTCTAAGAAAGCCAAATTTAATTAATTTAAGGGAGCCTTCTCTCAGCATTATCTCAAGTAGTTTATGTGTCTTATCTGGAAACTGCCTCCATGCTGGGCACTCAAATGTCATTTCCTTGCTTGTTTGTTTAATTTCCATATAACATGTAACTTAACCAAACAGGATTGTGAGGAGGCTATTTTTTGGGTTTGTGGGTTCTTTTCTATTTTGGGACACATTAATTAAACTTCCTTCTAAATGATTTCAGTTCTTGTAGGTTTCAATTTCATTCCCTGTCACAACAATTAATCAACAACCTTTTCAGAAGTCACCCAGGAAGGAAATTAGGTCTCCTTAGGGTGATTCTTGTTTGGACTTCCTTCCCCCAACTAGTTGGCATCCCAAAATCCTGCCCCCAAACATTTTCTTAAACCTGCATGTGGTTCTCCACCCCAGTTCAGCCTTACCAAGGGTCCTCCTTCCCTTTCTGAAAACACTGAGAATGCCCAATATTTGGACATAAATGGCTGTGAATCAAAGAAATGGTTCCATGAATCAAATGTTCATCTAGGGACCTCATTTTTAGCTTCCAAAGTCAAAAACATAAACAGGTTTATGAAATGAATAGTGGTATGACACAAACATCTAATAAATGATCTTTAATCCTGATTATTGGATATTATGAGGGATTTCATGCTTTCCAACTAAGGGACCCCAAAATGAGCCTCCATTAATGCTTTAACCCACCTCCTCCTATAAAATGCTTTTTTTTAACTATCCTAAATTGTCGCAGACTACTTCTCTGTACTATAGAGATTAAAAAGGCATCAAAACCAAATCTGGCCAATAAAATGCTTACGCTGCTATCAGTGAGCTAATCAGAAATCTTCTAAAAAGCAGCATCTCATTAATTTAAAGAGGGCTTCTTCTTTTGGTTTTGGTTTGGCTCCTGAAGTTATTTGACTTGGTCCACCCCTCACTCATGGCTGGTAGTTATAAGCCCCTAAACTTTTGTAGGAAACCAACCTAAAAAAAATGCCTAAAAATGTTCAGATTTGAAATTATCATGGTTTTAAAATTGAATTAGCCTGGGAGTTCACACCTTGGAGATGTAAATTAAGAGAGGTGGGGCAGTGGCTGGGAAATATAAAAGCTCAGACCCAATTCAACCTTAGTGGCAGTTGTGTACTTTCTTTGAACTAAAATGTTTCAGCTAAATGTTTTCCAGAGGAACAGATACTTCCAAAGATATGAAAAGTAAGTTTCTTAGCAAATTTTCTTTTATGTAAAAAACTAAAGATGGTAGGTTGGGTGGAACTCTTAAAGATTACCTAGTCTTGGCCAACTCATTTTACAAGTATACAAATTGAGGCTGAGAGATTTAAATGACATGGCTAAGCAGATAAGAAATTCAACTAGGATTGGAACCTCAACATTTTGACTCCAAATTCTGGTTATTTCCTCTTTGTATTGTAGATTGAGATATTTATGGGGAGATCTGAACTAATGAAGAAGGGGCTTGATTGTTGTTTTTCACTCATATCTGACTCTTCATGACTATTTGTAGGGGTTTTCTTAATAAAGTTAATAAAGTAGTTTGCCATTTCCTTCTCCATCTCATTTTAGAAATGAGGAAATTGAGGCAAACAGGATTAAGTGATTTGCCCAGGGTCACTACTAATTTGAAAGCTGTAACTCTAATCAGTTCATCTAGCCCCCATTGTGAGAACCCTAATCCACCCACTCTGTTTCCATTGTTAGAGATAGATGTATTTCTGAGGCTGTCTTGATTAATATAGCTTGAGAAAGATCTGTGATTTAGTCAGTCATGTAGATTCCACCAGACCCCTCTTGTTCCTCCTCTCTCTAGTTCCTCCCCAACTCCTCCCTTTTTCTTCCCTTTATTTCCCAGACCCTGTCCTTTCTCATCCTCTTCCCTGAGTCTTTAAAGGTTTCCAAACTCCCAAGACTGTAATTTAATCATTTGATTCTGCCTTGCCTCTTGTCATGTCTGATTGAACCTGATTGAACCTTTGACTAATCTCTTTCCTATGATAAGTATCTTGTATCTTGCTTAGATGTTTCTGGTCTCTTGAACCACTTTGTCCTAGTGTAACAACCTAAAATTATGCTTTCCCATTGTATTATTTTCTAATAATATACAATTATGCTCTTCCAATCTACTTCAACACAGTGAGGTCAGATTAGAATGTAGGAAGCGTGAGAGTGAGTTTATATAGTATAGGGATTCTTCAACTTTTTCCACTCATAATGAGGTCTAGAATTGGTACCTAAATGAAATTAGGTTTTGATTGAGGTCTAGTGGCAGGTTCGGGCTACAGGGAGTCAAATAGAGCTCCCCTGCAACCCCTTTGGTTTCAGCACAAGGATATAGAGTTAAATGAGGTACAGTAGCAGCACAAGAGTCCCCTGTAAAGGAATTTACAGACCTGAAAACCTAAGTTGATAAAAGAGATTTATTATGGGGTTTGGAAGTAAAATTAAAGTCTATTTAGTAAAGTTGAAGGTAGAGATAAGAGGGCACCGGAAAGTGTTCCAGTGGGCAGAGATCCTTGGCATGCCAGGCATAAGGCTGCCATGTTTGAAACCTCTGCAAACAGAGGACTCCAGTTTGGCTCTTTTATAATGATAGATTCAGCTAAAGGGGCCTGTGGGTGTAGTCCCAAGTTGCCTCAGATCTCCTGGGGGCTGGGAGAGCCTGAATCTTCTATTGCAATTCAAAAGGGTGCTTTTGATCAGGATTTGTGAATCAAAGGTCCTAGCTTCTTGAATTGTTAATGCATCAGCTAGGAGGGCCTGGGAATAAAGCTATCTGAAAGGATTAGTTTCTTAAAGAGACCAGAACCCAAATCAATAACCCCTATTCCTTGAGAAATTTTGACATACTCAGGTATATGGTATATAAAATAGGTACACAGGGGCAGCTAGATGGATCAGTGGATAGAGCATTAGCCCTGAAGTCAGGAGGACCCGAGTTCAAATCTGGTCTCAGACACTTAACACATTCTAGCTGTGTGACCTTGGGCAAGTCATTTAACCCCAATTGCCTCAGCAAAAAAAAAAAAAAAGAAAAAAAAAGAAAAAGAAAAAAAATTAAATTAGAAAAATAAAAATAGCTACACAAACCCAAATATTTTCTGATAATAAATAATAAATTTGCAACCCTCACATTCTGTTGCATGAGCCTATATGGGATTGTAACCCACAGTTTAAGAAGCTTTGTAGTAGAGAAAAAAAAAATGAAAGGATTGATACATGTAAATTTATGTTATTCTACTAGGTATTCCACTGTTCTTCTTTACCCTACTGTGGTAAAAAGATCCCCATCCATCTGCTGCATATTTTCAATATGTTATACAATTATGTCCCCAAAGCATAGTGCAAGTTTTATGGAATTCTCTGAACAGGAATATTTTATAAATATATACCATTGTCACAGAACCTTTATAAAAGTAGTTTATGACATAGGAAATTATAAATAATTTTTAAAGGTAAAAATTCTAAATATAACCATTGCAAATGAAAAAAAATTAATCAATATTAAGATCACATGATTTTAGCTTGGAAAAGATTTTTACTGGTACCAAGTATATGTCAGAGATGATGTAAATGTGGGCATAGGTACCATAAAAGCAAAAGAAAAAACTGCCCCTATTTTCTAGAAGCTTAAATTCTAATAGGGATATTATTGGTATAGGAACTTCAATTGTACCTACTCTGTCTTAATGCTCTATATATTTGCTAGACAGTTTGCTCCAGATTTATGGTAGGAAATCATTGAATATTATTTTACTTATTATGTTATTTCAGGAAATGTGTTTGCTTTGAAGCAAAAAAAAAAAAAAAAAAAAATACCGAGGGGGAGAAAAAACTTATTCTGTCTCATTGTCTTCTTCAGGCTGAGGGAAAATGAATTTGAAGAGATACAAGAAATAAATGTTACCTGTTATAAGTGTCTCATAGTGACCTCTAAGCAAATCATTCTTGAATGTGGACACACTGTGTGCAAGAATTGTCTCCAGAAAAAATGTTTTACATCTTCATGTTGCGCTGTATGCTGGGAATTCTCCCAGCTCAAAATTCATCAAGTTGATATTGTCATGTACCCTGAAGGAGAAAGCTTTAGTGAAATGCACAGGGAAGATCTGAAGTTTTTCTGATAGCAACAAGACCCTTCTGTGTGTGACCTGTTCAAAATCAGAGGATCATGATACCCACGTACATTGGCCCATTGAAGTGGCTGCTCTTCTTTATAGGGTAAGTCATATTGCAGTCATGGAAAGTCCCCAGAGTGCTTTGAAGTATTCCTTGCTTGTGACCCCTCCATATCCATTTTGGTTATTTCTATATTAATTTATCCCATTGAGCTATTATCATTCTAATTACTCAGCAATCTATCAAAAGAGGTCAAACAGCCACTTTTCCCTTATAGATCAGACAATATTGATCTTTCAGGGCTCATGAGTTTCTCAGCCCTTCACATTGCATGCCCTCAGCCTAGAGTGGACACATTCTAATAATATTTTTTCATATTATTCTTACAGAATGATATCTTGAAATATTGGAAGCTTTTACATGTGTGTATGAAAGATACTCAAGAACTAATAATGGAAGAGAAAGAGAAAATAATGGCATGGGTTGTGCTGAACACTGTAAGTATTCAATGCTCTCTCTCTTAGTAAGATTTTGCATAACTTTACTCTCAGATGGATTTCCTAACCACTCTGCCGAAGTTATTAGCCATATCTGATGGACAAGACTACTGAGGCTCATGGATACTGTGTTACTTTTCATAATTCATGGTACTAATGAATTTAGGAGCTTTGAATCAAACCAATGTCTCCTGATCTGAAATCCAATGCTGTGTGTTAAAATGTCCCCAGCTGAAGCTGCTTTCTCCTTTTTCTTCTCTGATATGTGGTAACCAGTCTCATGCCCCTCCACTCAAAAGCAGGGAAATAGGACATTGGGGGAAGAATTTTCCAGAAAGAATTAGCTGATAAACAAGCTTTGAGAAGTGAGGACCCTTATGAATAAAATACTGGGACCTGGTTATAAATTGCCCTTGAAAAAGTAGTTAGGTAACAGGGAATCAGATTAAGCTGCCATCATCATTGTTTATAATATCAATAACATGTTGATTATAATACTTTTAGATTATCTTGGATAACTCAGTCAGGTAGACATCATATCCACTTCTGCTCCAACAGGTAAATGTTTTTCAATATCTGGGATTTCCAGGCAGGAAATACTTACAAATACAAATACAAATGCATCAATGCATTTAATTCATTTGATTTAATAAGTAAATCACAACCCCAAAAGGTGAGCATTCTCCCAGAAGTTGGCTATCTTGGATTCAGTAAGAAAAAAGGAAAAAAAAGTCATGTTTTCTTCAGCATAAACTAGAGAATCCTGTCAATTCAACAATCTTTGGGTACCCATATTCTTCAACAAACACTGTACTTAATTCTAGAAGACATAAAAATAAGTAGGCTAAAGATAAAGTGATTAAATTCCATGAATTGACATTAATAACAACAAACTAATAGTATAAGTGATACAAGTAAAATAGCAGGAAAGTTGAACTGACTACTGGGGGGAAGAATAGCAAGAATGTAACCATTAGAGAATAAAATGATCAGTGATACAAAGGCAGAGAAATTGGCTAAATCCAGGGATGACATGAACACTGAAAAAGCCTCTATATATAGGTTTTTAAAACCTCCTAATTCTGGCAAAGTAATGTTAATTATCCTTAAGAAAAAAATATATTTTGAAGACAGGACTGATTGGCCAAAATCTACACACACTCACCTATTCTACAATAGAATTGTAAAGGAATTAAGGTTTAGGGGCAGCTAGGTGGCGCAGTGGATAGAGCACCAGCCTTGAATCCAGGAGGAATTAAGGTTTAAATTCATTATTTTATACATATGGGGAAGCAGAGAAGTAAGCTAGAGAGAGAGAGAGAGAGAGAGAGAGAGAGAGAGAGAGAGAGAGAGAGAGAGAGAGAGAGAGAGAGAGAGAGATAAAAGAAGAAAGGCTTCCTGAGTTTGGGAACTTTTGGGGTCTCCTTAAGGAATTGAGGAACTAAATTTAGAATAGATAAATTGGCAATTGTCTCATAAGGATTATGATGGTAGTTTTCAAACCTTAAATTGCTCCCAGTGGAAAATATTTTACCTTTTAGAATAAGAAGAAAGACAATGTACAACAGATTGCTTAACTGTCTAAAGATTTCGAGCTGGAAAAGGACATATAAATGTGATCTATAGATTCCCTTTTTCTGGTTTTAGCAAAGAAAAATGAAACCATCTGGATAGAACTGGAATCCCCTGGGCTCTGACTCCTACTTAGTACAGTGCATTACATTACACCACACTGAACACAGGAATAGAAAGATTTGATTAGGTCATAATGTCACTAGATAAAGATGTATCAGTTATATAATATATATCACCTGACTGACATCCTTTGGTTCAGGGCTACAAAGTTACATACTGGAGGATGTTTGAGAATGAAAGTCTTGCAATACAAGAACACCTACTGGGTATGAAGGATGAAACTGAGGTAGCGCAGCATGAAGAAATTATTGGGTTTTTTGTTTGTTTGTTTGTTTTTTCTGAGGCTGGGGTTAAGTGACTTCCCAGGTTCACACAGCTAGGAAGTGTTAAGTGTCTGAGACCAGATTTGAACTCAGGTTCTCCTGAATTCAGGTCTGGTGCTCTATCCACTGCGCCCCCTAGCTGCCCCGAAGAAATTATTATTGAGCAGATGGATGAGACATTCAGGGAGCTCTATCAGACACTGAAGGAGTTGGAGGCTACACTGCAATGGGAAATACTGGAAAAAAAAAGAAGAAGTGGGAAGCTATGATGACCAGACAAAGCAGACTTATAGTAGTAATCCAAAAGGGGGAAGAAAAGCCTAATATTCAACTACTCCAGGTGAGATTAGGGCCAACTGCATGTGGTGACAGGAAATCTATGGAATCTTCTTCCATTCCTCCTTCCCAGGGTTTCTTTTGAAGTCTCCTCTTGTCTACTGATGTCTGTTTTATATATATATCATTTCTTTAAGGCTTTTAATGATTATTTGTTTTCCCTCTCTGATTTTTTTCTCATTGAATTAGAATGTACCTCATTGACACATCATATAATGGGATAAATGTATGGTCCTCTGGAATCCTCTTGCTTGGCTATCTTTGAGCTATCACAACTCAGGGATTATCCAAGTACCACCTAATTCAGAAAGAAAGTTTTTGCCCCAAATCCTCCTTTTCCAAGTGGACATTCAGTGAAATGAGGAAAATAAGAGAAAGGGGCAATGAAGACCCTGCTGGAGCAGGAAGGGGTGGAATTCTTTGGGCTCATAGAGGATAGTCATGGCTAAGAATTTAGTAATAGTGATTCATGAACTACACTGATCTTGTTCTATTTTCTCCCTCAGGATGTTGCCCTTGGGATTTTCCATAGGGATTTTCAAAGGTATGTGTCTGTCTAGGAAGTGGATAATCACAGAGCCCATACCATGGAAATACATTTCATGATGAATAAAGTCAATAACCGATTTCTCTTTCTTGTAGGGTTTATGACCAACAGATTACGGAACCTTACATTTTGAATTTTGATTTTTATTATTATACTGTGGCAACTCAATTTTTGCAATATTTCCAAAGTAAGTATCAGTCCTTTGATTGTGAATCTCTGATTTTGCTTCCTAGTTCTATAAGAGCAGGAATGTGGTCTGGAATATCTTTGCATAATGGCTTTTAAGCTTTGTGTCTTTCCATAGAGAATGACTCCTAATATAGATCGATCAATTTGCATGTAATATTCCAGAAACTAGAACACTATATCTGGCCCAGAAGAGTGAAACAGATAATACTCCCATGGTATAAGGAACAAATGAAGGGAAGAGAAGAAATGAAATAAATACCCTCTGCAATCTGCCTGATGATGCTGCCTGCCTGTCTACATTAGATTAACTAGGCCTCTAACCAGGCACTCATGAGCTTCCCTGGGCTGAAGTTTTGCTCTGGCATAATAAGCAGGGCCTATAGGAACAAAGGGTTCTGTTTGTGGAGAGTTGAGGAATTAGGGGATCTGAGTATATGACTCTTGGCATTGTTGCTTAAAAAGGACTTTTTCTTCAAAGGATGAAAAACATCTTAATAGAATACCCAAAGAAGGGATTTCCTAGCTGCTTGTGAAGAAGATAAAAAATCAGTCATTATCTTCGTTTTCCATTATGGAAAATAAAGCACACCTGAGAATATAGCAGTCCCTGTAGAAGAAAGCTGAACTCGGTGCAAATCATAATGGAATTTCCAGGGTTTTCTGGAAACTTCTAAAAAGTGATATCTAACCTAAGAAAAATTTTATTTGGAGCCAAATCCCTTTATCTCTTCTGGGGAAGGAAGGGGCTTTTGAAAAGATGTACTAAGTGACTTCTACAAATCCCCTCAGCATTTTTAAACTTATATTTTTGGAATGTAAATCAAAATCAAGAAGCCTAATAATTTACCGTTATATGAAATGGCTCCTCCCTTACAGGGGGTACTACCTGCATATAGGAAGTGAGACAAGATAGGCTTTGTTTGATATACTCCCAAGCTGATAGGATAAGAAATAAGATTTTTCAGAAAGATGTGTTCAGAAATAAGCCTTCTGCAGTCTGGGGTGCAGTCAACTTTACCATAAGAATTCATTGTTCCTGTCAACAAATGGGCAAATGTAATCAGTTTTCTCCCAGGCTTTCTATGTGATTAACTGGAGGAATTTGGAGGACTCAAAGTGAGGGTTATTGCTTATCCAACTTTGAGATATTTAGAAAACTTTTTAATTTTATTGGCGCTTAATTAAATTCCTATTAGAATAAAAGAAAATGCTTGAGAAGTCTCAATAAATATCACTCCCTTTCCTAGTCACAGCAAAATATTTAAAGACTCTTATTAACTCTGATAATCTCAAATTTCCTAAGGACCTTGGAGAGATCAGTACATGATTGGTCTACATAATGTTCTCAGGATAATAATATTCCATTCTTTTTTATTTTTTTGTAATTTCTTTCCATAGATTTAAAGTCACCAGAGAGCTATCATTTCTACACCTTGTCTGAAGATAAAAAGAGATTCATCATGGTTCCAAGTAGCTCCTCTGATCAGAGATATGCCATTTATATAACTGGGTGTGAGGAACTTGAGGCCGTGATAGAATCTTGGAAGAAGAATGATATTGTGGGGAAATCCTAATAACATTGTATGATCACAACCCTGCATAACTGAGAATTCAGATCTTTTGCTGGGAGGCTAAATTTACTCAATGCTTAAATCAGGACCTACTGTACCTTGACCATAAACTTCTTTAGATCTGAAGACTGATACAAGATGTTAATGTCATTGTAAGTCAACCAATTGTTGTACTTATCAGCTATGTAATTTAATGTGAATTGATTTATTGGTACAATGCAAGACTTGAAAAATTCTAGGGCATAAGATTGACTCCTACTTCAGATTTTAAACTAGCTGCTTAAAAACTCTCTCTGACTCTGAGGAAGCTAGAAAGGTTAAATGAAGGTGTAACAGAATGTAGAATAAGCAAAAACAAGTCATGCCAACCCATAAAGTTACAAAGCAGAAAAAGGGAAAAAGTTAAGAATTGTTGAGAAACTGCAAGATATTTTGTTCAAGAGACATGAACTTTCTCAAAAATGTCTTCAGGATAAAAAGATTTATGTCAATATCATATTAATTGTGGAATAATGTTTGGTAAAGATAAGAAGGCAGAATTGTCTGACCAAAGTAAAAATTGGGATAATTTAATAGAATTTAGTGGCTATCTACACAGATATCTTATATGTATATATTCTGATTACTACTTGTGACAATCAATAAACTCATAAACTTGATGATTTCTGGTAAAAGTTTATTGTTAACTAAATGTTGTTGCAATAATATGTAAGACATAATAATAGCTCTACCTCTTCTATGATTAGTGAGCATTGCTATTTGAGGCTAAACTTTGGCTAATTTGACATTCTCAATTATGAATTCTTGTATATTATCTGAATTATTGTCAGTAATCCATCATTTGAGGGAAATGCTATGAGCTACTCAAAGAAAGTGAGAACTGAAAATCCACTTCAGGTTAGTAATTGCCTGTGTCTGTGAATCTTGAGAGCCTTACAAGATATGGTAGGATACTCTTGACTCAGTTTCATCCTTGTGTGATCACCTTTTTTGAATAGGAATATTTTTCTTCTGATTAATCCTGAGCTTAGTTCTAATACCCTTTGAATAAGGTGGGACATTTTTATAGGAGTGACTATTACAAATAGGTAACTGTGACCCATTTAAAATTCAACAGACCTAAGGATATTTTATCCTGTTATACCTAAGTTAAGCCATTCTTTGGCCTGGGGCAATTGGCTTTGATATAACCATGTGACAGGTAAAACTAATTTCTTAGAATGACTCTTGTTGCAGTGCTCCAGTGCCTTTGCATCGCTATATTGGGATGGAAATATAAGACACTTTATTCTCGTTGATATTTGTCCTAAAATTCTTGTTTATAAGATTAAGTACATAAGATCTGAACTAGTTTTCATTATATGAACTAATTACTGGAAGGCCAATCTGATTAGATTTCATCAGGTTTTCCTAAATTACTCTATCTTATTACTAATAGGCTTCATTTAGGATTTTTTTTTTATTTGCTTCTTCATTTATTTTATTATTATAGATTTTTTTTTTATTGACAGGATATATGCATGGGTAATTTTTCAATACTGTATCTTGCACTCACTTCTGTTCTAACTTTTCCCTTCCCTTCCTTCACCCCATACCTTAGATGGCAGGCAGTCTCATACATGTTAAACATATTAAAGTATATTTAGATCTAATATATGTGTGCAGATGTGTACAGTTTTCTTGTTGCACAAGAAAAATTGGATTCAGAAGATAAAAATAACCTGGGAAGAAAAAAAAATGCAAGTAGTCCACATTCATTTCCCAGTGTTCCTTCTCTGGATGTGGCTGATCCTGTCCATCATTGATTAATTGGAACTGAATTGGATCTTCTCTTTGTCGAAGATATCCACTTCCATCAGAATACATCCTCATATTAGTATTTTGTTGAAGTGTATAATGATCTCCTGGTTCTACTCATTTCATTAGCATCAGTTCACGTAAGTCTCATCAAGCCTCTCTGTATTCATCCTGCTGGTCCTTTCTTACAGAGCAATAATATTCCATAACATTCACATACCACAACCCAACCATTCTCCAATTGTTGGGCATCCATTCAAATTCCAGTTTCTAGCCACTTCAAAAAGGGCTGCCACAAACATTTTGACACATACAGGTCTCCCTTTTAGGAAATCTTTGCAAACGACGTGGTATATGGGTGTTAGTCAAAGGTCAGTAGAGGAAGATCCTGATTGGAGTTAGCACCATCATGGGAGCAGTTACCAAGGGAATGATCAAAAAAGATGTGCATGGATGCTTTAGAGACATGTAAGAGACACTTTTTTTTTCTTTTAACTTATAGCTTTTTATTTACAAAACATATGCATAGGTACCTTTTCAACACTGATCCTTGCAAAATCTTCTGTTTCAACTTTTCCTTTCCCCTACTCCTTCCCATAGATGGCAGGTAGTCCAATACATGTTAAATATGTTAAAGTATATGTTGAATCCAATATATGTATGGATATGTATATAGTTATCTTGATGCACAAGAAAAATCAGATCTAGAAAGAAAGAAAAAAATCTGAGAAGGAAAACAAAAATGCAAGCCAACAATAACAAAAAAAGTGGAAATGCTATGTACACAAGAGACACTTAACAGACACTTGAAGGAATGGATTATGGATAGGATTTGACATAGATAGTGGTCAAAGCAAGTTGTACACACATTATCCGTCCATAAATGTAGTTGAGAGAATAATATGATATCAAATTCAAGGGTCCTTTTTGCAGGACAATTGTAAAAACATGATTAATCTGAAGAGATACATTCAGCTGTGTTTGCCAAAGAGAGAACTTTGAATGTTGATTACTAGCATACTATTCTGTGGATCAAAGTATTCATTGTAAATCATTTGGGAATCATCACAAAAATATTATGTTCAAATTTCTAACCAAAATGGTGAAAGAGGGTAGAAAATAGTTTGTAGTTTATATTTGTTATTATTATAGTACATTTATATTTTATAATAAAAAATTAATTCCCATTACTCATTAGAAGGACATATTAAGGCTGGAGCTGAAATAGTTTGGCCACCTAATGAGAAGATAGGACTCATGAGAGTAAAAAACAAAACCCTGATATTGAGAAAGATTGAAGAGAAAAGGAAAATTGGACAGCAGAGGGCAAGATGGATAGTTAGTGTCATAGAAACCACAATCATGAGTTTGGACAGACTTTGGGAGGTAGGGGAAGATATAAAGGCTTGATATGCTGTGATTCATGGGGTCACAGAAGATTTAGATATGACTGAACCACAACAGGGTTGTAAAACTCACTCCAGCTGCTCTCTGATTTTGAAGTTGCTTCCTTGAAGTTCAATATGGTCTGATTCTGGACAATTTCCTAGTGGATCTGTCCTGAGGTCTTTCTTAGATTTTTTTAATTAAAAATATGTCACATTTATTACTTTACAATATAAATTAAGTACCAGTCAATGTGGGAATCTTTTTTGATATTTTTTGAAGATGGATTTATTAATATAATAAAAATATAAATCAATCTTTGAAATTGAATATTTATTTAGAACATTTTTATATGACTGTAAATTGTTTTATTATATTGTTTCATTCTATAAATTAAAATTTTTTTAAAGAAAGAAAAATGAGTATTGGTTCATGGTACTTTCTCTTTTTTAATATAGTTTTCTTTTTATTTATTTTAAAAATGTTATAATTATAATAATTTTTTTTGACAGTACATATGCATGGGTAATTTTTTTTCCAGCATTATCCCTTGTACTCACTTCTTTTCTGAATTTTCCCCTCCCTCTACCCCTTCCCCTAGATTGCAGGCAATCCCATACATGTTAAATGTGTTACAGTATATCCTAGATACAATATATATGTGTAAAACCAAATTTCTTGTTGCACGGTGAGAATTGGATTTATAAGGTAAAAGTAACCTGATTAGAAAGACAATAGTGCAAACAGCTTACACTCAATTCCCAGTGTTCCTTCTCTATGTGTAGCTGATTCTGTCCATCATTGATCAACTGAAGCTGAATTAGATCTTCTCTATGTTGAAGATATCCACTTCAATCAGAATACATCTTCATACAGTATTGTTGTTGAAATGTACAATGATCTCCTGGTTCTGCTCATTTCACTCAGTATCAGTTCATGCAAGTCTCTCCAAGCCTCTCTGTATTTCTCCTGTTGGTCATTTCTTACAGAACAATAATATTCCATAACATTCATATACCATAACTTACACAACCATTCTCCAATTGATGGACATCCATTCATTTTCCAGTTTCTAGCCACTACAAAAAGGCTGCCACAAACATTTTGGCACATACAGGTCCCTTTCCCTTTAATATTTCTTTGGGATATAAGCCCAGTAATAGCACTGCTGGATCAAAGGGTATGCAGAGTTTGATAACTTTTTGGGCATAGTTCCAGATTGCTCTCCAGAATAGTTGTATTTTTTCACAACTCCACCAACAATGCATCAATGTCCCAATTTTCCTAGGGTCTTTCTTAACTAGGGGTTAGTGAACACAGGATTTTTTTTTTTTTTTCCCATCGTGATGTCTGTATATGTTGTCAGAAATTTGTGGAAGGAAATTCAACTTAAGTTATGAAGGTCCCTTGTTTCAAGTTTTCATGTAGACCCAAGCTCTTGATTAAAATTTATGGGAAAAGACTTCCAAGAGTTTCTAATGTAAAACAGTATTTTTGTAAAGAGCAGAACCAGGACTACAAGGAAAAGACATACTGAACTATGTAAATTCCTCATCCCACTGGGAAAACTGGGACACTAATGCATTGTTGATGGAGTTATGAAATGATAAAACCATTCTGGAACTATCTAGAACTATGCCTAAAGTGCTATAAAGCTTAGCATATACTTTGACCCATCAGTGCCATTACTGGTCTACATCCCAAGGAAATCATAAAGGAAGGAAAAGAACCCACAAGTACAAAAATGTTTGTAGCATCTCTTTTAGTGGTAGTAAAGAATTGGAAAGGGAATGGATGTCCATCAATTGGGGAATAGGTGAACAAGTTGTGGTACATAAATGTAAGGGAATATTATTGTTCTAATTATATAACTAATTCTAATTGTATAGCTAATTATAGAAAGGCCTGGAAAGATTTACATGAACTACTGTTGAATAAAACAAGCACATATTCCCTTCAGTAGCTTGTGTCTTATTTCTTCACATGGTGGATTACTGACTTGATGATCCATCAGACAATCATATCTGATTTCACTACTCCAAATAACATCAGCTACAGTCCCAAGAGATTTTATCTCAAATAGAAATTCTCCTCAAAGTTTCAAATAATTTAACTCTCAAGGATCACATATCCTAAATAAGTATTGACTATAATCTGAGATTCATCTTAGAAAGTTCACAATTTATCTTCACATCTAAGTAGATGGTTTTAAATTCAACTTTACACAAATCAGTTTACTTTAAGAAGCTGAATAACCAATCTATATCAAAGCATTTCAGGTGTTAACCATGTTAAAAGGGACAAAGACATAGACCACTGTTTTTAGAATCCCCCTAAATAATGGGAACAGTTTTAAGATCATTCAGTATGACCAATTAAAACTCACAAAGTATATAGAATGTAGGAATTGCCAGGATTGTCCTAATTTCACATTAAAGAACCCGATCATAGTTAACATGAATAATTTTGTCATCTTAAAAAATGTTTATTCCACTTCTTACAATTAAGGAGTCCCTATAAACTTTTCTAGAAATATAAATAACAGGTGCAATACCAATATTGTTAAAATTACTCTAAGCATAGTTAATCTCCCCTCTCACCAAAACATTCTTAATTGTCCTGGTAAAAAGTTAATTTTAGTGGATATCAATTGTCCTTGACAATCTATTCTTAAGGTTCTGCCATAGATCCCTTAATCCTGATATAGTAAGTCCAACCCTTCTCAGCCTCTGGATCACAATCTTAGTCATTAGTAATATCTGATAAGGTCCTTCTCACTCTGCTCCTTCCAGGACTTAATAAGTATCCAGTCTCTTAGAATTACAAACTCCAAATGCATTGTCTGGACCTTCAGATTTTGTTTGCTAAGGGCTAAAAGGGATGAGGACACTTCCAGTATATCGTTAAAACTTATTCTCTGTTTCAAAGGGGGGTATTTCCTTTTCCTTTCCCAAATATGATAAAACAAATAACAACATCTCATGGACCCATTTTTGTATTGCTGCTTCTTTTGCTCTTGCCTATTTTGCTAGGGTGCTTGATATATATTCTGAAAAAAATTCTTTAGAGGTGCTTAGGGAAGAGCTTCTCATTTGTCAACATGAGAATATGCAGTCTTATTAATAAAAGAGAGGAAGATATAAACATTAAAAAGCCTCTAGAAGCAAGGAATGCAATTCAAGGCATGTGGGAGGACCTGAGGGGTGAGAGGTACCCAGACACAGGCAAGTTCTATGTGGAGGTGGAGCACAGCCCCAAGAGGGATTGTCTGACCCCAGGTACCATGTCTCCCTCCTTAGTGCTCTCAAAGCCTAGCATGCCTCCCTTCCTCTTATCCCTCAATCTCATTTTGCCAGGTTCCTAGAGGACCTCCCCTTCCCCACATCCTCAGGGGGATATAAATATGTACTATCTAAGAATAAAGTTCACTCTTGCTTCACCCCTACCTCCTGGTGGTCTTTCTCTGTGTTATCCAGGTTGGTGCCCAAAGATGGGTAAGTGTGGCCTAGCTGTGCTGTCGACAGATGTAGCTCTAAGGAGAGCTACAAGGTTAGGGTACTATTAAGAGATGCTACAAGTGGCACCCAAACGGGGACAATTTTGGCTAGGACCTCACCTTGTAGCAGGCCTACAGGTGGGAAGAGACAGAGTTCTAAAGTGAGTTGAAAGTTAGGAAATGGGATGAATTATTGTGAGGGTCCCAGAACAGGAGGTGTGAGAGAAAGAAGCTTATTAAATAGTACAATAAGCAGGATTGGAAATGTGTTTTTAAAAGTGGGAGGTAGTAGGTATTCAGATGGCTTCCTATCTTAAGGAAACTCTGGGAGCCATCCTGGAACAGCATCACCTCATTTATCAAGTGATTGGGAGCACTTTAAGAGGTGTAAGTCACAATCCATTGGAAGTAGATAATGAAGTGCAAAGGGAGAGTCATAAAACAAATGAGGGCTGTAAACCAGCACTCATTGGGACCAGCCATGCCCATAAAATGGAGCTGGGGAAAGTTAGCTGTGGGAAAGAATCAGGAAGTAAACAGGAAGACAAAGGAGGTAGATGTGAAGTCAAAGAAGGAAGAGGTAGTGAGGAAGAGGAAGGAAATGAATATGATGGAGCAGGAAGAGGCACAGATAAGATGAGGAACGAGAAAGTAAACAGAAACATATGACCTTGAGGAAAAGGGCGGTGATAAGACACAGGAGGAGAAAACAAACAGAGGGAAGGTCATCTCAGTCTCAGTCTCTGAGGCATGGCCTTCTCCCTCATCTCCTGCCCTCCCTGAGGAGATATGTCTCCTGTCTGCTCCCTCTGCCCCGACTTGTGAAGGCTTTTGAAATTCCCAGACAAAATTAGGACACATAATATAGAAAACTGGAAAGTATAAAAGAAATGAGGATCAAATGCAATATAATGCAGCAAGCAGTATATGTAGCTGTGTGTCCAAAGAGCAGAGGTCCACAATAACTAAAATTAAACAGGGCCCAGTTGATGATACCACCTCCACAGGATTTTAAATTAAGGCATTGGGTGTTTGGGCACCACCTTTCATATCATGCCCACATCATCAACATAGAAATCTAACACCCCGGTTTGGGTGCCCCAATGGTCTTTCTCAGTGGACAAGCCTTATGTGAAATAATACAAGAACAGTTGAAGGCTGATCATATAGAACCAACATCCAGCCTATGGAATAGCTCGGAATTTATTATAAAGAAAAGATCTGGGAAATTCAGAATGCTAGTGGACCTTAGGGGCATTAATTCTAGTATTGAACCTATGAGGGCCCTACAATAAGCCATCTCCTTATGTACCCACCAGCTGGCCAGTTACAATCATAGACACACAAGACTGTTTCTTCTTCATGCCTCTGGTCCCAGAGGATAAGAAAGGATTTGCTTTTACATTCCCTATATAAACAATGCAGGGCCTGATCTGCACTACCAATGGAAAGTTCTCCCCCAAGGGATGTATTGTAGCCCCACCTTGTGTCAGGTGTATATAGTGTAAGTGCTAGAACCAATTAGGAAGGTGTGACTTCATGCTATGGATTATATGCAGTATCTCTCTGCCTGCTGAAGGAGATCATGAGCATTCTCGCTCAACATGGACTAACCCCAGAAAAGATTCGACAGAACTATCCCATCATTTACCTGGGACTCCACCTGGGGACTTCTGCAGTTACTAATCAGAGACCTAACTTACAATTAGATAAGGTGAATACTCTGAATCGATTTCAGAAACTGGTTGGACAAATTCAATGGTTAAGGGCTCATGCCCCTATTCCTATTTCTTTGATGCAGCCTTTATATGGCATCTTAAAAGGATGTAAAAGACATTCCCAGAGCCCATTAACACCATATCAGATAGCTTATATGCTGTCCGAGTGCTCAGAGGCTTTGAGATTGCTGTCTTACAGCCTCAGAATTTTTCAATTGCTAACCTTCTTGCTGAATTGCAGGTGATTTTACATACTGGGAGACATCCCATTTACATCCTGCATGTATACTCTTATTAATGCTGTGCAGGAGGCATATTTGCTGGCAATGAGATAGCATACCATGCTTTACAATGCTCCCTTCTCATGGTCACTACCCCCCCAAACATGTCCATGATTTTCTATACTTACCCATTAATTCTCTATATTGCCTTTATAGTCTCACCAGGGAACAAGCCCGACAGATAGGGAAACAGTGTGTTCAGTGTGTTCCATTCCTCCCTTCTCCACCTAATAAAAGAGTTGATCCTCAAGGTTTATTCCCCAATGATTTGTTTTTAACATTCTTTAGAGTTTCCATATTGGTATCTCTTGCAGAAGATGGTTGGTGGATACTTTATTTTTCTTTTTCTTTCTTTTTTTCTGAGGCTGGGGTTAAGTGACTTGCTCAGGGTCACACAGTAGGAAGTGTTAAGTGTCTGAGACCAGATTTGAACTCAGGTCCTCCTGAATTCTGGGCTGGTGCCCTATCCACTGCACCACCTAGCTGCCCCTATTCCCCAATGATTTGTGGCAAATGGACATGATGCATGTGGGCTATGTGGTCATCCATATCTGTACTGACACTTTTTCTAGATTCCTTTGGGCCACAGTGGCCTCCCATGAAAACACTTTCGGTCATTAAACACTTGGATAGGTGCTTCTCTCACAGAGTTCCTAATACCATAAGGACCAACAATGCTCCAGCTTATACCTCTAAACAGATGGCCACCTTCCTCACCACATTCACCATTAAACATGTTACAGTGATTCCCTATAATCCACAGGGTCAGGCCCTAGTGGAGCAGGCCCATCGTACTCTGAAGGCCACCCTTGTTAAACAAAAAGGGGGAAAAATTAGACAGAATCCTCGATGGCCCACACAGGTGGATGTAGAGAAAACCTTATATACTTACAATTTTTTTATGCCTGGATAGGGATGCCAGCCTCTCTCCAAGAATGATACATTTGGCACAATGTTATAGACAGGACAGAAAACTAGGCCCCATGAAAACAGCACTTCAAGCAAGCATTGGAGAACATTCAAAAGGTCTTTTGGAAGGATGTGGAAGGACATTGGCAAGGTCCATCCTTAGTACTTTGGAGAAGGCCGGGATATTTATGTCTTACAGGTTCTGATGGTGAAGGCTGCTGGAGTCCTGAAAGAAGAACAAGGAAAGTTTCCCCTATTAACACAGGAGCTGAAAAAGCAGAGAAGGAGATGACCCAAGAAACGCCCAAAACAGTGACATGACAGAGAGATGGCTAACCTTGCTGGACTGGCTTAGTGATTGGATACAACATACTTCCATTCCCATCCCCTTCTATTGAATCCCATGGACTCTATGTAGCCATTTTTCTATTGTTGCTTCTTTTGCTTTTCCTTACTTTGCTAGAATGCTTTATATGTATTTTTAAAAAATTCTTTAGAGGTGCTTATGGAATAGCTTCTCATTCGTCAATATGAGAACACTTGGTCTTATTAATAAAAGAGGGGGACATGTAAGGGTTAAAAAGCCTCTAGAAACAAGAAATGTAGTTCAAGGCATGTGGAAAAACCTAAGGGATGAGAGGTACTGAGGAGCAGGCGAGTCCTATGTGGAAGTGGGGCACAGCCCCCCAAGAAGCAGTGTCTGACCCCAGGTACCACAGCTCCCTCCTTAGTGATCTCAAAGCCTAGCATGCTTCCCTCTCCCTTCTTGGGCCAATTTCATTATACCAGGTTCCTAGAGGACCTACCCTTTCCCCAGATCCTCAGGGAGGTATAAATATATGCTACCTAAGAATAATGTTCTCTCTTGCTTCACCCCTACCTCCTGGTAGTCTATCTCTGTGTTATCCAGGTTGGTGCCCGAAGACAGGTAAGTATGGCCTAAATGTGCCATGGAGGGACAGTCATTAAGAGTGGCTCTAAGGGGAGCTACAAGGTTAGGGTAGTGTTAAGAGACACTACAATCACCTATGAGGAATACTCCAGATCTCATCTGGGGCAGTTCTAATTCTTTAACAAAGCAATAGGCAAACATTTGGTCCAAAGCAATTTAGTATCTAACATCAATTTAGCAGTCTGTTTTTTTCTATTTCCCTTTTGATGGCAGATGCAATCAATTTGCAATTCCCCCTCCCTTATTTCTTATAAAATCTTAGAAGTAAATTCTATTCCATTATCAGAATTAATACTCATGACCAATCCAAAAAAAGAATATTAGTGCTAGCTTAAAAGATTCCCTGAAGATAACGCAATTTTATTTATTATTTATATGTAGACATTTATATAATATATGTAAATGTCTATAATTAATATATATTTATATATAACATATGGTAATATATCATATATAATATGTATTTTATATATATATATATATATATATATATATATATATATACATATATATATATATATATTAACTTATATAGAAAATTGAAGGATCCTTTGAGAAAATAAATTTCTAAAAAAACCTTCTCTCTCCCTAGGTTTCTACTTAGAGCCCAAGAAACATCACTCTCCCTTCTCTGCAGTCTGAAACCTCACAATATTCCTTAGGAAAAGTAGAGTGATTTTTATGTTTTTCCTCAATGCAAGGTATAGTATATGTTTAGAACATTATGATCTGTTCTGGTTATTGCAACGAACCTTTCCTTGTGGCCTGATTAGCCAAAAGAAAAAGATTTGGAGCGACAGAGGATGAGAACTTTACATGTCAAAACTTTATAAGATATCAGATTGCTTTCAGGGAGGAGTGAGTAGAAAAGAAGGATAGAATTTGCATCACAAAACTTTTAAAAGATTATTAAAAATTGTTCAAAAAGAGAAATATACTTTCATTTCAGTGTTGCTAATTCTGGCAAGTTTTGAAATGCAAAGGAGAAAAATAAAAGGAACATAGAAAAGAGAGATCCTTTCTCCATTTGCAGAAATTAATTTCATTGAAAACTACTCAAGAGACTTCTTTGAACTTCATTTTTGAAGAGGACCATGACATTGGGAAGTGATGCCTTGACATGCATGTCAAGAGCATTTGAATGAAGGAATGCTATGCAAGTCATCAGTTTCACTTTCTCCTCTAGAGCTATGTGGGTCCAGTGGTCAGAAATAGATCAGTAATGGAGTGGAAGACATTGACCTTTTTACTCTAAGGTCTGGGTTTGACTAAGGAAACAAGCAATTCAGTGATTAAGGCTAGATAAGAAAGACTGGAAGTGAAGAATGGCTTTTTATCTAATTAAAAAAAAATCCAGGAGGGGAAGACTCTTAGGATCTCTGGACAAAGCATAAAAAGTGCTATTTATATTCTTGATCAGGACCCAAAGACCTAGTGGGTTTTAAGCAAGGATCTTTTGTTGGCCAGAGACTTGGGTTTAAGGCAAGAGTATTAAGAAAGAAATTTTAGCCTTTGAATCCTGATAACTTGTGAGATTTTAGCAGTTAGTATTTCCAAATTATAATAGAATTGTGGTTTGAATAATTTATATATACTAAAACAGCTTGGTGGGTTTGTGGTATGGTCTGCTTCTCCCTAGGTTTGTTGAAAGTAGAGATTTGGAGGAATTTGTGATGGGATCCTGGGATCAGTGGTGGAGTTGGCAGAGAAAGCCTGCAGTAAGATTACTCCCTGAGGCAAGCAGGGAAAGACACTGATAGGATCAGCTCAATCTTTCAGACTCATCTCCTATGGAGATCCCACCATACTGTATCCAATCAGAAAGCCAAGTTGTGTCAAACTCCTGAGGTTAAATTTTCCCAATAAATATGTCCATGTCCTACAGCAGTTTAGCTGAACCCCTTTTGGGTTAGCATGCTATGGTAATCTGCCTCTTGGTACTTCCTCCCATCCCCTCCTCATCCTGGTGTCCAACTTCATGCTCTCCCAAATCTATTTCATATTTACCATTCCGAATGCCTATTTGACCTCTTCATTTTATTCTGTGATCTCATAAATAAATCTACCTTTTTACAAAAAGAAAGAGCATTTTGAGTTCTTCACATGACAGAATGCTAGCACTTGATGACAAAACCCAACTTATGGTGCCTTTTGACTCTCCTCAATCTCATCATCTCATCATTTAGTGCTGAACTTCAAACACATCATTTGGATTTGAGTGGCACTTGAATAACATAAGAGGAAAAGGTGATTTCACAGACTAAAGAATGTTCAGTCCCAAAGAGAACTGAAGTCAATCAAAAAATTTTCTTTCTGGTGAATAAACAGCTAAGAAAAACAAAAATGGCAAGCAGTTTTTTGAGTTGGAAATTTTAGAACCTTATCTAATATCTGAGAACTACTTAGAATATAGGTATACCTTTGTTCAGGAAAGAGACTTGTCTAAATCAAATGCAAATCAGTTTGAAAAATTGAAAATAATATTTATTTATTTATTTATTTATTTATTTATTTATTTTCCTGAGGCTACTTGGGCTAGGTAACTTGCCAATTTGTCACACAGCTAGGAAGTGTTAAGTGTGTGAGGCCAGATTTGAATTCAAGATTGATTTCAAGACTGGTGCTCTATCCATGGCATTACCTAGCTGCCCCAAAAAATATTATCTTACGAAATAAAAGAATAAGATGTGATCTCCCGTGAATTACTTGTAGCATTTGCCAAAGTAAATTAAAAATAAATTCATCCAAAGGGGATTAAAATAAGCCATTTGTAAGTAAGGGAACAAATTAGAAGTGATCTTCTTGATAAAATG
The DNA here is from genome assembly GCF_048593235.1 of Sminthopsis crassicaudata. Classification (NCBI taxonomy): domain Eukaryota; kingdom Metazoa; phylum Chordata; class Mammalia; order Dasyuromorphia; family Dasyuridae; genus Sminthopsis; species Sminthopsis crassicaudata. Next base: position 561,932,242 of record NC_133619.1, read on the forward strand.
AGAGTTTGTTTATAAAATTTGAAGTTTCCACTTTCATTGTCAAAAACTAAGTTTTGCAATGAATTTCGATTGTGTAGAATGTCTGTGCTTCTTAGCTTGAGATTTTCATGTAATGAAAGAAACTAATTCTGCAGATGGATTTGGATATAATTTAATATAGAGGTAAGAGACTGATAAAAGAGAATTGAAGGAAAGATTGAATCAATGTGTGGAGATAGGTATTATTCTGGGGTTTGCAGGGCTTGAAGCAGAATCAAGAGAGAGATAAAAATAAAATGCTAAAGGACCTCACTGCACTTGGGTGGTATGGACACACGACAAAATTATTGGGTATTGAGAAATTTAATCTTAATTCTCTAATAGTAGTATGTAGAATTGGGGTGGGGTTGTTTTTTTACCCAAATCAGATGACTTTGTCAACTATCAAAATGCACATCTGCCTAAGACTTGGATGGGTTCTCAGTCCCAAAGAGAACTGAAGTCAATCAAAAAATTTTCTTTCCAGTGAATCTAACAGCTAAGAAAAACCAAAATGGCAAGCAGGTTTTTGAGTCAGAAATGTTAGAACCTTATCTAATATCTGAGAAGTATTTAGGATATAGGTATACTTTTGTTCAAGTTGGAAAGAGACTTGTGTAAATCAAATGCAAATCAGTTTGAAAAATTGAATATATATTTTGCTGAGGCTACTTGGGTTAAGTAACTTGCCAGTAAAATGGACAAAAGACTGGCTCTCTCATCCCTGGGTCAAGTGGCCTCAGGCTTATAGGAAAATGTTGCTTAAACTAAATTAAGGGAAATTTTTTTTTTTTTCAAAGTGCTTGCTCAACTAAGTTCAGACAGAATGCTTGCCTATCAATGTCAGATATCCTGTAAGCCCCCTATTTTTTCCCTTGTAAGCGGAAAGTCGAGTAACTGTAACCGCAAGGCTGAACAAGGATGCTTATAAGTCTGTCTCTATCTACTTCTGTTTGGGACAGTACTCTACTGAGAATCCATTCCAGCCGGTAAATAAAATGTTCTCTAAATTACAAACATCTTGACTGTCTTGACTTTATTGCCTGGGCTATCTCACTTGGAGGCCCCATCGAGATAAGCTTTTGTGTCTGTCTGATGGTCATTCCCTCTCCCTGGAGGGCGAAAGAGGTTATGAATCCTAGGGGGTGGCTACCAAGAGACCTTCTTCAGCCCCAGTGTCCAGTAATCTCTTTCTGGGGACTAGGTGAGACCCAAATTTTTGAATTTGGTTCAAAATTGGCACAGAGATCCTAAAAGCCAGTTCTGATTAATAAGATTTTGAGGGGCCCCTGCAGCTGCCTGACTATCCTGCAGCCACCTGTCTGGTCTGGTGAGTACTCCTGTATCTGTAGCAAGTGGCTAAGGTGGACTCAGTGCTAAATGCCCTTGCTAACCTCCATGGGATGCCGTTGTGATGGTCTTCAATGTCTTAAGACATATCTGGTTCTGGGTGCAAGTTGGAACAACTCTGGGTACCCTAGATAACTTGAAAGATAAAAAAAAATATATTGTCTATTTTAGTAATGGCAGAAAAAAAAAAGCAGTCTGATTTAGAGAGGAAGGGAAAGAACAATAAAATTCAAGCTCTGCCTGAACAGATAAGAGAGATGCTAATTGATGTGGGACAACACTCAGGCAGAAAAAAAAAAAATCTTTTAAAAAAGTTTTGCTTTGATTCAGTTTACTTGTTAACATTGTAAGTTGTTTTATGGAGTTATCTAGCTATTCATTATATTGTGAATCATAAAAGTTTTGAAGAGAACTGGAAAGAATGCAAGTGAATTATGAAGGATTGATTTGTAGGAACAATTAAAGGTTTGCATGATTTTAGGAAGTAAGGGAAAGGTTTTGGTAGCAGAAAGAAGTGGGGGAGAGAGCAACTCACCCACCCCCCACTGCTTCCTGCTACTTTAGCAGTAGAGTGTCTAGCTAGGAAAGTTGTTGGAGATTGTTTAAGTATGTGGCATGAAAGAAGGAGAAAGTTGGGAATCTGGTAGACTTGGGAAGAAACTTGATATTGAGTGAAAGTAAATAAATTGATGGGCTAAATCTTGAGAAGAGTTTCTGTGTAAGAAATTGAGTGGGGAACCTGAGGGAATTTTTTTCTTTGTCCAGGGGTGCAGGAGTGGGGGAAGGGTGGCTACATGGGATCCTCTCCTCCTCTCCCCCCTAAATGTGTTCTAGCCGTTTTTTTTTTGTTTGTTTGTTGTTTTTTTTTTGTTTTTTTTTTATCAAGTTACTGCCAGTGCAGCAAACTGTTATTTAAAGGGACAGGCTTATTTTTAGGTTAATTGACTGAATATTTGTTTCTTGATACATAATGGTTTTCTTGTTTGAGGAATATGGTCATAAATGGGATCCATATTTTGGTAGGATTATTTCTAAAAGTTTAATTGCTATTTTTAAGAATCTTTCAGTTTCTCTTATGTGGTATTTGCACATTCTGTATAAGATTTAAATTGATTATATTGGGTCATCCTGAGGTTATTTAAAGGGTCTCTAAAAATAATAGTTTTTTCTTTGTCCTTCTGAAAATGTTTCTGTTATGGACAATATGAAATTTGAGATTTTTTTTTTTCTCTATGTATTGGGTATTTTAAAAGCAAACTGATTTGTATGTATAATGTTCACTTATGAAACATTTAGTTGAATATGATAATTGTTTAAGTTGTGAACTTATTGGGACAGATTTCTTACTATTATGTGTAATAATAAGTGTAAGGTTAATGGAATCTGTTATTGGAGGTAAAATTTGTTGGGCTTATAATTAATTAGTTAATCCTATTTGGGAGTTTTAAAGCTCTACTCTTTGACTGTTAATGGGACAATTAATTGGAATAAAACTGGATTAAAGCTATTTTATTCTGTATGTGCTGAAGGTTGAGTTTTGACTGCTTATGTTATGTTATAGTTATGTCCCTGTAATTTTTTTCCTTCTGTAACTGATTTCTATGATCAGAGCAATGATCAATAAGAAACAGTTAATGCAATTCAATTATGTTATACCTTGCAATTTTCAGTCTGATTATATGTAATCATTATATCCTAAATGCTTAGGCAAATAAGTTTTTTAGCCTAGTCGTCTGTTACTGGATATTTGTATTTTTTTTAAGGTTTCTAAATGATAAGAGAACAATTAACAGTGGTCTGTGAGACCTAACTGCTGTTAAGACTTGAGAGTGGGAACAGACTATCAATTGGATAAGCTAGTGCCTGTCCTGTAAAGCAGAAACCTCTTCACATAGGAAGCTGCTGGCTCTTCACATTTTGCAGTAGTCTGGTGGACCAGTCTTTTTATCTCAGACTGTCCTAACCTTTATTTCTTAGATTTGTGTCAAATCATGGATATTGACTTGCTTCTGGGACCTTGATCAGCTTTGATTATCAGCATGGCACACCCACCCTCTACATGGACTGAGAGCCACTGACCATCTTCACCAGGACCCAGTTTTGACTGAGAAGCTTTGTCCCTTCACACCTGATGGACTTATATGGAGGACTTTGGGAATGGTTGATGACTGACTGTTAGACCTTGCCCGGGTCATCTGTTACTATGTGCTTAAGATTTGGGATGGGATTTGTTAAAACTGTGTAACTATTGCTGTTATGTTTGAGAGATTTTTAGGAAATGCTACTGGACTAGTCTGTTATGTATAAGGATTTTGATTCACTCTTGGGATTTATATGTGGAATGGTCATTTGATAATTCTTTTCTGTGAGAAAAAAAGGGAGGAAGAGAATGGGAACCCTTAGCTCCTATTCACTTTGCCTTAGGTACTTCTGCCCCACCCCCTATCTCACTAGTTCAGAATTAATTTGGAAGTCTTTTAAACATTTTCTCATTTTTATTATGCTTTAGCTTTATTCTGTAGGAATTGCCCTGGCAGACTCAGGTGTTGGGATTTTTTTTTTTTTCTAGAAACAACCAAAAATCAGACACCTGTCTTGGGACTGGCAGTCTCTCTGATATGTTTCTCCAGTCCTGTAACCCCAGTTCATTAATTAATATTTCAGCAATCTCAAAGGACCTTGTATTTTTATATAAGGCATCTAAAAGTTTGGGATTTGCCTGACTTGATGGTCTAACTGTGCATAATCTACTCTGCAATGTGATCCTTTCTGCAGCCCTGTCTGTTCCTCTGGGCGGGGGCAGGTGAAGCTACTCCAAGCCTCACTTCTTTCCTGGAGAGAGTTGCCCCTCTGAATGGGCCTTAAGCCCTTGAGCCCTGCTGCTCTGTAAGCAGAGACTGAGTTAAGTGCACAAATGACTGCAGACCACCTAATTCACAGTTAATGGTCCATCTCAAACTGGATTCTCTGGCTGAGATGGTGCCCCACCTGCAGAGGACCTGACATGCTTGCAACAAGGGAGCCTTTGTACTGCTGTTAACTCTAGGGTTATCAAGGAGAGACTTGTCCTTGCATTTTTTTCTAATTTTATTTTGGTTTATTTGCTTCACAGAGTATTCAGAAGAGAGAGTGTGGAATGTTGTACTACAGTCCTCTTTAATTGTCCTGATTCAGTTTCCCTAATTGGTTCTGCCTCAGTTTCCCTAAATTGTTCTGCCTCAGTTTCCTTAACTGTTTTGCCTAATTGTTAATGTGAGACTCAAGATAAGGGGAAGTTCAGACTTCCTGGCTCCTATCAGAATGTCCAGTGTCTCCCACCATGCTGTCAGAATCCAATTGATAGTCTGTTCCCACTCTCAGTGTTCTGACCTGACCAACCTCCACCCCCCACCCCCACCTTGGTCTACCCCTGTAGCTGAGCCATGTGTTTGTATATATATGTCATCGAGAACTCATTCACTACTGGATTTTTTCAGAATAGAGTCCTGTCCAGTCAATCAAACTCTCCAATTAATAGAATATTGGGAGCTCTCTGACCTCTATCTTGCTTCAGTTTCTCCAGCCTTACATTTGCCTTCTTAGCTCCCAGGTAGATATGGACATTAGAATTCTAGAGAGTCTCATCACCCATTTAGAAAAAAATCACTGGAGGTTGTACAGAACTGCTGTGGGTTAGACTTGCTGTTCATGAAGCAAGGCGGACTGTGTATGGAGCTGGGAGAATCTTGTTGCTTCTATGCAAATCGGACAGGTGTCATTAGGGAATCACTTGCCTCCTTGCATAAGTGGTTGGATGACCTGGAGGCCAGTTGTAAGGCTTCAATGTCCTGGTATCAGTCACTACAGACCCTGAAACTTTTCACCCTCAAGATGACTTATTCCCCATTGGCCTCAGATGAGTCACAACTATGAACATAAAAAGAGGGGAGTGTAATGGACAAAAGACTGACCCTCGCATCCCTGGGTCTTCAAGGGGCTTCAGGCTTATAGGAAAATGTTGCTTAAACTAAATTAAGGGAAGAGTTTTTTTCAAAGTGCTTGCTCAATTATGTTCAGACAGAATGCTTACCTAACCCCCTTTTTTTCCCCTTGTAAGCAGAAAGTCAAGTCACTGAAACCACAAGGCTGAACAAGGATGCTTATAAGCCTGTCTCTACTTCTGTTTGGGACAGTACTTTGCCTAGAGTCTGTCCTGGCTGGTAAATAAAATGTTCTCTAAATTACAAACACCTTGGCTGTCTTAAATTTTATTGTCTGGGCTATCTCACCAAGGATCACACAGCTAGGAAGTATTAAGTGTCTGAAGCCAGATTTGAATTCAGGTCCTACTGATTTCAAGGCTTGTGCTCTATCCACGGCACTACTTAGCTGCCCCCAAAATATTATCTTACGAATAAAACTGAGTGATCTTCAGTGAATTATTTGTAGCATTTGCCAAAGAAAATTAGAAATAAATTCATTCAAAGGGATTAAGATAAGCCATTTGTAAGTAAGGAAACAAATTAAAAGTGATCTACTTGATAAAATGAGAAGTTGTTCATAAACTTTTATGTTTCCACTTTCATTATTGAAAACTTAAGTTTTGCAATGAATTTCAATTGTGTAAGAGTATCTGTGCTTATTGACTTGAGATATTAGTGTAGTAAAAGGAACTAATTCTGAATATAGATTTGGATATTATTTAATATAGAGGTAAGGGACTAAGAAAGGAGAATTAAAGGAGAGATTGAATTAATGTGTGGAGATAGGTATTATTCTGGGGTTTGTAGGGCTTGGAGTAGAATCAAGAGGGAGATAAGAATAAAAAGCTAAAGGAAATCGCTGTACTTAGCTGGTATGGACAAAAGACTCAATTAGTGGGTATTGAGAAATTCAATCTTAATTCTCTAACAGCAGTATACAGAATTGGGGTGGAGTTATTTTTTGATCCAAATCAAATGACTTTGTCAACTATCAAAATGTACTCAACTTGGATGGGTTCTCAAAAGCAGTTTGAGTTAGTTCTTTGTAAATGGAGAAGAGAAAGATATTGTTTCATCTTTACTCTAGGGCTGCCAAAGGTTTAGAGGGTGGATGGTTATAGGAGGGGGCATTTGATCCATTTTATTTGCTGTCATATGGATAAAATCATTAAGAACACTAATTTCTAGAAACTAGTGAAGTTTGCAGATCATATTGTTTTGCATTGATCAGGACAGCTGCAGGGTTTCTGACCTAGACATGAGCAAAAGGTGCTAGGTAAAAGGAAGGGGAAAGAATTGGGGGAACAAAACATGAAACAAAGAACAAATGTGTGCAGTAAGTACTTGATGAATATTTGACAGAATTGACAATTTGTAATTTGAACAATTCAGAGAAACTTTTTTTTTCAAATATTCTTGCAGTTTAATAATTTAAATCCAAATATTAAACTGTTTTCTATGTGTTCAATGAAGTAGTTTCATTCCAATAACCCTCTGAAATAGGCAACAAGGATATAAGGAAAACAGATTTTAAATGATTTGGGTCAACATATTTTTATTTATTTATTATTATTATTAAAGCTTTTTATTTTAAAAACATATGCATAATTTTTCAAAATTGATCCTTGCAAAACCTTAGGTTCCAAATTCCAAATTCCCCCCACCCACCCCACTTCTCCTTACCATCTCCCCTAGATGGCAAGTAATCCAATATATGTTAAACATGTTAAAAATATATATCCAATATATGCATGCATATTTATACAATTATCTTGCTGCACAAGAAAATCAGACCAAAAAGGAATAACGAGAAAGAAAATAAAATGCAAGCAAAGAAGAAAAGGAGTAAAAATGCTATGTTATGATCTACCCTAAGTTCCCATTGTCCTTTCTCTGGGTGTAGATGGCTCTCTCCATCACAAGGTCATTGGAACTAGCTTCAATCATCTCATTGTTGAAAAGAGCCATGTCCATTAAAATTGATCATCGTATAATCTTGTTGTTGCCATGTATGGTGATCTCCTGGTCCTGCTCATTTCACTTAGCATCAGTTCATGTAGGTCTCTCCAGGCCTTTCTGAAATTGTCTTGCTGATCGTTTCCTATAGAACAATCATATTCCATAACATTCATCTGCTACAGTATATGACTTCTTCATTTTGTTATGATCTTATAAATAAAACTACCTTTTGCCAAAATGAAAGGCCATATCAAGTTCTTCACATGACAGAACCTAGCACTTGAGGCCAAACTCAGCCATTCTCCAACTGATGGGTATCATTCTCTTGCCAATACAAAAAGGGCTGCCACAAACATTTTTGCACGTATGGGTCCTTCTTTTCCCTCTTTTAAGATCTGTTTGGCATATAAGCCTAGTAGAAACACTGTTGGATCAAAGGGTATGCACATTTTGATATCACTTTGGATGGGCATAGTTCCAAATTGCTCTCAAGAATGGCTAGATCAATTTACAACTCTACCAACAGTTTATAGAAGTCCCAGTTTTCCCACACCCCGTCCAACATTCATCATGGATTTTTTCCTGTCACCTCAGAGTTATCTTAATTTGCATTTCTCTGATCAATACATTGATTTACAGCATTTTTCCATATGACTAGACAGTTTCAATTTCTTCATCTGAAAATTATCTGTTCATGTCCTTGGACAATTTATCAATTGGAGAATGGCTTGAATTATTATAAATTTGAGTCATTTCTTCATATATTTTAGAAATGAGGCCTTTACCAGAATTCTTGAAAGTAAAAATATTTTCCCAGTTTATCACTTCCCTTCTAATCTTGTCTCACTAGCTTTGTTTATACAAAAACTTAATATACTCAAAATTATCTATTTTTGTGTTCAATAATGTACTCCAATTATTCTTTGGCTACAATTTCCTTCCTTCTCCACAAATCTGAGAGGTAACCTGTCCTTTGTTCATCTAATTTGTTTATACTATCACTCTTTATGTCTAACTCATGAATCCATTTCGGCTTTATCTTGGTATATGGTTTGGGTCAACATATTGCCTAATATAGTCAGAGTGATATAGGGATAGAGATTAATATTTGAGCCTTCATAGAACCCAAGAGTAGAAAGAAAAATGACCCACAATTCATTCTGGATTTCACAGTCTACCACAATTTTTGGCACTGAAGGTTAAATTTAGGTCCCTCTTAGTTCCAAGTAGCTTAGTAGCCAAGTTGGCTGAGACAAGGCTACTTCTAGTAGTTGGCATGTTTCTGAAGCAGTCAGTGGAAATTCTGCTCTAAACTGGCTAATAATCACCAACCTTTATATAGTGATTTAAAGCTTACAAAGTTTTTTTTTTTTTTTTTTAATCTTACCTCACTAGATCTTCAGAACTCAAATAGGTGCTATTGTTATCCCCATTTTCTAGATTATGAAACCAAAGTAGAAAAATTAAGTGACTTGCTCAGGACCACACAGACAATATATAACCAATTCATAGGTTCATCCAGTTATTCCTCTTTCACATACACCCTTCCTCCTTGACTACCTGTAAAGTATGGGCTAGCTCTCCAGAAGGTTTCAGGGTCAGCCAGAACCAGGATAAATTAAAGTCCTTGATCTTTAGAGGGAGAAGTGAAGGAGGCAGGCAAGCTGCCACAAGGCTTGCCAAAGATGTATCCTGGATTCTGGAGTCCTAAGTCACCAGCCTCTCTCCTCCTTGTCCTGCCCTAAGTTACTCTCCCTTTTTCACCCCACCCCCAATCCTTGCCTACCATTATCTTATTTTTTTTTTTTTTTTTGAGGCTGGGGTTAAGTGACTTGCCCAGGGTCACACAGCTAGAAATTGTTAAGTGTCTGAGACCAGATTTGAACTCCGGTCCTCCTGAATTCAAGGCTGGTGCTCTATCCACTGCGCCACCTAGCTACCCCTACCATTATCTTACTACAGCCAGCACTAAAGGTGAGGAGACCCATGATCTAAATATATGCTAATAAAGCCATTGTCTCACATCAAATAAGTAATTAGCCTTAAGTGCTCTGCATTCTCAGATTGAGGTACACCTATTCAGTATTTCCAGCCTCTACAACTTCCTTAAGACCAAATGCAGGAAAATACTGGATTTTGAAAATTGGAGTAAAAATTTTATATTCATATATGATATACACACACATCAAGCAGGCTTCTCTATGAGTTTAATTCTTAATAATAGTAAGACATATATAATGGTGAGGGAAAGGGAGAGGGAAGAGAACTTTTCACTGGGAAACTGATCTTTGTAAGTACGAATTCTTTTCAGGGCTTTGAGGTTTCAGAGATCAGGAATTAATCTTTCATTATGGGCTATTGACTTATTGACAGTCTTGTTTAAAAAATCGCTGGCTCTTTTCAGAATAATATGGTTAAATGCTTAAAATCAAATAAATTACAGGCATAAAGAAAACCAATCATTTTTAAATGAATGCCATTTTTCCTCATGCAAGATTTATTGTTGTTTTGACCCTGGGAAGTCACCCTGTTTGCCTCACTTTCTTTTCTTCAAGTACACAAGGATCAATGTTATTATTAGAAGAAAAAGCAGTGAGCCCAACAAGGACCAAGTTTTTCAGACTATAACCAAACCTTCCCTGATTACCCCAGAACTGTTATTATAAAAACCACAGGCATCTTCTCAGAGCAGTACAAATGCTACCTGTTTAAAGAACCAGAGATTCAGGCCTCAGGGGGTTTTATCTGAGTCTCAAGCTCCAAAAAAATAGTGTGTTCTAAACAGCCTAGGTCAAGATCCACCAATGTACTTAGCTCCCAATAACTCATTTCACTGTGGATGAGGGCCATAGTGCCAATGGCAGCAGAGCCCAGCAGGCCCAAACCCACCAAGATGAGGATGTGACCTGGGACAGCATGCATCTTGAGCTGATGAGCCAGTGGTCCTGTATGGGAAAAGGGGTCCCACCCTTCTTTTCCCAGGAGTAGTGAAAATCTAATAATGACTTCATCAACTAAGTTAATCAACAGACATTAAGTGCTTACTTTAATTAATGCCACACTTTCTGCAAAGGAATCTATTATCCATTAGTTAATTTGTCAGGGATCCAATAATTCCTGCAAGCTTTGAAGTCCTGCAATAGTCTCATCAACAATTTTTCATCTCAAGGAATCCAGTGATTCCTGCTGATTTTCAAGTTCTGAAACAGTCTTATCTTGTGTTAGGGAATCCAAGTATTCCTGCAGATTTTGTTCTTAGGTCTTCTCCTTTGTTTCCAGATTTTTTTCTTTTTCTGTCTCTCTCTGATGGAAAAGGCAAATTTGGCTCATTGGCACCAATCTGATTCCTTCTCCATTTGTAGAAATGCAAGCAAACCCTCTTTCCCAAGCAATTAACCTATCTATTTCCTTCTGTTTACCACTTTCTAAATCTCTTCTCATCACTGGCAATTATATTGGAGCTGCTCACACTGGACACTGCCCTTCTGTTGGGTTAAAAAAGCTTGTATTTTCCCAAATTGTAATCCCTTTCTGCCATCTGATTGCTTTTCAGCTGATAGATCACATCAGAATCCTGAACTTCTCTGGGTGTAACCTTGGCAAATTAAGGCTCCAGACAAGAAGTTCATCTAGGATTAGAGACTATGTACTTTGCCTTTAAATTCTGGTTATTTCCTCTTTAATGTATTGCTGATTGAAAACATTTAAGGGAAAATCTGAACTAATGTAAAAGGGGCTTGATTGTTGTTATTCACTCATGTCTGACTCTTCATGACTATTTGTAGGGGTTTTCTTAGTAAAGATACTAAAGGATTGCCATTTCCTTTTCCATCTCATTTTAGAGATGAGGAAATTGAGATAAACAGGATTGAGTGATTTGCCCAGGGTCACTACTGATGTGAAAGCTGGAACTCTAATCATTTCATCCTGCCCCCATTTTAAGAGCCCTAATGCACTCATCTTGTTTCCATCATTACATAGAGATAGATGGACTTCTGAGACTATCTTGATTAAGGTAGCTTGAGAAAGGTCTGGGATCTGGTCAGTCATGTAGATTCCACCTGGTTTCTCTTGATCATTCCCTGTCCTATCCCTCTCCAACCACTTCCTTTTTCTTCCCCTTACATCCCAGACCCTGGCCTTGATCCTTCTTTTCCCTGAGTCTTTAAAGATTCCCCAACTCCCAAGAATGTAATTTAATCATTGGATTCTGCCTTGCCTCTTGTCATGTCTGATTGAACCTGTGAGCTATTTCATTTGACAAATCTCTTTCCTGTGATAAATATCTCGCTTAGATGTTTCTGTTCTCTTGAACTACTTTCTCCTATTCTAACAACCTAAAATTATGCTTTCCCATTGTATTATTTTCTAATATTCTAAAATTATTCTCTCCCAATCCACTTCAATACAGCTAGGACAGATTTGAATGCAGAAAGAGTGACTATGTATCTTACAAGGGTTCTTCAACATTTCCACTTATAACCTCTATTCCCTGAGAAATTTTGACATAATCTCAGGTATATATTATATAAAACAGGCACACAAATCAAACATTTTTGATAACAAATCATATTTTTGCAAGCCTCATATTCGGTTATATGATCCCATATGGGATTGCAACCCACAGTTTAAGAAGCTTTGCAGTAGAGAAAAAAATAAGAGGATTAATGCATGCAAATTTGTGTTATTCTACCAGGTGTTTCACTGTTCTTGTTCACCCTAATGTGGTAAAAACATCGCCACACATTTGCTGCATATTTTATTGTGTTTTACAATTATGTCTCCAAAGCATAGTGCAAATTTCATGGAATCCTCTGAACAAGAACATTAGATACACATATATACCATTGTCACAGAACCTTTATAAAAATAGTTTAGGTCACAAAGTAATTCTAAGTAATTTTTGAAGGTAGAAATTCTAAGTACAACCTTTACAAATCATCCTTAAAATTTTTTTCATCAATGCTGAGATGACAAGGTTATAGCTTGGAAAAGATATTTACTGGTACCAAGAATATGTCAAATACAGTGTAAGTGTTGGAAATATAGGTACCATAAAAGCAAAAGAAAAGACTGCCCTTGTTTTGTTATCTCAGCAGAAATAACTTTGATAAACATCCCTCAAATTATGATTAAATGAGGTTTGAAACACTCAGGAATATGGCCTTCTTGAAAGAGTTTGACACAATCATGAAATGTGTCCCACATAATTCACTCAGACGGGGATTCTTCTTTAATTAGAGAGCTCTCTCTATAGCTTTTTTTTTTTTTTTTTTTTTTTTTGCGCATGTCATTGTGGTAAATGTATCAATATTTGAAACATTTTGTCTTTGACATCAGATCCATAATCATTCAATTCAGTTTTACTATCTGCACGGGGAAAATAATCAGTGGATGAAAAATGTCTTTTTTTTTCTAGGCTATCATTTGTAATTGGAAAGAGAACCGTCTCTCTCTCTCTCTCTCTCTCTCTCTCTCTCTCTCTCTCTCTGTTTGTGTGTGTGTGTGTGTGTGTGTGTGTGTGTGTGTGTGTGTGTGTCTGTATGTCTGTCTGTGTTTGTGTAAGAGAGAGAGAGAATGTTAGATTTATGTCTCATTTAATAAATTTTAGCCAGACTAGAATTAAAACAGTACAAGATATATATTGTAATTAGGAGATTGTCCTGTGATTCCATGATACAAAGCTTCTTCTTGATAAAGAGCTCCATGTTTTTCTTCTAGAGGATCAGATAGAAATAAAGTCCTTACTTTAAATTGAGGAAGACCTGCATTTAAAATCTGATGGTCATCATGGGAAATCATTTACCTATTAGAATTTAACCAACAGGACTTCCAAATATCTATGAAATTACATCTCTCCTATGAGTAGCATAATACTAAGGCATTATTTAAGGTTATCTAAGGCAGTGAGGAAGAATGTGGTGCACATGAGCAGAATGAAATATATTTCCAATGAACACCTGTGGAAGAGAAGTGGTATAAAGGCTACCTATTTTTTTTAACTAGATAAGAAATGGATGTAAATTAGTCAGGTTTAAAATAAACATCTAAGGAGCAATATTAGCAGGCCAATTTCTAAGGTTCTACTTCCATTCAATCCTGTCATATAAGACTATAAATATCTTGACTATCTAAATCTCTACTGAGCACCAGGAAGTATTCTCAACCTCTCAGAGCCTACATAGATACTTTTTGCTTAAATCTAGGTTTAAGAAAACTGTAAAATAAAGCAGTTAAGATACCCTCATTTTTCTTTTTTATTAAGCCTTATCTCTTTCACAATTTTGAGTGATCCAAACAAAAACATATCCTCTTCAATTTTCCCTAATGTCACTAAGAGGCAATGGTCTCCATCTACCTCCTTTGCAGTCTTCAAATATTTCCCAAAAGAGTTACTTTATCATTACTGAAATTTCACATCTAAAAAAATGAATATGACCTATAAAACCTTTAGATTAGTTAACCATTTGTTATGTGAGACTCAGCAAGAGCAAAGCAAAATGAGCCAGCTTTTCTGAATTAGCACATAATATACTCTTCCATCTACCTGACAATCAAAGAATAATATGTTCCTCATCCCTTGGAGATGTCCTATCTCCATCCAGTCTTTCTCCCAACAAATCATCATGATAATTTGATGGCCACTTCTTAGGGGACAAGCCTGACTTCTACAAAACAAAACAAATCTTTAATAATACCATTCATTGAATCTAAACTTCTTCTCCGCTCAATGGACATCACTCCAGATCATGACATAGCTAGTCCATGTTTCACCATCTCTTTAGATTTGAAGAATATGAGATATGGAAGTGCATAAGTAAAAATGATTACCAACACTGGGAGATATAATGATTTTGCCCAAGTTCTTGGTAACCAGTTCTTTATTTCCATCAGACATTAGTGAGCAGTGGAAGTGCCAGACAATATTAGATGGTGTGTTGGCATTTCTGAAAAACTGCCTGAAGACTTCTTTGTGCTTATGGCTATACAGAATCACAGTGGCTGCCATCTTTATGCTATACATAAGTGCCACCTTTCTTCTGAACCTCTAGTGAAATATTGCCAGAACTGGTGTGTCCAACTTAATGGTGGTCATTTTCCTTGATTATGAATGTGGAAAGGTATCATTTAATAATGTTATACAAAGGTCTCTCATTTTCACTTTCCCAACCACCTCTTTTCAGAACCTTTCTTCTATCTTTGTAACTCCTGAAAAATGATTGCTCTCTCATGATGTGTCTCTAATTGAAACAGATCAAGGAATATGTACTCATCCTTCAAAGAAAGTTTAAGCACTATATTCCATACTTCCCATGTGTTTTGCAATTTTAGTACTAGAAAAGTCCTCAGTGCGTACATATTGTCACCATTTCATTTCACACATAATAACTTGCCTACCCTAAATGTGATTCTTGGACCTACCTCCCACCCCTCAACTAAGTGCATCATGTTTATATTGTGTGTAGCTCATATATAATTTTCTTTATACATAGTGTGCTTTTTTACATCCACAATTCCTAGCACATTGCTTAATAAAATACTCTTTGAATTGAATTAAATGTATTCACTTGTTCACAGAATCATCAGAAGAGAGATTTTAAGTTAGTAGAGAATTTAGAAGTCAATTAGTCCAGGGCTTTTAAACTCTTTCCACTCTCAACCCCCTTTCCCCTAGGAAATTTTTACTTAACCTTGGCTATATTACTATATAAAATAGGTATACAAATCAAACATTTACTGATTTTTTTAAAGTCATAAAGAAATTTATTTTAAATCAATTCTTTCATATACATATAATTTGAGCACTTATTAAAGATGAAAACAAATTTGCATACTAATGAGATGGATGTGCTTGCTTATAATTACATAAAGAATTAAATTTTGGTGGAGTATTTCATACAGCATGACAAAGTATTCAGAAATTTCATATTGTTGTCAGATTTTTCTCTTGTTGGGTATTAGCTTCAACAAGCTGCTCACAAATGAGGGTATGGTAGCCAACAGTGCTCTCTTTCGGGCGGCACGGACTAGTACAGATTCCCTTTTAGACTGCCCTCTATCTCCTACTTAACCACGCCGGATTTTTGTCCTCCTTTCTCTCCCTCCCCCGCCCCGTCCCGATCCTTCTCTCTAGCCAACCTCCCACCAAGTAAGTGCCTGACAAATTCCCTACATCGAACACAGCCCAGTTCATATCGCTAGTTTTATTATAAGACAAAAAGGAGGATCCCTGTCCCCCGATTTATAAGCCACGAGAAACTGGGTAACCAGCTCCGAGCTGAGTGGATCCCCTGAGCACACCCTGGTGAACATTACACAAACCAAATCGGGAGCGTCCAAGTCCAGGTTGGCACCCGTTGGGGCTGGGGAGAACCGGGAGGGGCCGGGCTTGGGCAGCGTAAATCATTTGACGCTCAGTCGAGACTGGAGCGCTCCGAACGCCTCCACGTCAATCTGAACGCAACCGGGGTTCCCAAGTGGTCTCCCTACCAAGTCCTGAAAGATCCAACTCCCTTTCAGCTGGTTCCACTTGCAGCGTCAGTAGCCAGCGGATAAACTCCACAGGGATAGTAAAAAAGCGCCGATCTGAAAATCCATCTTCCGCTTTAAATGCATTACATTCAGCACTGCCACAGGCTGTGGTTCCCCGATTATGGCAGGATCCTTTGGGGAGGGGAGAAAGACTATGCTTTCACAAAGATGGGAGCAACGAGAGAAAGTGGATTGGATGACCAACGTGGCTCCACTCTGTCCCAGTCAAGGTTCCCCAGGTTAATCACCTTCAAGGGAGAAAAGATTGATCTGCGGCCAGTTCATGCGCTCATCTCCACCCCGCGTTCTGACCTGGGTGTCCGTCCCACCGCCAGTCCTGGTAAGCACCTCTCCGCTTTTGGGAAAACAAACAAAATTCCCACCGAATTTCAAGACTAGAGGAAGAGAAGCAAAAACCTACGGCCCAGCACTCTCCAAGTGAGGACACTGGCGATCGCGCAGTTTTCTCAGGGGACATAAGAGCATTATTAGGTCTTCAGGCAGGTAAGGTTCGAGATGGCAGTCCCAGTGGACAAGACTCCTAACCTTGGCCCTGGCTTGCGGGTTCCCAAGACTACGCGTTCGGAGAGAGGGAATCGGAGCTCAACGTTTCCAAAGGAAGGCTGGCTTTCCTTCTCTAGTTCTCCCACGAAGAAGAACCGAAGGTAGGCTCTTTGGTGACTGTAGAAACTGTGTTTTCCATTAGCCGCCTACTTTGCTTGGTTTAGACTTCATAAACATCAAACTTCTCTGAAATAAACGGGACACCTGAAACCTGACACAAATTTTGATGCTCAATATTTTCTCAGTTCCTTCAGTTAACTTCTCCCCTGAGATTGAAGACCGCAACAGAAGAGCAATAAACTTGAATAGCTCAAAACTTAACGGTAATTATCTACTTTACATACATCCCAGGTATCCTCCTGGTAGCTTCTACCTCCTTTCCCTTCCTTTTGTATATTGGCATCTTTCTTAGTCCTTGAGACAGGATAGTCTTTTGTTTTGTTTTGTTTCGTTTCGTTTTGTTGGAATCCCCAGTACTTAAAAGCAGTTCCGGGCACGTAGTAGACGCTTACGACATGTTTATTCAGTTTAATTGATCTTGACTATATTTACACAAATACTTGCACGGACGCACGCGTATTCCTCAGTTTCAGCCCTCAGCCTGGGAGACAAGCTTCCACAAGCTGGATCTAATAGTCGCCTTCAGAGGAGTCAACATGGGCTTCGGGAAAGAGCATTTGTCTTCCTTCCCGTGGCTCTCTAGAATCGTCCTGCTGCTTGCTTCGTATCTTCCGCCCTAGAGAGAATGGCACCAAATGATTGGTTTTTGTGCAAACCTCCGAAAGTAAGCAGGGATGGCGCTTCGGGCACTTTTATGAAAGGTCACCTGGAAACCCCAGAGGAAGAGGCGCGTTTGGGACCGCAAGCCCACAGATAGCTGAACCACGTCCCCATCCTTGTGACCAGAGGCCCCAAGGACTTGATGACCCGGCCTCGGACATTCTTTATTAGGTTTTAGGGGAAAAACAGTTTACCCGAGGGAGATAGAGATAAAAGGAATTAATCAACAATTAATAAAATGTATTAAAACATTTTACGGGGCACCAGACACTTGGTGTCATCTCCCCCATCCCACCCCCCCAAAAAGTCAAAATATCGTCTTTGGAGCTCGTCTTCCAAAGGTTGTGGATCCCGGCAGACTTTCTAAGAAATGTACCAGGGTACTCTGGGGAGGAGGAAAATGCTATGTTTTGGAAGGAAGGAGAGAAAGATGATTGGAGGACCTAAATTGCTCCACTCTGCCTCAACCTAGGGTCCTCCAGGTAATCGCTTTCCAGGGCGGAAACCAAGTTGATCTGTGGCCAGCTCACATGCTCATCTCCATCCCACATTCCCTTCTTAGCACCCAAGTCTAAGTGATTGCAAGCAGAGGTTGATGATTTCCTACAGGGGGCGGGGTTGCATGCACAACTCAAATTCAGAAGGCTTTGATGTAGGAGGAGGGATCCATCTGTTGTCTTCTTACACTGAAAGTGATCCTGTAACTGGGGTTCCTGAATAGTAATTATCTAGGTTCTGAATATAGCCTAGCTTCAGTGGTCCACGGGGTCTGGATCATTGAGAGGACACACATTGAAGTCTTGAAGCTTTGCCCTGGCCTCCGCTTCCTGCCATTTGGAGTGGGACACACTCAAGATTTCTTAGGGAAAAGAAGGAATTAGGGAGCTGTGGAAAAGAACCAGGCAGTCAGTCCAAGGTCGAATAAGGTTCTCTTCTTCACTTCAGAGGGAGCCAAGGAGGAAGGTTTTTTGTGAAGGTTGAGTATGGGGGGATGGGAGGAGTGCCTTAGTTGGAAAAAACTTCCCTAGAAGTTACTACTTGTCAAGATCCTCTTTCCCCAGTTACTTGGGATGAGGAGGAGAGGCAAGAGCAAAGCTTATTGCCCTGACCCAGCTCCAAACCTTGATTACTCCTTCCATGGGGGAGGAGCTCCAGGAGTTGGCAACCAGCTGTGCAGGGTTTTCTGGTTTGGAGAATTGCATGTTTGTTTGTTTTTTAAATCTCTATGTATGATTGGCACATTGAAAAAGTTTTATCCCTACTTTCTACTAGCTGATAAAGTGAGGAAACAGTAAGTAATTGAACATTGATAAATAAAACTTTTCTACAATATCCTTTACTGGTAGCTATTCATCTTTTTTGGAGTCATATTTTTAGACCTCTTATACTGATTGTTAGGCTACTTGAAATTTTAATGTTTCCATCAAAGGACTATGAGAACCGTTCTTTCCCAAGAGGAACTTCATTGTCTCAGTGAAGGAAAACTGCTCCTTAGACAGTTACCCATCTCCACACTTAGAATCTGAATTTTGCTGATGTTTTCAGTACTGGATTATTACTCCATCTCATAAACTTACATCTTTTTCTCCCAGCTAATTTCATACCTTCCTCATTTGATATTTCTGTATTCTCAAAATATTAGAAACAGTTTAAACTTTGGGGGGCATTTGGGGATATAATTTTTTCTTTTTAAGGTTTTCAAAGTTCTTTTTTTTATTATAGTTTTCTATTTACTAGATATATGCATAGGTAATTTTTTAGTATTGACCCTTCCAGAACCTTCTGTTTCAACTTTTCCCCTCCTTCCCCCCACCCCCACTCCTAAATGGCAGGTAAACCAATATATTACATATATACATGTAAAATATGTTAAATACAATATATGTATACACTGGAATATCATTTTTCAAAGATTCTTAACCTTGGGTACTTAAATTATTTTTAAAATATTTTTTGATACCTGTAAGGGCCCTTTAAATGGGCGGACACAGTGCATCGGGATTGAGGCCCAGAAGTAATTTCTGTGGATATTAGGACTGCCCTTGGGCGGGATCCTGGCCATATTGAAATAGTTTTGTAATGGGTGACTCTCTCGCTGATTGGCTGTGTGTGTGACCTCACAGGCCCTATATAAGCCCACTGCAGGCAGCAACCGCCCTCTTTAACCTCCTGCTGTTCACCCTGGCTCACCAGCCTGGGTGGCCAAGCCAAGATGGGTAGCCGAAAGAGGTAAGGGTTTTGGTAGTGAACACATGGGTCTTCTGACCAGGTGTTCACTCGGGAACCAACAAGTCAGGGCATCAGTTAGGGCATTATGTGAGTAGGTATAATAAAGGCTTTTAAGATTACACGTGGTTGTTCTTGAGTGCGCTACCGGTTACTAAGCTATAGATTCAAGAGATTGTGGCCAGAGACCTTAGAAGGCCTCAGAGGAGGCGAGCCGGGTAGAGCTCACACTGCAAAGGACAGTGGTCAAAGGTACTCTGGTGGGTCTAGGACAGACTAGTAATTGTAACTGCCAGGAGAGCACGTTACAGATACCTGTATTGGATTCTTTGTAATATTGTATATTTTAGATTATATATTTAAAAGCATTCTATGATACTTCACCAGACAGCTAAAGGAATTCTTGACACAAAAATAGTTGCCAATCGCATTTTTTTTTTATTTCTCTAAATAGTATTTTTTCCAATTATATGGAAAGACAATTGTAAACACTGATTTAAGATTTTTGATTTCTTATGCCCAAAGTGTTTTCAAACTGTGCATTCTCTTTGATCCTGCAGTGTTTCTAGTGTGCTTGTATTCTAAAGAGATCACAAAGGAGGGAAAAGGGACCCATTTGCAAAAATGTTTGTGGCAGCCCTCTTTGTAGTGGCAAGAAACTGCAACCTGAATGGATGCCCATCAGGTGGAGAATGGCTAAATAAGTTATGGTGTATGTTATGAAATATTATTGTTCTATAAGAAATGATCAGCAGGACGATTTCAGAGAGACCTGGAGAGATTTACATTAACTAATGCTATGTAAAGTGAGTAGACATACACAACAACAACAAAATTATTTGATGATCAGGTCTGATGCACATGGCTCTTGTCAACAATGATATGATTTAGGTCAGTTCCAATGGTCTTGTGAAAAGAGTCCATCTACACCCAGAGAAAGGACAGAATTGAATGTGTACCACAACATAGTATTTCTCCCCTTTTTATTGTTGTTTGCTTGCATTATGTTTTCTTTCTCTTTTCTTTTTGATCTGATTTTTTTGGGGTAGCATGATATTTGTGGAAATATGTATAGAAAAACTGCACATGTTTACCATATATTGTATTATTTGCCATTTAGGGGAGGGGACAGGGCAAGGAAGGGAAAAATTTAGAACATAAAAAGCTTTAATTTTAATTTAAAAAATACTAAAAAAAAATTTGAGTTCTAAGTTTTTCTTTGATACATATTAAACTATAAAGAGCTTTGTTTCTCCAGCAGATTTACAAAAGGGTTTCCTCCTAAAATATTGACTATCTTGGTTCAAAGATACTTGTGGAGTTCCTTAAGTAATGCTGCTTTTTCTTTTCTTTTGGTCTGTTTTTTTATATATAATGACAAATATGGAAATATGTTTAGAAGTATTATGTATGTTTAACTCCTATCAGATTGAACAATTTGGAACACAAAAATCAATGTTGGAAATTGTATTTGGAAAAATAGTATTGAAAAAACAAAAAACATTTGCTCTACATTTATAATGCTATGGCTGACTAAATGTGAAAGCAACATGACAAGAAGATTTGACAAGATGTTAAGTTTATTAAATACAAAAGATACAATAGATTCAGCACCATTCAGAACCACCTCAACCTATTTTCACAGAAATTTGCTTATGCTGTCATTCTAGTAGGGGTAAAAGAGGCCTTCTGGATGATTGATCACTATGAATGTCATTCCTAAAAGTAGGGATACTTCTTTCATATCCGTCCTCTTCAACAATTTTATCTCAGGATTAAGTGCATATAAAAAATGATCTTCCTTCAATGTCCTCATGTTGAAAACTTTCAAACATATAAATAGGGTATGTCCTACCTGAGAAGCTAGGGACAATTCTGATTGCCTTCTTTTTTCTTCAGACAAGTCATAGAAATTGCATCTCTCTGACAGTCTATGTCCTATAAAAAGGGATTATCAGTGGAAAAGAAAGTTTTAGTATCCTTCCTGAGAGGAAATCTTACTTGTATCCTATACAGTTCTTTCTAACTGTAAGGCAAAATGGCCAAGTGAGCAGTGTGAACAACAACTGCTTGCAGTAAAGACCAGGATAACTCCAATTATAAGAATTACTATTGACACATAAATGATCCCTTGTCTTTAGAGGCGGCAATTACTTCCTGGGCTGGGAATGCCCAGGTTTTTCCACCTATCACAGCCTAAGCAAAGAATTAAAAGTTGCTTTCCCATTAAAAAAGTCCTCATAGAACTAAAAACTGTTAATTATTGGCATAGTATAATTAGCCAATGATCCAGTTCTCTAGTGTTCTAAGTATCTTAAAGTAAATTGGATCATTCAGGTCATTAGTGTTTAATTTATAATAGTGTTTAATTAATTAGTGTTTAATAGTGTTTGTTTAGTTCATTATGCAGAAAACAGAAACATTGGGAGAAAATTATGTCTCCATGTGTCTTCTGACTGGAGCAATTGGTTCTTAAGGTACAGATGTGTGTTCCCCAAATATTTGAAGGTTTATTTCTTAATACAGATCTTTCTCAGGAATATCATCTCATAGGGCTATCAGGATCTGAGTATCAGTCATGCATTTCTTAGTTTCTGGATTTTTATTGCATTCCCAGAGCATATTCTAAGATAATAGATCTGGAAGAGATCTCAAAGAAGTCATTTCATACAACATAGCTTCCATATGTCACACCCACACAGAAATAAAAAGTTAGAAAATGAATTTAAGGCTATAAAGAAAATGTCAGGAACAACAAAATGGTTTATACTTCTGATTCAGGAATTTCTTTCTCCTTGGACTACTGTATTGTCCAGTGCCTAGCCTATATTGATCATCTTATATACAGTACTTTTTACTAAAATCATTTTCTGCCTGGTCTCCTAGGAAAACACTACTCTGAGTACCTGTTGTTTTCTACTCTTCATGAATGAAAGTCTATAAAGATACTATAAAGACCATGTTCAGATGTCCTAATATCTCCAACTGACCCCAAAATCCTCTGTGTGTTCCTACAAGTCCTGCTCTTATGCTTCAACTAAGCTCTCAACTAATGTCATGGAGTTTGTTCTTCCCTTCACATGTTTTTTCTCCTTGTTTTTCCCCCAACACTCTACTCACTCTACTGGATCAACTTCTCTCTTCTCCTTTTGACAAGTTCCAGACAAATGAATTTATCTATAGTAGGAGTAATTCCCAAATTGAAGACAAAAGCAGTTTGAATAGCAGAAAGACCAGTCACACTTTTTATAGGTAGATTGTTTGCCTCCTGGGACTTTTGTGAAGAAAGCCTAAAGATTCTTGCCCAAAGGACTAATACTTACTTTCAAAGACTTTTAAAAATTCGGTCACCTCAGTGATATAAGAAACATCGACTCTTGGTATGAAAGGTTGCAAATTCAGCTGAATACAACTCCTAAAGAAAAGAGAAATCACTCATATTGGACAATCTGTACCCTTCATCGTACTAAGTGCCCTATTTCCTGTACCTCTTTTGAGTGAACATTATGGGCTCATTCTCCCCCAATCCCTTACCACCAGCCCCCAAGTAAACTACCTATCATATAGAAAGAAATATACGTTTCCAGTGTTTCTGCCACATCCTGGGGGGGAAAGAATCAGTATAGTTTATGAATCATTTCTCCTAAAACCTTTTCAGGAGCCTCTAAATCTCCATAGTTTCCCAGTCCTAAGCAGGGACTTAATCACTACTCTTTTTATTTTCTTGATTTCACTGAACCTCAACTTGGAAACCTGGATTCTGCACACAAATTTTCTTCCCATGCTAGGAAGTGCTTGAGCAGTTTCTGTATTGTAATAGGAGAAGTATGGTCAAGAAAAAGGACTCCAGATGACAATCTGTTTTATTTCATTTGTGATAAGGCCCATTCAGGCTTTCTCTATCATAAGTGGAGGTGGTGTGAAGAAGGAAAAAGTATTGATAATTATAAAAGGATACCTAGAAATGAATTAGTATCTTTTGAGTCTATCTCCAATAGAAGAGAAGCCATGAATGTTCCATTGCCTTTCATTCCAGCTGCTGCTGCTTACACACATGATAAATCCAAATTAGAGGAAGCAGGATTCCTAGGTTTCAGATTCTTGAATCACTTCAGCCCTGCACCAATACCTGGAGCCTTCCAGGCTACTCTTAAACCAAACTGTAGTCACACACTTCATCCCAAGAGTTTCCCACAAGAAATACATATAGGAAGAAACAAGGGCAGATCCCAAAAGACAACTGATGAATTTATTGTAGTCTCACTTGTAGAACTGCTACATCTGGCTTGTGCAACTTTTCCTCCAGCTCAGTAATCACGGACATTAGGTATCTATTTTGGTTGGACATCATGGCCTCCCATTCCTTCTTTTTCTGCTTTATTTGATGTTCCTGTAGAGTCTCCATGTCCTTCAGCCTTTGATTGAGTTCATTGAACTTTTTGTTCTTCCCCACAATGAATTTTTGCTCATTTGCTTTTTTCTTTGGCAGATATTCCCATACTTGCTTAAGTACCTTCTGAAATATTCCTCCTCTGTAAAGTAAAGTCCTGAAGAGAGAGATATTAGTGATATATTGTAAAGAATTCCCAGGAAGCTAGAGACTTAGGTGTTCCCCTCCTCCTAAGATTAATGAAGAGTGAATTTAAGCATGAAATCATGAGAAAACACAATATCCTGGCACAATTACTGGGGTACTGGGAACTCTACACAGGATTGAGTCTCCAGAAACTAACAACATGTTTCAGAGAGTTAGATCATAGAAAACAGAAAACCAGGTTTGGTCACAGAGCAATGCTTTTCAAAATAACATATGGTTTTAAGATATGTAAGCAGCATGATTTCTCTTAAATAAAAATCTGTTGAATTATCAGCATCCCCGTTCTTTATTTTCAATGGCCACTAGCCTATTTGTGTTGTGCTGGTCCCAACAATATACCAAGGGCAACATCCAATTCTCTCCTTCTCTGACTGCTCAATGTGGTGTGATGCAAAGAACATTTGGATAAGTAGAAATCAATGGACTAGGATTCCTGTCCCAGAAGTTGTGTGAATTGGGAGAAAGTTACTTAGCCTCTGATTTCAGTTTTATTTTTTAAAACTTGTAGAGGGCAGGGTCTCTGAAAAGGTATACTTAAGAGTTATAAGAGTTGTTATAAGGTTACATCAATCATACTAACTCAGTGGAATTGATGAGATAATGGTTCCCTAATGATATAATGACTGGCTCATACTCAGTATGATGAACTGATGTAATCGTAATAGATTTTTTAAGAGGTCAGAGTCAGATGACTGACTAGGAGACAAGAGATTGTAGACTGGCTGATTGACAGACTGTTGGAGCAGACTGGGAGACTGAAGGAGACAATAAAGACTTTGGACTTTATTCCTGACTATTCTCATGATGATTATTTTGTTGAGACCAAGGTCCGGTTTGGAAGACCTCCAAAAAGCTAGCTAGGACAAAAACTGGAGTTTTGTATATGTGGATGACATCAAAAGGCTTTTTCCAATTTGAATTTTTTTATTCTCTATCCTCTTTCTTAGCCCCAAAGAATTATCTTTCATCCAATCCTTTCAAGTCTAATGCTGGACATCATGTTTGGATACTTACTATCCCCCCCCCCCTCCAATTTATAGGAGAGACTTTCCTCCCTCACTATTCTAAACATGGTTTCTTAATTCCTAAAGTTCCCTCTAATACTCCCAAGTCCAGGATTTTTTCATTTCTCCATTTAAAAAAATTACTTTTCTGCTTCCCAAGTCCCTCAGCATCCATGAAAACATGTAAATTTTGAATTTTATTGTAAATCTCTCATAATTACCATGGGGGTGCAATTTATTTTTAAATCTTCTGCAGAAACTCTTATTTTAGCAGATAGTTGCAAAATAATTTTTTTCAGCAAGTGTCTTTGAGAAAGTCTTCATTTCTCAAATATATGTTTATAAAACAAAAAAATACAAGCAATTTCCCAGATGATAAATGGCCAAAAGATATCAACAGGCAGTTCATATGAAGACAAAGGTTATTTATAGCCATATGAAAAAAAAATGCTATCAATCACTCTTCATTAGAGAAATGAAAATTAAAAACATTAACCTGATTAATATGACAAAAAAGGAAAATGATAAATGTTGGAGAGGATGTGAGAAAATTGGGAAAGTATTCATTATCAGTGGAGTGTTTAAACTGATCTAACCATTCTAAAAATCACTTTGGAACCATGACTTAAGGGCTACTAAATGGTAGAACAACTTTTGATCCAACAATACTACTATTAGGTCTGTATCCCAAAAAGATCCCAAAAGGGGGGATGGGGCAGAGAAGACAAATGTGCACAAAAAAAAAAAAAAAAAAAAAAAATTAGATTGCCTCTTTTAGTAGTGGTAAAAAAAAAAAATGGAAATTGCTAGGATATTTTATCTTTTTTGTGGTGGCTTTTTTCCTTTTAGTCTATTTTTTACAACCTGTCTAATATGGAAATGTACTTGTACCTGATTGCGCAAAGAAAACCCCTATTAAAATCCTCACCATTTTAGGAAGGGGAGAAAAATTTAAAACTCGAAATTTTGTAAAAATGAATTTTTAAAATTGTCTTTACATATGGAAAAAATAAAATGCTATTTTAAAAAAGTTTTTTCTTTGTAATATTGTTGTGGTTCCCTATTTCCTGTTAATAATAATTGATGCTTCTTTGCCAGAAACTTACTCTTGTCCATGAACTAGAGCCAAACTACCTTTTTAGAAGCATCTCCAATTTCCAGACCATTCCTGCAGTCAACCAGATTTCCTGTTTCTGTATCATTGGTCATGTTACTTCCTAATGGTTTCAATGCCACTAACCTTCATGAATGAATTTTCCTCACAGTAGGCAACTTACCTTTCCTGATTCTCATAAATCTGTATATCACAAAATAGAGAAAAAATGACATCACATTCCTCTCTCTTACTAGTCTCAAGCCAGCTAAATTCAGGGGAAAGTCTGACCCAATGAAGTAATTTGTCCTCATTAAATGCATCTAAATTGTGTAACTGTTACTATGTATGTAGCAATTTCCTCACAAGCAATATAAAACTGTCATTGTTTACCTACTTAGCTATAACTTGCCTCTTCTTTATAAGGCTGAAAATATATCTGCCTGCCAGGAAATGCATCAGAAATATGTGTCTAAGTTCTCCAATCTTCCTCATCATCATTGCCCTCCATGTGCTCTAGGATTCAGTAACAATGGCCTCCTTGCCGTTCCTCAAACAGGATCCCTCTTATCCACAGATTCCTTTATCACTGCTAGGGTGAGTTTTGCACAAATCAATGTCATTCCTCCAGGTGACTTAAGGTATCATTGGCAATGACTTCTTCATGTGCAATTTAGTTGTTCCTACATAACTTGGCTATGTCAGAGTGGGACACAGCCTCTTTTTCTTTCTGTGACTCTTTCCTACAAATCAATGAAATAGTACTCCAATGCTAGGAACTTACTCTGTCCTCATTACTGCCAGATGGGTTCCCAGCTTTCTTCCAACTCCACTTAAAATCCTCCATTCAACAAGTATTTCCCCATCTTTTTTTCATATTAGTCCCTTCTTCCTATTATGATGTTCAACTTATCTTGCATATATCTTGATCAAACATGTCTGTTTTCATGCTTTTTTCTCGTTAGTTTTAATTTCCTTGACGATTGGAACTATTTTTTGCCTTTTGATTTCTCTCCACCCATTATTACAGTGCTTAAACTATAGGAAAAGATTAATATGTGTTTACTGATGGACTGTTATTAGGGAAGATGATGGTAGAAAGATAATTGGACTCATTCTTTCCCAAGTACTCTTTCAAGACAAATTTGTAATATTTCACACTATTATATTAGCAAAATCTTTGCTTCTCAAAGCTCATTTGTCAAATGAGACCTATTAGGTCAATCACTCTCTCCTTGAAGATCTCAACTTTTTCTGCTTTGATTAGTGAAGGGGTCTAAGTATGAGCAACACAGATCAGACAGCTCAACCAAGAAGATAGAGATAGATATCACCTCCAGCAAGAGACAACTTTTAGACCCAGCACTGGATTTCAGGTCAGAAGACATTGATTTGATTTAAATTTCTGAACTCATGTGATATTATCTATGAATCTTAATTTTCCTAACAAGTCTAATAATGATGGGAAGCTTTTAATGGAAATCAATTAGAGATATGCAATATATTATTAAGGGAGATAGATACTTACATTCCATGCCACAGCCCAGACCAGAGGTTGGTCCTTCTCTTTTAATAACATTTTCTGAACTCTTTTGAGCTTTCTGCTCAAGACTTCTATTTTCCATAGGATCTTCTTCTGTTTTAAAAAAAAAAAAAAAAAAAAAAAAAAAGGAATAAAGACTTATGGAAGGAAGAAGTTAGAATAGAATTGATTGCAAGGGACAATGTTGAAAAATTACCCATGCATATGTCCTGTCAATAAAAAAACTATAATTAAAAAAAAAAAAGATTGTTAAGAAATCTCTTTTCTTAGCCCAAGTTCTGTGACATAGCACTATACTATAGAGCTAGTACTATTTCATTGATTTGTAGGAAAGAGTCACAGAAGAAAAGAGAGGCTGTGTCCCACTTTGACATTCCCAAGTACTCAGATTCAAGTGACAGACTTATGTAGGAACAACTAAATTGTACATGGAGAAGTCATTGCCAATGATACTAAAGTCACTTGGAGGAATGACATTGAATTGTGTAGGATTTACCCTGTAGCACAGAGCAGCCACTGAAATGGGTTCTCATGTGGTATGTGGTTCTCATGACTTGCTGACTTAGAACAGGTCACACAAAGTAGGTTCTTCCTTTCACAAAACAACTTCAGGTCTTCCCTTTCTATCTCACACATGCATTCTCCTTCTGGGTATATGGCTATATCAACTCGAGTTCTTAGCTGGGAAAATTCCCAGCATATACTGCAACATAAAAATGAAGATGTTTTGTTCCTGAAGCAAGACATACAGGTATCATGTCCACATCAACTCTGATTAGAGTAATGTCTTCTTTCAAGCAATTAATACAGAGACCTTCTTGTACTTTATCAGCCATGATCCTGAAGACAGAAAATGAGGCATAGTAAGAATATTTCTACTCCATTTTTGAATTTTAAAAGAAGCACATTTCATGAAACATTATAGAAAAAAAATTAATAATTGATGGATGATAGACCCCATAAACTTGGGACAAAATCTTCAAAAAATATAGATACTATCAATTGGAAGGATGGACACAATGTTGGGTCACCTTGTAGTAACATCTAGCTTTGACCTAAAGTTTTAAGATGTTTACCATACATTATTCTTTTTGGTCCACACAAAACCCCTACAAAGTACATGCTATTATCTGCATGGTTTATGGGGGATCTCAAGATAAGAACTTAAGTGATTTGCCAAGAACCAGTCAGAGTATTCCTGTTTCCAAGACTGGAAATGTATCTGTATGAGATAATTTTGGTACTCTTACTCAAAATAATCAGTTATTCAATTTGTTATAATTTGATGTATATCAGCAATTTTTTTACTGAATCAAATAGAATATGATTGGGTTGTTATTAGGATAAGAATTATGATTAATCCACCAAGCATTGATGATTGTATTATATTTATCACCTAGTTTCTCATTATTAGATAGCAATGTAATCAGCACATAATCGTTGCATTACTCCCTTCCTTGACTTGGTGACATGTACTAATAAGACTCATTTGCTTGTGGAGTAGCTCTCATTCATGAACCACTACTGTTCACTCCTTAGTAATCTTTCTTTCAAACCTATAACTTCCTTAGTCTCTAGGATAGTATAAATCAAACATTAGGGGCCACATGATTTATAGAAAGCCCTGAGAGATTGTTTAAAAGGTCTTAGAATATTTGCATTATTTGGAGTTTATGGTCTGTTGAAGATCACTTAAATTGTGAAAAGTCTATAGACATAGTTATGATTGATAGACAACCTTAAGATTTCTCCAATTCTGGAACTAACCAGGCAATGAATTATAATGTCTATTTTCATTGCTCTCCCAAGTATATAAAAATAGCTAGCACCCAAGAGGAGGGGTCTTTGATAGTGAGGAAAATCTTGGATTCAATTAATTCCAGACTTCTGGATTCCTAATAAATTCATTAATTGTGCTTGGAGTTCTTCATTACTTTGGTTTCAGACTGGAATTTTCTGGCCTACACCAACTATTAATCATTCAACATTTATTAACTGCCTACTATGTGCCAGGCACTGTAACAGAAACTTTACAGTTGTCATTTGATCAGCCCAATGATCCTAAGGCTTAGGGGATATGATTTTCCTAATTATGCCAGCAAGGAAACTGAAATAAACAGAGGTGAAGTGACTCACCCAGAATTAAACAGTATTATCTGAGGCTAGATATTGGAATCAGGTCTTCTTGATTCCAAGCCCATTGTTCTACCCATTATGACATTAACATAAAAATAATAAGTATAAGTATTAATAGCAATAAATAGAACATTCTAATGCAAAGGGAGAAAAAAAAAGGAAATTGGGAGTCAGAAACTATGTTCAAATTCTAGTTCTCACACTGTCTTTTTGAAGTTGGCCAAGTAACTAAAAAAAAAAAAAAACTCTTCTGGATTCAAGTTTCCCCTTCATAAATGAGATGATAAAACAAGATGACCTCTAAAGTTTCCAGCCCTATCAGAATCTTAGATCTTCAATAGCAAAGAATTTTCCTCAGAGGGAAAACACCTACTTTGGATATCCTGCCAAACCTCTGAGCTTCTGGAATCTAGCTTTCCAAAGTCTTAAGCCAAAGCAGCATAGAACACCAGAGTGAGATTATAAGCCACCAGAGGGGCTTATATATGTTTTCCACATACACTTCTCTACCCATATAATCAGTGTGAATAACTAGGGTGAAGTGACTGTAAAATATAAGGTATTTTGTCCCCTCTAAGAAAACCCTTTTCCCATTGATTACCTGTTATTCCCTTTTTCCTTCAGACTGAATGAATCTAGGTGTTCCACTCATCAATCAATCAATCAATTGTGATAACTCAGTTTTAGCATTTGTGCTATGCTTGGGGAGGGGATACAGAACAAGACAAAAACAAGATCCCACCCTTCTAAGAACTCATTAATAGTAAGGAGAACTTGAAAACAAACTTGTACCTAATCAAGTACAAGGTTACTTGGTTAAGTACAAGGGCTGAACCTAGCTTTGAAAGTGTTTGGGAAAGAAAAAAAAAAAAAAAAAAGAAAGAAAGTGTTTGGGAGAGGAGCTGGCAATGATATCAAGCAAAGGTTGTCATTTAACCTGAAATTTTTGTTTTGAATAAGGACGAGAGAATTGAGTTCTGGCAAATTAATTCACTTATCTCCTTAGCACCTAAGAATAATTAGGAAGTAATTACCAATTCTGTTGTTTTTTTTTTTTTAATTATAGGGTTTTTGTTGTTGTTGTTTAAATCAAGAATTATCTTATATGTATTTAGTCATGACTTCAAAGACCCAACTATTTGTAGGAACCAGCTGTGGTACAAGTTTTTGGAAGACTAATATACTTTGTGAATAAGGGACTGGGTGATGGAAGTCCATGGTGGCTCCAGTCTGCCCCAAGAAAGGTCTCTAAGTTTTGGAATTACATAGGTAACTTCTTATAAAACATGAAGGGGATTCTTTGTTGTCCAGTCATTATTACTTATGTCTAACTCTTTGTGACCACATTTGGAGTTTTCTTGACAAAGATATTGGAGTGGTTTGCCATTTTTCCCCTCCAACTCATATTTTATAGGTGAGGAAACTAACAGAGTTAGTCATTAGATTTGCATAGGCTTTGCATAGATTTGCAAGTAAATTTCTGGAGTCACTTTTGAATTCATGATGAGGATTCTTTTTTGCTCCAACCCAGACAATCTATTTACTGTGCCACTTTGATGAGATTCCGGTTTATCATTTCCTCACTAATCCCCACTTCTGCCCAGCTTCAGAAGGGTTACCATCTCCTTCCAAAAGAATATTATGTTTGAAGACCTTTGAGATGTCCAGAAATCTGTAAATTCTGTCAGAGATGCCCATGACTGGGCTAGCAAAGTATGGACTAGCAAACCCCAGAACACATGGATGGGAGGTGGTCAAATTTCTCAGATATTGGGTGGATTCGAAGAGAGAGAGAGAGAGAGAGAGAGAGAGAGAGAGAGAGAGAGAGAGAGAGAGAGAGAGAGAGAGAGAGAGAGAGAGAAAGAGAGAGAGAGAGAGAGAGAGAGAGAGAGAGAGAGAAGAAGAGAGGATTGGAGGGAGCTTTGGAGTTCCATGATTCCTCAAGAAATGGACTTAGAGAAAATTTTTATTGTATTATTTAAACCTAGCCCCTGATTGGCTGAGACACCAGACCTGTACACAGAACAAATTTATTTAATGCTTAACTCAGAAGTTTAGGATTCACTAACCAGAAATGTTCTAGAAAGCCAAATTTAATTAATTTAAGGGATTCTTCTCTCAGCATTATCTCAAGCAGCTTATGTGTCTTATCTGGAAACTGTCTCCATGCTGGACAGTCAAGTATCATTTCCTTATTTGATTGTTTAAATTGCATAACATGTAACTTAACCAAACAGGATTATGAGGTTTTTTGGTTCTTTTCTCTTTCTGGACACATTAATTAAACTTCCTTCTAGATTATTTCAGTTCTAGTAGGTTTCAATGTCATTCTCTGTCACAAAAATTAATCAACAAACTTTTCAGAAGTCACCCAGGAAAGAAATTAGGTCCCCCCTAGGGTGAGTCTTATTTGCACTGTTCTCTCCCAACCAGTTGGCATCCCAACATCTTGTCCCCAAGCACTTTCTTAAGCCAACATGTGGTTCCCCACCCCAGCTCAGCCCTACCAAGAGTCCTTCTTCCCTTTCTGAAAATACTGAGAATGCCCAATATTTGGACATGAATGTCAGTGAAACAAAGAAATGGTCCCATGAATCAAATGCCCATCTAGTGACCTCATTTTTAGCTTCCAAGGTCAAAAACACAAACTGTCAGGTTCCTGAAAAGCATAGTGGTATGTCACAAAAGTCTAATACTCTTACAGGATGATCTTTAACCCTGTTGGTTGGCTGTTTTGAAGGATTTCATGCTTTCCAACTAAGAGACCCCACAATGAATCTCCATGAATGCTTTAACCCACCCCCTCCTGTACAGTGCTTTTCTTAACTACCCTGAATTACAGATTGCTGCTCTGCACAATAAACAGAGCTAAAAGGGCATCAAATCCAAATCTGGCCCATAAAATGCAGAAGTTGCTATCAGTGAGCTAAAGAAAAATCATCTAAGAAAGCCAAATCTCATTAATTTAAGGAGGGCTTCTCTTTTTGGTTTTGGTTTGGCTCCTGAAGTTATTTGACCTGGCACCTACCTTCATCCTTACTCCCACCCCTGACTCATGGCTGGTGGTTATAAGCCCCTAAACTTTTGTAGAAAGCCAACCTAAAAAATTGCTCAAGAATGTTCAGATTTGAAATTATCATTGTTTTAAGTTAGAACTCCATCCTCCTTCCAATTGCCACAACCTCATTTCCCTCGATTAAATCTTGAAGCTTGACCTGGGAACAAGCAGTAATTCAATAATCTTATATTTGTCCCTTTAATGAATTCATTAACCTTACTTGCCAAGACCACATTGCATGATCCATTAGATTGTTAGCTCCTTGAAAGCAAGGCATATATCCCATTGGAATGTGAATTCCTTGAGAGCTGGGATAATGGTTTTGTCTAGCTTTGTGTCCCTAGAAATTAGCACAAAGTCTGGCATTAATTAAGTGAGCACTTAATGTGCAGATGAAGAACTACTGACTTGTGAATTCATCCAAAACCAGTAAAATAAATAGGAATCTGGGGGCTGGGAGATCTAATGCTTTTACTAGTAAGGTCCAGAAAACTTGTGTTTTAAAATTGAATTAGCCTGGGAGTTCACACCTTGGAGATGTAAATTAAGAGGGGTGGGTGGGGAAGTGCCTGGGAAATATAAAAGCTCAGACCTAATTCAACCTTAATGGCAGTTGTGTACTGTCTTTGAACTAAAATGTTTCTACTAAATGTTTTCCGGAGGGACAGATACTTCCAAAGAGATGAAAGGTAAGTTTCTTAGCAAATTTTCTTTATTATCAAAAACCAAAGATGGCAAGTTGGGTGGAAATCTTAAAGATTACCTAGTCTGGTCACCTCATTTTACAAGTATACAAATTGAGGTTAAGAGAGATTTGAATGACATGGCTAAGCAGATAAGAAATTCAACTAGGATTGGAACCTCAGTACTTTGACTCCAAATTCTGGTTGTTTCTTCTTTAATGTATTGTAGATTGAGATATTTATGGGAGATCTGAACTAATGAAGAAGTGGCTTGATTGTTGTTATTCACTCATGTCTGACTGTCCTTCATGACTATTTGTAGGGGTTTTCTTAGTAAAGTTAATAAAGAGGTTTGCTATTTCCTTCATCTTATTTTAGAAATGAGGAAACTAAGGCAAATAGGATTAAGTGATTTGCCCAAGGGTGAGACTAATATGGAAGCTGGAATTCTAATCTGTTCTTCCAGCCCCCATTGTCAGAATCCTAATCAACTCACCCTATTTCCTTTGTTACATAGAGATACTTGGACTTGTGAGACTGTCTTGATTAGTAAAGCTTGAGACTGGTCTGGGATCTAGTCAGTCT
Source organism: Sminthopsis crassicaudata (assembly GCF_048593235.1). Taxonomy (NCBI): domain Eukaryota; kingdom Metazoa; phylum Chordata; class Mammalia; order Dasyuromorphia; family Dasyuridae; genus Sminthopsis; species Sminthopsis crassicaudata. The sequence goes on from NC_133619.1 coordinate 561,966,332, forward strand.
TGAAGATAACACCAGGCTCCTCTTTCCCTGGCCTCTCTCTAGTTCCTCCCCAATCCCTCCCTTTTTCTTCCCCTTATTTCCCAGACCCTGCCCTTGCCCTTCCTCTTCCCTGAGTCTTTAAAATTCCCAAACTCCCAAGAATGTTATTTAATCATTTGATTCTTCCTTGCCTCTTGTCATGTCTAATTGAACTTGATTGAACCTTTGACAAATCTCTTTCCTATGATAAATACCTTTCTTACATGTTTCTGGTCTCTTGAATCACTTTCTTCTATTCTAACAGCCTAAAATTATGCTTTCCCATTGTATGATTTTCTAATAATCTACAAATATGTTCTCCCAATCCACTTCAACACAGCAAGGTCAGATTTGAATGCAGAAAGAGTGACTATGTGTAGTACAAGGATTCTTCCACATTTTCCACTCATAACTCCTATTGCCTAAGAAATTCTGACATACTCAGTTAATTAGTATATAAAATAGGTACACAAATCAAATATTTGCTGATAATAAATCATACCTTTGCAACCCTCACATTCTCTTACACGACCCCATGTGGGATTGCAACTCACAGTTTAAGAAGCAGGACACAAAAAAAAATGAGAAGATTGATGCATGTAAATTTGTGTTATTCTACCAGGTGCTTCACTATTCTTGTTCACCCTACTGTGGTAAAAAGATCCCCATACATTTGCTGCATATTTTCATTGTGTTATACAATTATATCTCCAAAGCATAGTGCAAGTTTCATGGAATCCTCTGAACAAGAACATTAGTTTCATATATATACCATTGTCACAGAACCTTTATAAAAGTTGTTTAGAACACAAGGAAATTATAAGTAGTTTTTGAAGGTAGAAATTCTAAGTACAACCATTACAAATCATTCCTTGAAAAAATTTTAATCAATATTGAAGACCACAAAATTTTAGCTTGGAAAAGATTTTTACTGGTACCAAGTATATGTCAGATACAGTGTAAGTGTTGGAGGTATAGGTACCATAAAAGTAAAAGAAAAGACTGCCCTTGTTTTCTAGGAGCTTAAATTCTAATAGAAATATTATTGTTGCGGGAACTTCAATTATACACATTCTTTGTCTTGATGCTATTTGCTACACAGTTTGTTCCAGATCTATGATAGGACATCATTGAATATTATTTTACTTATTATGTTATTTCAGGAAATGTGTTTGCTTTGAAGCAAAAAAAAAAAAAAAAGGGGAGGGAGTGGGAGAAAAAACTTATTCTATCTCATTGTCTTCTTCAGGCTGAGGGAAGATGAATTTGAAGAGATACAAGAGATAAATACAACCTGTTATGAGTGTCTATTAGAGACCTCTAACCAAATCATTCTTGAATGTGGACACACTGTGTGCAAGTATTGTCTCCAGAAAAAATGTTTTACATCTTCATGTTGCGCTGCATGCTGGGAATTCTCCCAGCTCAGAATTCATCAAGTTGATATTGTCATGTACCCTGAAGGAGAAGGCTTTTGTGAGATGCACAGGGAAGATCTGAAGATTTTCTGTGATAGCAACAAGACCCTTCTGTGTGTGACCTGTTCAAAATCAGAGAATCATGATAACCACGTACATTGGCCGATTGAAGTGGCTGCTCTCCGTTGTAGGGTAAGTCATATTACAGTCATGGAAAGTCCCCAGAGTGCTTTGAAGTATTCCTTGCTTGTGACCCCTTCATGTCCATTTTGGTTATTTCTATATTAATTTATGCTATTGAGCTATTATCACTCTGATTACAAAGCAATCTATCAAAAGAGATCAAACAGCCACTTTTTTCTGCTGTGATTCTACCTTATAGATCAGACAGTATTGGTCTTTCAGGGCTCATGAGTTTCTCAGCCCTTCACATTGCATGCCCTCAGCCTAGAGTGGACACATTCTAATAAAATTTATTCATATTATTCTTGCAGAAGTATATCTTGAAATATTGGAAGCTTTTGCAAAAGTTTATGGAAGATACTCAAGAACTAATAATGGAAGAGGAAGAGAAAACGTTGGCATGGGCTGTGCTGAGCAATGTAAGTATTCAATGCTCTCTCTCTTAGTAAGATTTTGCATAACTTTACTCTCAGATGGATTTCCTAACCAGTCTGCCGAAGTTATTAGCCATATCTGATGGACAAGACTACTGAGGTTCATAGATACTGTGTTACTTTTCATAATTCATGGTACTAATGAATTTAGGAGCTTTGAATCAAACCAATGTCTCCTGATCTGAAATCCAATGCTGTGTGTTAAAATGACCCCAGCTGAAGCTGCTTTCTCCTTTTTCTTCTCTGATATGTTGTACCCAGTCTCATGCCCCTCCACACAAAAGCAGGGAAATAGGGTATTGGGGGAAGAATTTTCCAGAAAGAATTAGCTGATAAACAAGCTTTGAGAAGTGAGTACCTTTGTGAATAAACTTCTGGGGCCTGGTCATAATTTGGCCTTGAAAAAGTAGTTGGGTAACAGTGAATCACATTATCTTTCCATCATTATCATCATGACATATTGATTATAATACTTTCAGATTAGCATGGCCAAATCAGGTAGACATCATATCCACTTCTGCTCCAACAGGTAAATGTTCTACAATATTTGAGAGTTCCAGGCAGGAAATACTTACAAATACAAATACATTAATGCATTTGATTCATTTGATTGGGGTTATTCACAAATAACCCCAAAAGGTGAGCATTCTCCCAGAAGTAGGCTTTCTTGGATTCAGTAAGAAAAAGGAAATAAAAGTCATGTTTCCTTCAGCATAAACTAAAGAATCCTGTCAATTCAACAATCTTTGGGTACCCATATTCTTCAGAGAACACTGTACTGAATTCTGGAAGACATAAAAATAAGTAAGCTAAAGATAAAGTGATTAACCTTGGTAATTTACTTCTAATTCCATGAATTGACATAAATAACAAACTAATAGAATAAGTGATACAAGTAAAATAGCAGGAAAGCTGAACTAACTATTGGGGGGAAGGGTGGCAAGAATGTAACCATTACAGAATAAAATGATCAGTGATATAAAGGCAGAAAAATTGGCTAAATCTGGGGATGACATGAACACTGAAAAAGCCTCTATACAGGTAGGCTAGATATAGGTTTTTGAAGCCTCCAAATTCTGGTAAGGTAATGTTAATTATCCATTAAAAAAAATATATTTTGAAAGCAGGACTAATTGGCCAAAATCTAGGCACACACTCACCCATTCTAAAATAGAATTAAGGTTTAAATTCATGATTTTAAACATAATTGAGGGATATGGGGAAACAGAGAAGTAAGCTCAAGAGAGAGAGAGATAAAAGAAGAAAACCTTCCTGAGTTTGGGAACTTTTGGGGTCTCCTTAAGAAATTGAGGTACTAAATTTAGAATAGATTAATTGGCAATTGTCTCATAAGGATTATGATGGTAGTTTTCAAACCTTAAATTGCTCCCAGTGGAAAATATTTTACCTTTTAGAATAAGAAGAAAGACAATGTACAACAGATTGCTTAACTGTCTAAAGATTTCGAGCTGGAAAAGGACATATAAATGTGATCTATAGATTCCCTTTTTCTGGTTTTAGCAAAGAAAAATGAAACTATCTGGGTAGAACTGGAATCCCCTGGGCTCTGACTCCTACTTAGTCCAGTGCATTACATTACATTACACCACACTGAACACAGGAATAGAAAGATTTGATTAGGTCACAATGTCACTAGATAAAGATGTATCAGTTATATAATATATATCACCTGACTGAAATCCTTTGGTTCAGGGCTGCAAAGTTACAAACTGGAGGATGTTTGAGAAAGAAAGTCTTGCAATACAAGAACACCTACTGGGTATGAAGGATGAAACTGAGGTAGCGCAGCATGAAGAAATTATTGTTGAGCAGATGGATGAGACATTCAGGGAGCTCTATCAGACGCTGACGGAGTTGGAGGCTACACTGCAATGGGAAATACTGGAAAAAAAGAAGAAGTGGGAAGCTATGATGACCAGACAAAGCAGACTTCTAGCAGAAGTAATCCAAAAGTGGGAAGAAAAGCTCCAGAAGCCTAATATTCAACTACTCCAGGTGAGATTAGGGCCAACTGTATGTGGTGACAGGAAATCGATGGAATCTTCTTCCTTTCCTCTTCTCAGGGTTTCTTTTGAAGTCTCCTCTTGTCTACTGATGTCTGTTTTATATATATATATATATATATATATATATATATATATATATAAAACAAAAACAGGGTGGTCACTTCCTTTAAGTTTGGCCTCACACCAGCAGAGGAGGGATCTGTGTGCTGGTATGTTCCAGGGTCCATGCCCAGGAATCCTGTGCTTGGCTTTCTCCCACAGGCAGGCAGCAGCAGCTATAGTGAGAGACATTGAAAGTATTCATGTTTTGTATGCTCCTCTGGAGATGACTTCAGTAAAAGCCATTCATTTCTTTAAGGCTTTTAATGATTATTTGTTTTCCCTCTCTGATTTTTTTCTCATTGAATTAGAATGTACCTCATTGAGCCACATCATATAATGGGATAAATGTATGGTCCTCTGGGATCCTCTTGCTTGGCTATCTTTGAGCTATCACAACCCAGGGATTATCCATGTACCACCTAATTCAGAAAGAAAGTTTTTGCCCCAAATCCTCCTTTTCCAAGTGGATATTCAGTGAAATGAGGAAAATAAGAGAAAGGGGCAATGAAGACCCTGCTGGAGCAGGGAGGGGTGGAATTCTGTGGGCTCATAGAGGATAGTCATGGCTAAGAATTTAGTAATAGTGATTCATGAACTACGCTGATTTTGTTCTATTTTCTCCTTCAGGATTTTGCCCATGGGATTTTCCATAGGGATTATCAAAGGTATGTGTCTGTCTAGGAAGTGGATAATCACAGAGCTCATACCACGGAAGTACATTTCATGATGAATAAAGTCAATAACCGATTTCTCTTTCTTATAGGATTTATGACCAACTGATTACAGAACCTTGCATTTTAAGTTTTCATTCTTATTATTATACTGTGGCAACTCAATTTTTGCAATATTTCCAAAGTAAGTATCAGTCTTTTGACTGTGAATCTCTGATTTTTCTTCCAAGAAGTTTTAGAAGAGCAGGAGTGTATCTATTGAGAATGTGGTCTGGAATATCTTTACATAATGGACTTTTAAGCCCTTGTATTTTTATATAGAAAATGACTCCTCATATAGATTGATCAATTTGCATGTAATATTTCAGAAAGTAGAACACTATATTTGGTCCAGAAGAGTGAAACAGATAATACTCCCATGGTATAAGGAACAAATGAAGGAAAGAGAAGAAATGAAATAAACTCCCTGAGCAATCTGCCTGATACTGTCTGCCTGTCTACATTATGTTAACTAGGCATCTAACCAGGCACTCATGAGCTTCCCTGGGCTGAAATTTTGCTCTGGCATAATAAGCAGGGCCTATAGGAACAAAGGATTCTCTTTGTGGAAAATTAAGGAATTAGGGGATCTGAGCATGACTCTTGGCATTGTTGCTTAAAAAGGACTTTTTCTTCATTCATAAAAACATCTTAATAGAATACCCAAAGAAGAGATTTCCTAGCTGCATGTGAAGAAGATAAAAAATCAGTCATTATCTTCGTTTTCCATTATGGAAAATAAAGGACACCTGAGAATATAGCAGTCCCTGTAGAAAGAAAGTTGGACTCATAGTGAAAATTATAATGCAATTGTCAGGGTTTTCGAGAAACTTTGAAAAGTGATATCTAACTTGAGAACATTTTTATTTGGAGCCAAATCCCTTCATCTCTGCTTAGAGAAGGGAGGGGCTTTTGAAAAGATGTACTAAGTGACTTCTACAAATCCCCGTAACATTTTTAAACATATTTTTGGAAGGTAAATCAAAATTCTCCCTTATAGGGGCTACTGCCTGTGTATAATAAGTGAGATGAGATAAGGCTTTGATACTCGCAAGCTGACAGGATAAGAAATAACATTTTTCAGAAAGATGTGTTAAAAAATTAGCCTTCTGCAGTTTGAGGAGCAGTTAACTTTGCCAAAAGAATTCATTGTTCCAGCCAACAAATGGGCAAATGTAGACAATTTTCTCCCAGGCTTTCTATGTGATTAACTGGAGGAATTTGGAGGACTCAAAGTGAGGGATCTTGCCTATCCAACTTACTTTGAGATATTTAGAAAACTTTCTAATTTTATTGTTCACTTAATTAAATGCCTATTAGAATAAAATAAAATACCCGAAAAGTCTTGATAAATACCACTTCCTTTCCTAACTACAACAAAATATTTAAAGATTCTTACTACTCTGATAATCTCAGATTTCCTAAGGACCTTGGAAAGATCAGTACATGATTGGGTTAAGATCTCCATAATGTTCTCAGGGTAATAATATTCCTTTCTTTTTTATTGTCATTTCTCCATAGAGTTAAAGTCACCAGAGAGCTATCATTTCTACAGCTTATCTGAAGATAAAAAGAGATTCATCATGGTTCCAGCTGGCTCCTTTGTCTGGAATTGTGCCATTTACATAACTGGGTGTAATGAACTTGAGGCTATGATAGAATCTTGGAAGAAGAATGATATTGTTGGCAAAACTGAATAACAATTTGTGTTCACAGCCCTGCATGACTGAGAATTCAGACTTTTTGCTGAGGGGCCAAAATCAATGCTTAAATTAGGACCTACATTATCTGGACCATTAATTTCTTTAGATATGAAGACTTAAACAAGATGTTAATGTAATTTAAGTCAACCTTTGTTTAATTTATCAGCTATGCAACTTAATAGGTAGAGTGTTGAGCATAGAGTTAGGAAGTCCTGAGTTCAGATCCAGCCTCAGACACTTATTAGCTGTTTAATCTTACTCAAGTCAATTAATCAGTTTTTCTGTTTTCTTAACTGTAAAATGGAGGAAATAACAGGTGGTTGTGTGGATTAAATGAAATATTTGTAAGGCTTCTAGCACAGTGGAGATGTAGAAGACATTGACTACATGTGTATTGATTTATTGGTACAATGCAAGACCTGGAATTCAAGGGCCTGAGTTTAATTACTGCTTCAGATTTTAACTAGCTGTTCTGACTCTGGGAAAGCTAGAAAAGTTCAATTAAGGTAAAACAGAATAAGAGAAAATAATTCATGTCAACCCATAAAGTTATAAAGCTGAAAAAGAAAAAAAAAATTAAGAATTGTTCTTAAACTGAAAGATATTTTGTATAAGAGGCATTGACTTAAAGTTTTCAGGATAAAAACATTTGTGTCAATATATCAATTGTAAAATAATATTTGGTAAAGACAAGAAGGCAAAACTGATCAATGAAAAAATTGGGGAAAGTTAATAGATTTTGGTGATTTCTTGCAGGTTACCTACATGAGTATCTTATATGTATGCATTGCAACTACTGCTTGTCACAATCAATATACTTCTCATAAACTTGATTTCTGGTAAATGTTTATTGTTATCTAAATGTTATTGCATTAACATTAAAGATATAATAATCTATCTCTGCTATGACTAGTGAGACTTGCTATTTGAGGCAAAAATTTGTGACTGCAATTTGATGTTTTCAGTTTTGAATTTATGTATATTATCTGAATTATTGTCAGTAGTCCACCATTTGAGGGAAATGCTAGGAGTTTCTCAAAGAAAGTGCGAACTGAAAAACTGCTTCAGGTCAATAGTTGCCTGTGCCTGGGTATCTTGAGAGCCTTACAAAGTATAGTAGGATACTCTTGATTCAGTTTCATCCTTGTGTTATAACTTTTTTTTGTACAGGAATATTTTTCTTCTGATTAATCCTGAGTTTCCTTAGCCTATGAACAATAGGCTAAGGAATATAATAATATAATAATAATGATAGCCTATGAATAAGGTGGAACATTTTTATATGAGTGACTATTACAAAAAGTTAATTATTACCTGTTATGGGCCAGAACTTGAAACAAGATGTTAATGCTTATGTACTTAGTTCACACCTTTAAAGGAGTTCACACATTGGTTCACACAATCACACAACCTTTAGAGAGCATATATAAGGAGGAGTTCACAAGCCCACTAAAGGACAAGCCCACTCTTGGACTTCTGGGAGATTCACAAGTCAAAAAGCCACAAGCCCACTCTCTGAGAGAAGGAATCAAGATTCATTCCAACTTCCATCTTTGTGCTGGCTGGAAACATTGGGAGGATGAGAGGCTGAAGCTGGCTGGAGGCCGAAGGACAAACCTTTGGATGAAGAGACATACGGAGGGAAAAGGGAATCAGGGAAAGGCATTTTAAGCTTTTTTATTATGGTCTTTTGGTCCTATGCTATGTAAATAATAATGTTTAATAAATAATAAGACCATTAGATCACTAAATGGTTCTGGTAATTTTGAGTTAATGTGAGCACATTAAGTCTAAAGTTTGACTGATAACTTTGAAGTGACTTGGATATATTATGAATACACCCCAAGATAGCAAAGATAAGAATTAATCTTTTCTCCAAAAAAACCTTTTAAAAACAGGACCTCAAATCCCTGCCTGTTGAACATTTCCATTTCTTATGGCCCATGCTGCCAAGTGCTCCCAATTCTCAACCACAGATTTATCTATATATTTATATATAATACACAGTGTCTCTTTCATTCCCACTCTCTTCTCCATAGCTGCCTTCCTTCATCCCAATCCCACCTGCACTATAAGCTTCTAAACTATCTCTTAGCTGCTTGTGTTTATACTTTCTGTGCTGTTTGCCCCATTCCCTCCGTGCTTCATTAAAATATGATTATATCCCCATTTCTTACTGCCATTATGGTCTTTCCTAGTGAGTGTCCAAAGAATGGTCATGTCTATCCCATTTCATAATTTTACAAATTAATTATCAATTCAAGTAGTCTTACAATGCTTGCTTTTGTGACAGGGAAAAACAGTGGAAAAGTCAAAGTTAAGATGATAATCCTAAATGATAAATTCTAACTTTGATCTTAGAGGCTATAGGAAACTACTGAATTTCTTTCAGGTTCATTTAAATATCCACAAATGTCTAAATATACAGATTTTATATATATTTTAGTTACTATCCTTGGATGAATTTTTACTAATTGCTCTTAAGGTCTCAATTCTCAAATTGAACTGAGCTCTTTACATATAGAATTGTCCTAATTAATTTTCAAGAAATTTTTTATTGGAATATTTTTTGAAAATGAAAAAACAAAGAGGAAATAAATGCTTGATAGCCTACAAAACAATGATAGTACCCTACAAAACAACTTAAACTATCATACATAGAAATACATACATTGTATGCATATGAATTGTTAAAAGAAAAGGGAAAAATACTTATAGAACTTGTGATGACCAGAAACAGAACCCCTGCTCAAAGCAGTCAGGAAGGAATAAATCAGATATTTAAAGCATTAATTTGACACCCTGGAAAACAAAGAATGGCTCAGTAAAATACCATCATTCTCTGCATGCAATATATTATTGTGGTTTTACAAATAAAAACTTAAAATCCAATAACTTGTCTGTCCAAGGAGATACACAGACAAAAAATATGTCAGTATTCTTTTTTTTTTTTTAATTTATTTATTTATTTATTTATTATTTTTATTATATATATATATATATATATATATATATATATATATATATATATATTTTATAATATTATCCCTTGTATTCATTTTTCCAAATTACCCCCCCTCCCTCTATTCCCTCCCCCCGACGACAGGCAATACCATACATTTTACATGTGTTACAATATAGTCTAGGTACAATACATGTGTGTGAATGTCATTTTCTTGTTGCACAATAAACATTAGAATCCGAAGGTACATGCAACCTGGGCAGACAGATATTAGTGCTAACAATTTTCATTCCCCTCCCAGTGTTTCTTCTCTGGGTGTAGCTACCTCTGTCCATCATTGATCAACTGGAAGTGAGTTGGATCTTCTTTATGTTGAAGATTTCCACTTCCATCAGAATACATCCTCATACAGTATTGTTGTTGAAGTGTACAGTGATCTTCTGGTTCTGCTCATTTCACTCAGCATCAGTTGATGTAAGTCTCTCCAGGCCTCTCTGTATTCCTCCTGCTGGTCATTTCTTACCGAGCAATAATATTCCATAACCTTCATATACCACAATTTACCCAACCATTCTCCAACTGATGGACATCCATTCATCTTCCAGTTTCTAGCTACAACAAAAAGAGCTGCCACAAACATTTTGGCACACAGAGGTCTCTTTCTGCTCTTTAGTATTTCTTTGGGATATAATCCCAGTAGTAGCGCTGCTGGGTCAAAGGGTATGCACAGTTTGATAACTTTTTGGGCATAATTCCAGATTGCTCTCCAGAATGGCTGGATTCTTTCACAACTCCACCAGCAATGTATTAGTGTCCCAATTTCCCCACATCCCCTCCAACATTTGTCATTATTTGTTCCTGTCATCTTAGCCAATCTGACAGGTGTGTAGTGGTATCTCAGAGTGGTCTTAATTTGCATTTCTCTGATCAGTAGTGATTTGGAACACTCTTTCATGTGAGTGGATATAGTTTCAATTTCTTCCTCTGAGAATTGTCTGTTCATATCCTTTGACCATTTATCAATTGGAGAATGGTTCGGTTTCTTATAAATTATGGTCAGTTCTCTATATATTTTGGAAATGAGACCTTTGCCAGAACCTTTGTTTTTAAAAATATTTTCCCAATTTGTTACTTCCCTTCTAATCTTGTTTGCATTAGTATTATTTGTACAGAAACTTTTTAGTTTGATATAATCAAAATCTTCTATTTTGTGATCAATAATGATCTCTAGTTCTCCTCTGGTCATAAATTCCTTCCTCCTCCACAAGTCTGAGAGGTAGACTATTCTCTGTTCCTCTAATCTATTTATTATCTCCCTCTTTATGCCTAAATCATGGACCCATTTTGAGCTTATCTTGGTATATGGTGTTAAGTGTGGATCCATATCTAATTTCTGCCATACTAATTTCCAGTTTTCCCAACAGTTTTTTCCGAATAATGAATTTTTATCCCTAATGTTGGAATCTTTGGGTTTGTCAAAGATTAGATTGCTATAGATGTACCCTTTTTTGTCCTTTGTATCTAATCTGTTCCACTGATCTACCGGTCTATTTCTTAGCCAATACCAAATGGTTTTGGTGACTGCTGCTATATAATATAGCTTTAGATCAGGTACACTTAGACCACCTTCCTCTGAGTTTTTTTTCATTAGTTCCCTTGCAATTCTTGACCTTTTATTCTTCCATATGAATTTTGTTGTTATTTTTTCTAGGTCATTAAAATAGTTTCTTGGAAGTCTGATTGGTATAGCACTAAATAAATAGATTAGTTTGGGGAGTATTGTCATCTTTATTATATTCGCTCGGCCTATCCAAGAGCACTCAATGTCTTTCCAATTATTTAAATCTGATTTTATTTTTGTGGCAAGTGTTTTGTAATTTTTCTCATATAATTCCTGTATGTCAGTATTCTTTATGACTTACATAGTAGAAACAACTGCTTACCCTAAGGAAAGGACTAAAGATTACTTCCCTTTCTTCCTTTAGTACATGAGATTGCACTTTGTACAATATAGTTGATGTAGGTCCATTAAATACAATAGCTTTTAACAGTTACACAATCCTAAACATTTAGTTTAAGTAAAAAAAAAAAAATTGTCACAACATGTTGAAGCTCAAACATCAAATGGACTGAGTGCCAAAGAAATTCATCATTCAAAAGGAGATTGAATAGATATTTGTTTTTAAAATTGTTTTGGTTATAGCCCAGGATGGTTGGGGAGAGCGGGCTAGCGTAGCCCACATTGTGTAGCAAAGATCTCCGGTATGGAGGGGGATAAAGCCAGCACAGTTGCTCTCGGCCATTCCGGGCTCAGCTACACAGCTTCCCTGTGCCCTGTGCCAAACAGGTGCCTCCAGGCACCTCAGCTTTTCTGAGCCCCAGCCACTGGGTGGTCCTCAGAGTAGTCCCAGTGTGGAGCGGTTTTCTGGAGGAGCCATGGACTGGCAGCTTCAGGGCTTTGAAACGTCTGTGGTGACATCTTTCAGGCCCTGAAGAAATTCCTCAACTGGACCGCTGAAATGGAGTCCAGAATGCTCTCAGACTGGAAGTGTGAACAAGAACCCCACCAATAAAGAAACTGCTCCGTTGGAAACTGTCAAGATCAACAACATCCAAAAAAGCTGCAGGTTCTTGTTCCAAGGTACCAACATGAACAAACTGAATTAGATTACTCCCTTGCCCCCTCCACCTTCAGGTGCCACCCCATGGTGGCAGCAATCAGCAGAAGTTATATTGTCATGCTAGTCCTGCTCGCTGCAAGAGCTGATTTCAACTTAGGAGATGAATTCAGCTGCATCTACAAGACCACCAAGGAACAAGGTGTCCACTTTCTGGAAAGACTGCACAAACAGAAAACTAATAGTCTATAGGAAAGGGATCTACCAAAAGAGGCAGTGCAAGTGAGATTAACCAGAAAGAATTGGATCTAGAGGAATGGAAATTAGTAGGAGAGGAATTTTGTCAATACTACAACAAAAATGAACCTAACTCAATTTCCAAAGACACACTTCAAACATACAATCTAATTCAACTGGCTTTAGGAAATTATATAAGTTATAGAATAAGGAAAAAGAAGGAGCAAAAGGGGGAGGTGCCAACTAAATTAGATGAAAAGGATAAATTAGATAACAATGGAGTTAAGTACAATTCTGAGCAACAGGAGCATTTCCCATCTCCTCCCTCAATTAACCCTTCATGGATGGAGAAAGAAGGAGGAGGGGAAGAGGCAGTGACACAAGCACAATCACCTATTAAGCAGCCTATGACAAGATTAGAAAAAGCATTGATTAAAGCTAAGAGAGAAGGACAGGATGTAAGTGATTTTATAGATGCATATCCTGTGATTGAAGAGATTGACTCTTCAGGTCAAAAAAGGAGAAGTTACACTCCTTTTAATTTGGATAAAATTAAAGATTTGAAAAAAGGTTGCACCCTTTAGGGGGCTACATCATCTTCTGTTAAGATGTTACTAGATAATTTGGCTTATGAAATCCTAACCCCAAATGATTGAAAATCCATAGCAAGGACATGTTTAGAACCTGGACAAAACTTGTTGTGGCTTTTGGAGTATCATGAATTATGTAGGATTCAAGTCAGATGCAACATGGAAACAGGAGTTAACACACAATTCACTTTTGACCAACTAGAAGGTGAAGGTCAGTATGGAGAGAATTCAGAACAGATTTATTATCTCATAACATTGTATGAGCAAATTTCTAAGGCTGCAATAAAAGCTTGGGGTTCCCTCCCTGGACGGAAAGAACGAGGGAAGGCTTTCACTAAAATAGAACAAGGTCCCAATGGACCTTTTGTGGATTTTGTGAGATGTCTGCAAACTGCTGTCAAAAGAACTATTGGAGAAAATGCAGCTACAGAAATAATGACCAGACATTTGGCTATGGAAAATGCCAATGAGATTTGCAAAAGAATTATATGGGGACTAGACAAAGATGCTTCTTTAGAGGAGATCATAAGACGCTGTGCTACAATGGGCACCAATGCTTATTATACTCAGACTACAATGAACATGGAAAGACAGGTCCCTCTTGGCAAAGGCCTTCTAGAGAAACTCGTCAATGATTTCAATGTGGAAAAGTTGGACATCTAAGAGCTCAATGTAGATATGGAGACAGAGTGAGAAGACAGGGTGAGAGAAGACCTAAAACTCCATGTCCAAAATGTCACAAGGGTCTCCACTGAGCTTCCGAATGTAGATTGACCCAGAGAAATGAGAAGTGGAGCCCTACTTCAGTCCCCCAGGTGGGGCATGATGGCAGCCGAGGTTACATGATCAATCAGCCAAAAGGCAATCAGACAAAAGAAAGGGATTGAAATTAGGAAAAATAGAGTTGTATGCAATAGAGACTACTGAGATATTCCCTGGAGAGGTGAAATCTGTTCCCGTTCAGCCTATGAATCCAAAGCCTCCAGCCAGCACAAAGGTAGACATGGGAATGAATCAGACTCTGCCTCCAAGAGTATGGGATTGTGGGTTTCCCAGAAGTCAATCCTAGTTGTGAATCTCCCGGAAGTTCATGAGCAGGCTTTTCCTTTAGATCTGTGAATCTGCTCTTGTCCAAGTGTCCCCAGCCAGCACCACAGTAGAATCTCGAATGACCCCTCCTTCTGAATCCTGGCTCCTTAAACCCTCTCAGAGAATGATGGGCTTGTGGGTACTCCATGGGTTTGTGGGAATTCCTTACAACCAATGAGCAAACTCCTTTTAAAGGTATAAACTCCTTTAAAGGTTTGAACTAAAGGTGTGAACTCTAAGCTAAAGAATTGTTAAGTACCAACTTATTAACTAGTAAGAATCCTGACACCAAGACTGGTTGTTGTCCTTCATTCTAGAAGAGTTCCAAAATGACATCACTGTGTTATAGTCTAGTTACAGTGTGTCTAACTGGCTGATAAGATCTGTATTAACTGAGAATGCTTTGCTACTGATTGGATATAAATAGTCCCCATGAACATTTGTACTGGATTTTCTAATTTTGTACAACTCTCATTTCTTCTAAAGTAATTCAATTCTGCTTTGCTTGTAGAACACAACACCTTCTCTGATGTTAGGAAGGTCTGGAGTCATGATGTTAAGATAGAAGGTCTTTCCCTAATCTGGGATTAAACATTTACAGTTTATAACCTTAGAGTAGCCAGCCCTAAATTATATCAGTCCTAATGATCAGGAAGGGGAGAGTCCTGTGCCAGTGCCTCCCATGTCATACAATCAATTCTAAAGTTTTAAAGAAAGACCTTGTGGGTCCTTATATCACTTTTTCTCACTACCTTGTCCTGGGGGAATTCTCAATAAAATAATCTTTTTGTCAAGCATACATTTGACATTCAAAAGATGTAAGGAATCTTAAGTATCAACTATGAATTTTGTGTAACTTTTTGCTGAGAACATGATAACATGCTTACAGTTGTCTGATGCAATTCCAGGAAAATACAAAGAAGTTGAAGGGCCTTTCTTCAAGTGCATTAATACATTAATGATTATCCTTTATTATGGGCCTGTGTTTACCCCCAGAAACCTGGCCAGTCCCTGAGTAAACATAGTCCTCCTAAAGGAATGAACAAATATTCTTCTTGGTGGGCTTTTTGTGATGGAGCATCCTGTACCTGGGAAGTTGCTACATCTCAAGAGTCACTTATCAAATGAGAATAATTAGCATAGTGTCTTCTTTGTTCTCAGTCTATAAAAACCCCTTAGTGAAAAGGGACTTTAAGGATTTAGACTAGGAAGTCTTGTACAAACTTGCCTAGCAATGACTCTCACTCAAGGCTCTGAGTCCTCCCAGACAAGGAATTGAGATGGTGGTGCTTCCTCAGAGTGGTGATTATGTATGTTGTTTGTTTGTTATAGTGGCCACCGTTTTTGTTAATTATGTATTACTTTTGTGTTATGGTTTTCCTCTTATATTATATATATTATAATTATATAGTTATATTATATATAATATAATAGTTATATTAAATCAAGAAGTAATAAACTTGTACCCACACTGTTTAAAACTATGCCTGTTAAAATGCAAATTTTGAATCTAGATTAATCTTACACCAGCCAAATGGAATTCTTTGTAGTGAAATTGAAATGTTTGGCAGTTTAATTCTAAAAAGGATCAAGATGGGTAATGAGATGGCCACTCAGCTCAGAATGTGGGATGGAGATGAGGGCGTGAGTTGGCCTTTAACAGGGAGTGTGGAGAGGGAAATGTGGGGAGGCATGGTCCCTTGTTTGGTATAGCATGAGGCCACCTAGTTCCTCCCATCATCTCTTCCTCTATCCTATTCCCTCTGGGAAAACATAACATTTCCCTTTTCCTCAAGAATCCTCTAGAAAGTCTCCTGGGAATCACTGGCCCACACCATTCATGAAAGCATATGAAATACTGCAAGTAGACATTCAGACTGACACTTTCCCCAATAACTGTGTAATCTGCCCCCTAGAGAATGATGCTTTATGGTACCAGCTGATGTGACTGCCCAACGCAGTCTCCTCTAAGTACTTCTAGTCCCATCTTGTGCCAACCTGGACTTGAGCCCCAAATCTAGTTTGCATAAAGCTCACTGGGGCATGTTCATCCGCACCCAAAAAAGAAACTTATATACAGGCATTGCATCTATCTGTTATGACAAAGGCTTTCAAAAGAATGAAATACCTGTGAAACAGGAGAAGAGAGAGATTTGTGATGGCTCCATATTTGCCCTAAAAAAAGGACCCAAAGTTAGAAATTTACAAAGGTTCTCACTCCCTTGGACAGCATTGAGAAGCAGAAATTCCCTTTTATTACACAGTCTTTTTTCCTACTCTTCCTTCTTTTACCCCTTCCCTACAACTTACTTGCCAATCTCCCATCAAAAAGCTGATCAAAATGCCTATCATGATTCCACAGCTTAGCTCACATTGCTAGCTCTGTTGAAAACAAAACAATGAAAAACCAAAACCCCCTGAGATTTGGAGGTCTCTCTCTGATGGACAAGGCAAATATGGCTCATTGGCACCATCTGATTCCTTCTCCATCTGTGGAGATACAAGCAAACCTTCTCCCCCAAGCAGTTAACTTATCTGTTCCCTTCCATTCACCACTTTCTGGGTCTCTCCACATCACTTAGTGATTATCTAAAGATAGGGATGCTGCTTGCACTGGACACTGCCCTTCTGGTGGGTTATAAAACCTGTCTGCCGGAGCCAGTGCATCTTTGTCAAAAATCAAGAAGTTAATAATATAAAGAGCTAGATTTAGAAGTTTTCTAGGGTTACCTATGGCTCCCCCTTTCTTTTGTTTTTGGAAGAGTGTCTTAATGTCTCTGTTTCTCCTCTCTACAATTGCCTGTCCTTGAGGATTAAAAGGTATGCCAGTAGTGTGTAAAATCTTATACTGTGCACAAAAGTGTACAAAATGTTTAGAAGTATATGCAGGTCCATTGTCTGTTTTTATTGCTTGTGGCACACCCATAATCACAAATACTTGTATAAGGAATTCAGTGACCACTTGGGCTATCTCTTTTGCTGCTGGCATTGCAAAAGTGAATCCTGAAAAAGTGTCTACCACAACATGGATAAAAGACAGATAAAAACAAAAGATTTATAATGGGTCACATCCATTTGCCAAATTTCATTAGGTCTCAAACCACGAGAGTTCTTCTCTGGAGGGAATGTAGGAGCGTGGAAAGGAATGCAAGCTGTACAGGCTTTTACTATGCTCCTAGCTTCCTCTCTTGTTATTCCAAATTGTAAATATAAAGCTCAAGCAGCCTGATGATATTTAATGAGATTCTTGGACTTCTTGAAACAAAGGAGTATTGGCCAACATGGTTAGAAGGCTATCTGCCTTTGAATTACCATCAAAAATAGGACCTGGAAGTCCACTATGGGAGTGGACATGCAAGATATAAATCTTACCTGGATGCTTTCTCACTTGCTCTTGAACTTTCTTAAAGAACTGATATATATTATATATATATTAAATATATGATATATTTTAGAGTATATATACATATACATATATGTGTGTGTGTACATATATATATATGGCCAAATCAGATATTATATTTATATTTCCTGGATAATAAGTAAGAGCTAAAATGATTGCATACAATTCATTCTGCTGAGTGGACTGAAAAGGAGTTCTGACTACTCTCTTTATACTTAAGTCACAAGAGTATACAGCACAAATATTATGTTTGGACGCATCTGTAAAGATAGTTGGTCCTTTAAGAGGAACTTTAGAAACCTTTTCTTCAAGAATCCATCGCCAATTATGTAATAGTCTGGTTGTCTTTAATGGAGACCCATGTGTAAAATTTGGAGCCATGGCTAATAAAATTTGCCACTCTGGGATGGTTTCATAGCATACATTAATTTGTGCATTAGTATAAAAGATGTATATCTTGTCAGGTCTTATCCAGATAATTGTACTGCATGCTTAGTGGCCTTTAATAAAATTCTAGCTACAAGCACTGGGTAAGGAGTAAGGCTTTGTTCTGGTTGTACTGGGAGGTTCACCTACTCTATCACACTGTCTCCTTGATGAAGGACTACTGTGGGTGCAAAAACTGATATTTCCAAGAGGTCTTTGAGTGACTCTTTCAACCACATTTTCTCTCAAAGCCTCTTGAGCTTCTTTTGTAAGCTGGCATGGTGTGTTTAAAGCACTGTCTCCCCTTAAAATGTCATATAATGGTTACAATTGATAGGTAGTCAAGCCTAACACTGGACGCATCCATTGGATACCTCCTATCAATTTCTTAAAGTTATTTAAGGTGTTTAGCTTCTCTGTTCTTAAGGAAAGTTTTTTTACTGTAAACACCTTAGGGTATACTTCATATCCTTAATATTGAAAAGGAGCATATATTTGAATTTTTTTCTGGAGCTATGTGCAATTTGTAGTTCCTTAGTGTTTCCATGGTCTTTTGTAGACATGCTTCTAACATTTTTTCCTCAGGTGCACATTCCAATATATCATCCATGTAATGTAATGCTTTTGGAAATGCTTTTCTTACTGGAGTAAAAGTAGCAGCAGCCATAAATTTGGCACATAGTAGGGCTATTTTTCATTCCCTGTGGCAAAACTGTCCATTCATATCTTTTATAAGGCTCAGCTAAGTTAATGCTGGGCACTTAAAAGGCAAATCTTTTCATATCCTCCTTATCTAAAGGCATAGAATAGAAACAATCCTTAATGTCTATAACCCAAAGAAGCCATTCTCTAGGCAATTGAGTAGGAGATGGAAGTCCAGGTTAAAGAGTTCCCATAGTTTCTATCTGTTCAGTTACCTTTCTTAAATAAGTCAACATCCTCCATTTTCCAGATTTCTTTCTTACAACAAATACTGGGGAATTTTAAGGACTTAGAGAAGGTTGTAAGTGTCCTTGGTCAAGTTGCTTCTGTACTATGTTTAATAAGGCCTGAATTTTATCGCTACCTAAGGGCCACTGTTCTGTCCACACTGGTGTATCAGTTTTCCATTGGATAGGAACAAGTGAAAGTGGTGGCAGGCCTTCAATAGTAACCCTGCCTAAAAAACCAAAGTACTCATTTTTAATCCTAATTGTTGTAAAATGTCTCTTCCCCACAGATTGATGGGTATTTTTTCAACTATAAAAGGAGTAAAAACTCCTGTTTTACCTTCAAATATCCATCTCAAATGGGTTTAGGCGGGGTTGAAGCTGTCTGGTCAGAGTGAGAATCACCACGATCTTCACCACACCCTTCATCCTCACTTAACTCCATATGCCCTCTAATGATATTGCTATTAATCCATTCATTGTCTTCCTCTTTTTCCTTACACTTCCTCATCTGGCTGTTCTTAAAACTTCTTTTTTCTATAACTTGCAGAATTCTTTAAGGCCAATTGTATTATGTTGTATATATAGAATGTTTCTTTGGAAATTGAATGAGGACCTTTATCATTGTAGTATTCACAAAGTTGTTGTCCTACCACCAGCTTCCAGTTATTTAGCCCTATTTCTTCTTACTTTAAGAATCAGGGAACATCCAGCCATTCTGGAGAGCAATCTGGAATTATGCCCAAAAAGTTATCAAACTGTGCATACCCTTTGACCCAGCAGCGCTACTACTGGGATTATATCCCAAAGAAATACTAAAGAGCAGAAAGAGACCTCTGTGTGCCAAAATGTTTGTGGCAGCTCTTTTTGTTGTAGCTAGAAACTGGAAGATGAATGGATGTCCATCAGTTGGAGAATGGTTGGGTAAATTGTGGTATATGAAGGTTATGGAATATTATTGCTCGGTAAGAAATGACCAGCAGGAGGAATATAGAGAGGCCTGGAGAGACTTACATCAACTGATGCTGAGTGAAATGAGCAGAACCAGAAGATCACTGTACACTTCAACAACAATACTGTATGAGGATGTATTCTGATGGAAGTGGAAATCTTCAACATAAAGAAGATCCAACTCACTTCCAATTGATCAATGATGGACAGAGGTAGCTACACCCAGAGAAGAAACACTGGGAAGTGAATGTAAATTGTTAGCATTAATATCTGTCTGCCCAGGTTGCATGTACCTTTGGATTCTAATGTTTATTGTGCAACAAGAAAATGATATTCACACACATGTATTGTACCTAGACTATATTGTAACACATGTAAAATGTATGGTATTGCCTGTCGTCGGGGGGAGGGAATAGAGGGAAGGGGGGTAATTTGGAAAAATGAATACAAGGGATAATATTATAAAATATATATATAAAAAGAATCAGGGAACGTGTGTTTTAATGTACTCTATAGAGTCTACCGATCTGCAACCAAGTTATAATTAAGCCTTGTCCCTTGATCATCTTAAGCATGCTTTATATAGTGCCCCCTCAGGGCTGGGGCTGGGGGAGAATCTTTTCCTAATATCTTCCCCATTTTAGCTAGAAAAGGTTACTAGTTTAGCCCTTAACAAAATAAGTTCCCTGTTTGTCTCTTAAAATACTTACCCTATTTCCTGGTCCCTGAGGGCTTCTTCAGTGAAATTAGGGTCCTTGGACCTATGTTAGGCACCAAATGTGGCGATCACGTTAGCACCCTGGATACCTTAGAATCAGTTGGAGACAGGATATGCAAAAGTCTTCATTCTTGGTCTTTAGTGGTAGAAGTGAAGAGAGTGGACTCATAGGATCTCTGTGACCTCATCTCCTTGTCTCTCTTGTAGAAGTGACCCTGATTAGTCTTTCTCCACCCTCTATTCTCTCCCACAATTCTCTGTATACACCAAATGATAGGGCCAGCACAGGATAATGGGAAGGGCCATTTTCCAAGCATATTCTTATAGAGTATTGTCCAGTCAGTAATTAGCCTCAAGTGCTTGATTGTCTGACCCCAGTGTGTTGACTCAAGAGTTTCAGCCCTTTATACACACACACACACACACACACACACACACACACACGCACAATTCAGAAGTGTCTTCAAATCTCTTGCCAAGTGTAGAGAAGTGGAGTTCTTTGTGGCAAGCTGGCTCTTGAATGTGAGTAAACAATGAGGCTTCTCTTCAACCCATAGTAAAAACTCTGTAGTTATCATGCCTGGAACCAACCAAGAACCAGAAGATGAGGGCTGGAGTGGCTGTATTGTTCAGGGATTGACTGGAGCAACTACTGGCATATCCTAAGAATTGTGTCTCTAATGAGCACTATATAGAGAAGACTATTAATTCTATTCAAGCTCACATTTGAAAGCAGCTTGTTGGGGCAAACAGAACACCAAGAGGAAACTGATCAATTTGGATTTGAATATCCACTGTTACAAGTGTTACTACATACCTAATACCTACTGTGGAAGCCAATTTCTTCCTCTTAAGATATGCCCAGGGCAGAGTTTTCAATTGTTGAAGGGAAATAAAGTTACATTAAATGCTAAAACATTTTATTTTTCTCTCATTTTAGTAAATATGTCTTTGAAATAACCCTTTCAAACTATATTTCTGATATTCTTTAATATTCATAACCATTATTTATCTAAAGAAACAAATATTCAATCAATTAACATCTTGTAAGAGCAGCCTGTCCCTTTAAATCACAGTTTGCTTTCTTTAGCCAAAAACAGCTGCAGCTTTCTACTGCTGCTCCCCCCTCCCTCCCAAAAAACACATCCTGTCTCACAGCCTTCTCTGTGACTACCCTTTCCAACCAGTTCCTTCTTTTTCCCACTGATTTCTTCTTGAAATCATTTGCTCCTACTAATCAATCCTTCTTAAATCACCTTCATTCTCCTGTCCCATCTCTCTGTAACCGTTCTGACTAGATGCTCCATTTAAACTATTAATTGCTTTTGTAAATCAATCTCTCTTTTCCCTTTTCTTTAAATCACCTTTTTTTTTAAACTTCAAGATTCACAATTAACTTTGAACCAAATTTCATAAAATTTATAATATAGATTACAAATTACCCAATACTTCTGGAAAGTAGGGAGATAAAACACAACACCACCCCCCCAAGATAAGCTACTGGCATTTTGTTTAATAACCTCTATTTCAATTTGAAATCCAACCAAATAAAAAAAAGAAAAAAGTTTTTCTCTTCAGCTGTAAAGGCCACACACAATATTCAAACAATTCTTAAGATTTTATCCCCTTAATAAATCTAATATGTGCAAGGCAACAGTAAAATTATTTCAAAATTATAGTACCTCTTTAAAATATATTAAATCCCCAAAACTCTTAATCAAATGTTGCAGACAAACAATTACCCAGTTTAGCTTTCTTAAACTTTCTGTTCTCTAATTCCATGAAAACAAACTTGCGAATAATGATTTTTTTTCTCCTGGAAAAAAATTTTTTTTAGAAGTATGCCTAGTTTTCCCACAGGTTCAACAGGTCAGAGAGCCTCTGTGCTCAGCTATTCAGCTCTCTTACTCTATTTTTATTCCTCCCTTCAAATATCTACAATTTCTTATTTCCACTCTTATTTCCAATCTTAACACACATACCAATTTAAAGTTATTTTTAAATTAACCAGTACTTTAGTTTGTAAAATTTCCTAAAATCTACCTAGATATTCCATTGAAACTTTTCTTTAGCAAGCCAGTAGAGAGTTAAGCACCAATCCTTGCTTTACCTTGAACATTTTTTTCCTCTGGCTGAGCTCTGATAACAGGCTCCAGTACCTCCTTCCATCATATTATCCTAGATATTATCCTGAAACTCTTGAGTCAACACACTGGGGTCAGACAATTAAGCACTTGAGGCTAATTACTGACTGGACAATACTCATCCCCATCCAGGTACCTCCCCTATTATGTCATTGTTCTTGTTACCCTATAAAATAGTCTTGCATTTTGACGTTCAGGGCTGTTTTTTTTTTTTTTTTTTTTTTTTTTTAGGCAATTGGGGTTAAGTGACTTGCCCAGAGTCACACAGCTAGGAAGTGTTAAGTGTCTGAGACCAGATTTGAACTCAGGTCCTCCTGACTTCAGGGCTGGTGCTCTATCTACTGCACCACTAGCTGCCCCTAGGGCTGGATTCTTTGAGCCGATAGTCTCATTCAGCCCTGGGACCAACAGTGGCTCCATTTGGTCCTATTAAACCTTTCCATTTAATAAATTCTGTATTGAATAATCTCTAATCTCTATCTTGCTCAGTTTCTCTGGCATTACAAAATGAAGGGGAATTCACTCCAGGTGAAAGGAAGCAAGCTTATAGATCAGCTGCCCATGTTGTTGGATCGTTTGCCCCTGACCATGGCAACTTTAATTCCCTGACTCCTATGTTCCCTCATATAACTCCCAAGCAAGCAAATTCTGAAAAGGGCCCGCACATGTGCCCCTTGCAGGGGCTTCAAACTGCTTTGTTAATACCTGTAAAAAATCTTGGATAAAAAACCTTCCCTTTTAAGGCTCTAGGGTTTTTGTGGGAGATCATACTCACTGAAGGGCACATATTATAACTATTACACCTGCTCCTTTGAGGAAACAAAAGCAAGAATTTGGGAAAAACATTCCTTGGTATCTGTCCTGGGAAAGCTGTTAAGATGAGAGGCATTTTTGATGGCCTCATTCTCCCCTCAACCTTCTTCTAGGTGGGGTTCCTGGGTACTGTCCTTAGTAACCTATATTATCTTTACTATCTATTACTCTATAAACTATGTTTATTCTTTTTTACTCATATTTAGTCCTTGCATTTAACTTGTGAGAGTTGCTTCTTCCAGACTCTGAGCCATGAAACTACTGGTTATCCTGAAAACCACAGAGACCTGATTCTGACATTCAGGACCAAACACTGCTGCTGCTGCTGCTGCTGCTGCTGTGCGCCCCCACCTACAACACAATCCTCTCCCTTTTTCAATCCGGACCCCACTGGGTAGTCAGCTCTATGCCCCTGGTCAGCCTGAAGCAGCTCCAGAAGATGAGACTTTTTCCCTTTGTCCCAAATAAGTCTAGGTCTGGACTGCTTGAGGTGGGACATATATGTTGCGGTGAGAAATCTTCAAACTGATGAAAAAGAGGGGGGACTGAATGGGACTGATTGGATGAAGTATTTCTCAGTATTATCACATGATCCCTGTTCCCAGAACTTTGGACCTTAGGGGAGGTCATTTACTCTCTAGAGGAATGGACTCTGAACCTGAGATACAGGAAGTTTGAAGGAAGTGACATGACCAGTGGGAGGCAGCCAGCATTAGTGATCATTGGTCAAGGTTGGTTACATCCTGTTAGTCTATCCAATGAGAAGACTAGAGTCTTTTGCTTTTAAACCCTGGATAAGCTGGGAGCAGGTCAGGTTCCAGGTGCATATGGCTGGAGCATAAGATAGCTCCCAGGTATGTGTCTGGGCCTCTCCCTGCAGGGATTAAATAAATATTTTCTCTTTATCCCTGATGATGTCTCTGATTAGTTAATTGAATTGGGAAGGGGTCTTTCACCCAACCTGACCCACAAACTAGCTGAAGCCTCAGGCAAGGAGACAAGACTTTGAAGGAGACAATAAAGACTTTTGGACTTTAACACCTGGCTATTCTTGCAGTGATTAATCTGCTGAAAAGAAGGCTGCTCCAAAGACCTTCAGAAAACCAAATAAGAATATTATAGATTTGTGTATGAATTTCTTTAAAATAAATTTTATTTTCAACTTTTTTTATAATCTAAATTTCTACCTGTATTCCTTCACATTCCTCCTCACAGTCACCCACAACACAAAGAAAATATTTTTAAAAGAGGAAAAAAATTAAGCAAATCCAATCAATATATCAAAAAAAAAAAAAAAAAACCAAAACCTGACTATACAATATTTTTCACCTGTAAATCCTCTATTGCAAAATAGTGGAGGAAGAAGGTATTAATTTCAAAATATTAAATATTTTGCTTGACTATACAATATTATAAGGGTTTTTCTTTTCCTTTCTTTTCAGTGGGATGGAGGAGGTAATGAGGGAAAAAAGTAATGCTTGACAAATAAAAAAAATTAAGCAAAAGTTACTTTTTGTTTTTGAATGAGATGAGGTGAGATCTTTCAAGACAGTTGTGAAAATCGAGTAAGGCTTCATCTACTTCAGAGTTCGAGTAGGCCTGAAGGACTCTGAAGTTCCATCAAAGGGCATTGCCTTCCCCTCCTATGATATCATCTCCCTATTTCATCCAAATATGAGCAACTATGTACTTATTGGTCAAGTTCAATTTCATGGGTAGATCTCACGTTTAGAATGTAAGACTCTCAGCCAATGAGGATGAGGGTCAGTGGTGCGAGGGGGCGTTTTGCGTTGGGGATTAAAGGGGCTGTCCTGCCCACAGGAGGTGCTTCCTCTCTTCGATTGTCTATTCGAAGGGTGGAACGCCCTTCTCGAGAGAATGTACAATAAACTTTGCTTTTCTCTAGAGCTCTCTCCAGCTTTTTTTATTAAATGGTGACCCCTCACCATTTCTGTACCACACATTTTTAAAGAATAACATTCAGATCCCTTCCTTTACAGGGTTACGCACTAGCCTGAGGTATGATATTGGTCAATGTGGGCAAAGTCACATATTCTGGAGGCATAGCTTGCAAAGTCTCAGTTGTCATATAAGAGAATAAACTGAATGGGATTCATTGACTTTTTTTTCTTACAGAGGGGGAATCAGAGATTTGGACTATTAGTAAACCTTTTTTAAGTGTCTACTACATGGCAGGAACTGCTAAACTCTGACACACAAAGAAGGACAAAGAATCCATGTCCTCAAAAAATTCACAATGTAATGGAAGAGATACAAGTATACAAATATGTTTAAACAAGTTATAAACAGGAAACAAAAGAGAAAAGGCACTAGAATCAAGAGGGGTTGGGAAAGACTTCCTATAGAAGCTGAGATTTTAGGTGGGATTTGAAAGAAGTCACAAGGCAGACATGAGGAAAGATAGCATGGGGAGATAGCAAGAGAAAAATGCTTTGACTATTTTGTTCCAACAACAGCCAGTAGGTCAATGGATGAAGAATATAAAATTTATATGCCATAACATTCATCCATTCCCCAACAGATGAGTATTCACTAATTTTCTAATTCTTTGTTACCAGAGAAAGCAGCTAATTAGATATTTTCATTTTATATCCATATTGAATAGACTGTTATGACAGAGTTTCCTTAATTGTCCTATTCAGTTACTCTGCCTCAGGTTATAACCATCTTCTCTTAATATTTGATAGGATGATAAAGGTATTATATCTTAGACCTCAGGCTATAATCATTCCTACTTAATGTTTGATGGGATAAAAGTCTATCTATTTTAGAAATCATTAGAATATCAGGAGCCTCTCTGGTACCTCCATCCATTATTGTCATCCTAGGTCCCCTTATGTCACCATTCTTGTTACCCTACAAAAGAATCTTGTAGACATCATCATTGCTGGATTATCTCATTCAGCCCTGGGACCAAACCATGGATCCATTTGGTCCCAGTAAATCTCTCCCTTTTAAATATTACATTGTTCTTTAATCTATATCCTGCCTCAGTTTCTCCGGCATTACAAAACATGTCTAATCCATCTTTCATGTGAAAACTATTCCAATATATGATTGTTGCCATATCCCATCTTTTCTTCTCCAAGCTAGCATATATATATATATATATGCTAGCATTTATATAGTGAGTACTATTATTATACTCATTTTGTAAACTGAGATTGAGACTCATAGCCAGTAAGTGTCTGAGGAAGAATTTAAATCCAGATTTCACTGACTCCAGATCTACCACTCTATGTGCTGTACCATCTATCTGTTTTATACAGAACCACACATTCATAAGAGTTGAAAAGTGTATCAATAGTCATTAAGTCAAGTTTATAACTAAAGAATCCCTTCTCCAATATCCCCAATAAGTGGGGATCTAACATGAGTATTCATGAAATGGAAAACTAAAATCACTTACAAATAAGCTGATTCCACTTTGAGACAATTTTAATTGTCAAAAAGTTTTTCTGGGACATCTAAGTGATATATAATGATATAAAGCCCTGGCCCTGAAGTCAGGAGTATTTGAGTTCAAATTTGGCCTCAGCTGGTTACTAGCTGTGTGTCTTGAGCAAGTCATTTCATCCCTATTATAAAAAAGCATTTTTCTGTCTATCAAGGTGAAATATTACTCACTGCTCCTCGTTGGAACAAATAGGTGTTACAGTAGAATGCTGGGCCTGGAGCCAAGAAAACTTGAGTTCAAATTCATCCTAGCACTTACTAGCTGGGTAATCCTGGTCAGGTCATTTAAATCTATTTACCTCAGTTTATCATCTATAAAAGGAGGTGGAAAGGAAATGTCAACAACACTCTAGTATCTTTGTGAAGAACATCCCAAATGGAGTCACAAAGAGTAGGACAGATCTGAAATGACTAGACAACAACAACAACAACACAACACAGTATTGTTTTGAAGACTAAATGAGATAATTATAATACATAATATCTAGCACATAGTAAATTCTAGATAATTATTAAATTAGTAAATTCTAGACTATTATATTAATTGTACCCCGTAGAGACAAGTAGAACAAGCTAAATACTTCCTTCTACTTTACATCCCTAGATAATCAGAACTTCCAGAGTGTCCTATCAACTTTCATTCTATGTTTTGGATTTTTTGTTTTAAGTTTCATGTATCCTTTGCTACAAAAATTCTACTAACTAATCCTTTAGCAACAACCTCCTCCCATGTCTTTCATGAAGAGAATTGGGATGGACATGTTTTTGAGAAGTTAAGTTTCAATCAATGATTTCACACTTATCACAAACTTTGTAATTGTTAAAATTTCAAAAGAAAACATCCGAACATAGGAATTTTAGAGAACGCTTTATTTGGACAGATTTCTAGCATTATCTTTATTTTTCATTAAGGCAATTATATTCCTCCTATATGGAAGGAGGTTAGCAAGAGAGACAGTTATCTAAGGCTATAGGATAAGTATAGATTAGACTAAGGCAAAATTCAAGCCTGTGCATACAGATACAATAGAAACATTGATTGGTGGGTCAACATAAGGGATACCTCTTAAGAGAACCAATAGAGGATGTCTACTGCTCAGACAGTGGCTAAAGTCCATTAAGTGAAATCTTTAAATGAGACAGCTCTGTCAGCAGATCATTTCAAAGCAATTAGAAGATGGTCTGGTGTTAGTGAGAACTGATGTGTTACTTTTGGGCCTTTAAGTTTGTTTCTTAAGTGCAGCTATTCAAATCCACAGGACTTTTTTTTTTTTTTTTAAAATAATTATGTAACTCTATTAAACTGTCATCTGACATGGATAGGATGGATAATTCATTGGCACATATCCCCATGAGGTGCATCATAAGGACTCTAAAGTTTCATGAAAGTAAACTGTTAATGACATGGTCTATATAATAATTGAAACACAAATTCTGAGAATAAATCATACTAAGGTATGGCTACCTCCAATATTGCTAGGAGCAGAGGTATTTCTCAACTCTTCAATTTTATCTGAATGTTAATGCACATGGCTACAATTATGGAGAGTCAAACAACTTCAGTGAACATATGCAAGTCAAAACCTCCATTTACTCCACTTTAATCTCTCTACATTCAAATCTTGGTCAAAGGAAAGAAATGAACCCAGGATTTTGTGCCCAGGTTTCTAAGTCCAGTCTTGTCTTGAACTGGAACGCTATGGGGATAAAAAAAAATAGCTGTTTACTTAATGAAAAACCAAAAGGTTGGACTTTTGGATCCCCATGAGTTTGGGGAATAAGGCAAGGTTAGGCTCTGGAGATGGAAGACCATTGCCCCGATAATTTAGGCTCAAATCTGTTAGGTAGAAGATTGCCTCCTTACTTCCTCCTTCCCCCCCAAAAAAAAAAGATACCTGCAATTAATGATATGGATGACTGTAGCCTGGGAAGGGGGGCAAAAAAAAGTCACAGGCAATGCTGCTAAATGAGAATTAATGAGAATTAAAAGAAGAGGCACCAGCAAGGAGTATCAAACTAAGAGAACTTCACAGAGACCAAAGGCTTTCCAAAGACAAGTGGTAGATTTCTACTGACAGTCTTAACTGCTGATTTCTCTTCTTCCTCCATCACTTTGTTGTCTTAAAAAAATCTTTGCAACTGAACTTGAAAGACTATGCTGGATTTTAACAACAATATTGTAGTCTTTATATTAGGCTAATGATTAAAATGGAGGTTGTTGGGCAGGGCTTTGAGAAAAGAAAATTTCTGGATCAAAGAAAGTAAATATATTCAAAGGTATAAATTATTTACGTAAAGTTTTGGGGTTTGTTTCTTTTGCAAAGAAACTAAGTACATTTCTGTGAAACACAGGATAGGTTATTTGGCTGAACAACTAAATGCTGCTTAGAACCTTGTTTTAATGTTATATCTCAAAACTCTGGAATGGCTTAGCCAGTCCACATGCTTCTTGGGTCTTGAAAAGGGCATCCAGTGTTGAGGCAGTCAAAATTGTGATTTAGCCTCTTAAGTCCAACCCTATTTGGCCTTATACTTTCTTCATCCCCTTTCCCATGAGACATGCAAAAACTGTCATGACCATTTTAGGTTTCACCTCCACCAGGTCTTCTGGAAGAGCATATACTCTTGCACCAATTTTTCGGGCCATTGAAATGGCATATCTAAAAAATAAAATGAGAGATGAATTAAACATCTAAGAGGGGTCATATAATTTCAGTTATGTATCATTTTGAACACATTTAGCTACTGTCTGAAGGGCTCTGGAATGGAAGTTCACATCTGTGTACATCTGGGGCCAATAGCCACCTCTTTTCTGATATTCAGTTTTGGAGAGGAATAAGGTTTCAGATCCTGCCTCCATTTCAATCTTTTTATATAACTTCAAGCAATCAATAAGTTTCCTACTATTTTTCACAAAGGACTCTTATTGTGCAAGGGTATTGCTGAAGAAAGTCACAAACTTGAATGAATATACAAATGTATACTACTGTTTAATACCATCTAGACTTTTGCTTTAACTTGGCAATCTTTGTTGATTCCCTGGCATATTCCCTGGTTATCCCAGAACTTCTCTACTCTTCTGAAAACTATATACTTGTCTTCTTTCCTCCAACACTGTTAAAATGACTGCAAGTCACCTAATTTTCTGAAAAGATAGAACAGTCTTCCCCGTTCTCTACTTCTAGATGTCTCTGCAAACTATTCTTCCTTCTTTCCCTCCTATATTGTCTTCCAGTATTGAAGAAAACTGCTGTTTCTTGATCATGTCCCCCTTCCTGAATCTGAGATCTTATTGCATCATTTTTTCCTTCTTTTCAACATCTTCAATTGTTCTCTTCCCAGTGGCCCATTATCATTATATTTTAAATACTTTTTGGTCTTCCTTAACTTTAAAAGAAAAAAACATTTACTTTCAACTGTTACCTCAAATTTCTCTACACTGCACTAAATCTATACCTCCTACCTCTTCTTCCTCATTACTTCCTTTCTCCATACCTGAAATTGCACTTTCAAAGTTATCTAAAAGTTATCAAATCCAGTGTCTAATCTAATCTTTATTTTATATAATCTTTTTGTTAGCATGTGATGTTTTTAAGGCTCTTAAGTTTTAATGCTATAAAGGGCAGCTAGATGGCACAGTGGATAGAGCACCAGCCCTAAATTTAGGAGGACCTGAGTTCAAATCTGGTCTCAGACACTTAACACTTCCTAACTGTGTTACCCTGGGCAAGTCACTTAACCCCAGCCTCAGGAAAAAAAAAAAAAAAAAGCTATACTTTTCTTCTTAACCCTATAGTTACACCATGTCTGTCTCCTTTGCTAGTTGCCTTCATTCTTACCATTGAGAAAATATAATCAGTTTTCAAAACTTAATCTTGGGCTTGTTCTATTCTGGCTCTAACACTTATAGTCTGGGTGACAATAGGAAAATCACTTCACTCATTATAGCCTCAATTTTTCTTTTTTTCAAAATTGAGATAAAATTCTACCTGATATGGTTGCTTTTAGAAAAACATTTAGCCAACCCTTAACTGCTACATAAAATGTGAATTGTTATTCTTACCTAAATTCTGTTCTTTGGAAAGCCAATCCATTTTCCTGCCTTCAATTATGACCTCTAGGTTAATTCCCAAATCTATATTCTTAGTCCTGAGCTTTCTCCTAGGTTTCCATCCCCAAATTTACAACTATCTACTGGACATTTCCATGTGGCTATGTTACCAAAACTTTAAATAACACAACAAAAACTTAATTCATCTCCCACACCTCATTCTGACTCTTCTGTTTTTATTAGCAATAACCATTAGTCTTTCAATTATTCAGGCCCCAAACCCCTGAGTCACCTTTGACTTCTCCATCTCCCTTATCTTCCCACCATCACATGCAAACAATCTATTTTTTATTGGTTTGCCTTTTGATATACCTTCCCAGTCATTGACTTCTGCCTCCTCCTACCCTGGTTCAAGTTTTCACCACTGCACACTTGAAACTACTGTAACAGTCTCTTAACCAACTATGTTGTCTCCAGTGTCTTCTTCCTTCAACTTAGTTTACATATGAATGTTGGGTTATTATTAAAATTAATATTTAGTGGATTTTATGGATATTTTAGAGCTGAAGGGAACTTTATAGATTATATATAAATGTTATAGATTATTTAGATTATTTGGCAATTAAAGAAATTGTTATAGATTATATATAAATGTTATAGATTATTTAGATTATTTGGCAATTAAAGAAATTGTTGTCCTCATATAACTCATGCCTATACTAAAAAACCTCTAGTATCTTCACCTTTTCTAAAAATTAAATCTCAGACTCCTTTGTCTGATATTTAACACCTCTTTAATTTACCATTTAAAAATTACAATTTTAGAGTGCTCAAGCCACCAAGAGATCAAATGATGATTCCAGAGTCAGGAAGCAATGAATTAAAGGCAGGATTTAAACCCAGGTTTTTCCCAAGTTTTAACTCTAGTCACAGAGAAAATTTCTCACCTGGAAATCCTTGACCAATGAAATCATGGGTCTGACATATTTTTAAAATGTATTTTTCAAATTAATTTTCCTGCTTGGCCTTCTCTCTCAATAAATCTTTGTTAATTTAACTTGGTTTTGATTACAACAAAGCCTCTTGTTTTATATTCAAGAAGTTTTTTTATCCTTTTATTTTTTATTTTTTTTTCTTTTTCTGAGGCTGGGGTTAAGTGACTCGCCCAGGGTCATACAGCTAGGAAGTGTTAAATGTCTGAGACCAGATTTGAACTCAGGTCCTCCTGACTTCAGGGCTGGTGCTCTATCCACTGTGCCACCTAGCTGCCCCCCTTTTTTTATCCTTTTAAAGGGCTCAAAACAACTAGTACCAGCAGCAACAAACCTTTATGCAATTCTTGTTATGCTTAAAGTTGTGTTAAGCTGTGGGAATTTAAAGAAATGTGATAGATAGTCCAAGCACTCTCCCACTCATCCACTTAACATCATTTTGGGTGGCTGGATGTATAATTTAGGATTGGGGAAAGTGAAACAATAAAAGATTCAAGAAGATTTTTG
Organism: Sminthopsis crassicaudata; assembly: GCF_048593235.1. Classification (NCBI taxonomy): domain Eukaryota; kingdom Metazoa; phylum Chordata; class Mammalia; order Dasyuromorphia; family Dasyuridae; genus Sminthopsis; species Sminthopsis crassicaudata. The sequence continues at coordinate 561,998,834 of NC_133619.1, forward strand.
CCTGGTTTGATGCTATAAATAATAATACAAGGCTCTTGCTTCTCATAACTTCTGAGGTAGAAGAAAGTAAGAATCATTACATCATTGGTTGCAACACCTAAAGTTTGCAGTCTTTTTTGTTTCATAGATCCTTACAACAATCTAGTAAAACCTAAGATCCCTTCTCAGAATAACACTTTAGAAAGCATGAAATAAAATTACAAAACCAACAAATTATATTGAATTTGTCATATAAAAATATTTCAATATAATGTATGTCATATATACACATACACATGTTATGTATTATAAACAAATATGTTTATACTTATATATTTATATCTATTTATATATGTAAGCACATTAATACTTATTTATGTGCATGTATATAAATACATAACAGTATCCACATCTTGTTGATATGTGTATATATGTATATGTCCATGTGTATATAAATATGCATTCACATGTATATATGTATACACACATGTATATATTAATATAAAGTACACACACATATACATGGACCCACAAACAAGTTCATAAGAAACCTTGCCTTAAACCCATATACTTGACAGGTAAATAGAGGAAAAACACAAAGCACTCTTTGTTGCCTGAGTGAATGCCATACAATTTCCTTTAAAATTCAGTTCATAAATCAGTAGGGGAAGCAAGCTGGTCTGGAAGCCAGGAATAACTGGACTTCAGTCCCATCTCTGAAATATTCTGGCTGTGTGTCCTGTGAAAATCATTGAACCTCTCAGGTTAAATGGTCCAGGTTACTTCAAAGAAGATTCCCATATCAATTTGCATTAGTAGAAGGAACTTTTTTTTTTTTACCAGGAATTTCTTATACCAAGGAAATCACAGGGCCAATTTCTATCCCAATTAAGTTTATAGATGCTGGTTTAGTTCTGAGGCTAGTGCTTTAAAAGCTTATTTGATGTACTTGAAATGTGTTTTTCAAAAAATTCATTCTACAAACATTTGTTGTGTGCCTGTTATGAGCAAAACAACATTTTAGGTTCTAAAGAGGGTACAAAGTTTAGGTAAGATATGATTCTTGCCCTCTTTAGCATGAGGAAATAAATAACACATTGTCACATAAGTGAATCAGAGTCCCATATCAAAGTTTTGTGTGGGGTTCAAGGTGGAAGCAGAGAATATTTTGTGGAGGAAGAAGGAAAGAGAATTCAGGCACTGAAACAGTCCCAGTAAAGTCATGTGGCTGGGTGAGTACAAGGTTATGTTCCACAAACTGGGAGAAGGAAGCTCAAGAAAAGAATACACTTTAGCTAGAGAAGAGATTTCATCAGTAGCTGAAAGAAAGAAAAAGCTGTTGGGGGAGGGAGGGCTGGGTGGTTGTGGAATTGAATTCTAGTCAATTATTTGAAGGCAGCAATAGTATGCCCTTGGAGACTTGTGCACAGAAATGCTATTATCAAGTCTATATCTTAGTATTAAAAATTATGATGGCCATGGCATGAAGGCTGGAAGAGAGATCATAAAGACAGAATCTTCATGACAAGTAACTTTTGAAACATCCATTTATTGGGATATCAGAGGAAGGACTTGTGCTTCAAGATAGGAAATAAAATGTTGCCTTTGAAGTTTCAAAGGTGTGTATCCTAATCTAGGCACCCATTCTTGCAAGAATACAAAATAAATATTTTAGAATCTTGCATGAGAAGATGACTTAGAGATCATCTACTCTCACCCTTTCATTTCACAGATAACGAAACTGAGACTTTGAGAAGGAAAGCAACAGAAACAAGTTGAACTGAAATCCAGGATTGCTAGTTCCAGATCCAGTATTATTGCTCCTATATCTTGTTGGATCCCTTGGCCTAGAAGCTATTTCCATAATGGAAATAGATGATAATGACTACCTGTATTTAGATGATTGTAGAGGAAACAGAGGAAAGGGATGTTATAGATGAAAAAACATGAAACGATTATTAACTGTTTTCTATCACTTGAAAGATTTGTTTATAACATTACTTCTAGAGGGAAATATATTTCAAATTTTAATTAGGTTAACAGTTACACATCTTTCCCCAATTGCTAGGCAATGTTATGGGACTGGTTAGATCAGGCTGAAGATATAATCAGTTCTTGAGCATGTTTAATTTAATAATTCTACACCTATGTAAGACAAGGGACATTTTAAACTGCTATAAGTGTAGACACCTAAGTCCTAATTATCCAGGACTCCGAATTTGTAAATAAAAAATTCAGATCCCTAAGGGACACAGGAATGGAACTTAGGCATAGGTTTTACACTGCCTGTTCCCATGATGTGGGTCATTTGTGAGTAAAGTGTTTAATTGTTTAAGATCTTTCAAGAGAATTGCTGTGAGCTGATGATCATGAAACTAGTTTTATGAAATTATATGCTGAATTGAGAGGAACTGTGGTATAGTGAATAGATGGCTGACATCAGTATCAGTAAGACCTGACTTCAAGAACCCACTTCTGAAACTGTGGGATGCTGGGCAAGTCACATGATCTCTCAGGATTATTGGGACACCAATAACATCTAAGATTACAAATTGAATAACAGTTGACCTGCATTTTCAGAAGGAATTTCTTCTCTTGCAAGAGTTCCACCTGGACTAAATCACAAGTAAAAAAATTTCTGAAAGATCAACTATTAAAATTTTGGGCTGACTTTTGACAAAAAGAGTCTTAGCATCAAGAGCCATTTTCTTGTACTGGTATGAACATTACAGCAGTTGAACATCAAACAACAATGATTGAAATAACACTTAAGACAATGTCAACAGCAGCAACAATGATGCCAGTATGATTCACAAGTTAATGTCAAAAGACTTCTTATTTTAACACTCTCCCTATTCCCCTTGGAAATCTGGGTTCTCTACCCTTGAAAAATTTGTAAGATCCGGTCACATTTGATGGGCTGTGTGGCATTAGGAATAGAGACCTGTTCCTGGAATCAAGTCTCATCTCTGACAACCAGTGACTCTGTGATAAGGAATAAAGTCTCTTTACTTCTTACAAACCATGATTAACTTTCTAAGGTTCTAGTTGCAAAGTAGTGTCAATCTGCATTGGTAAAGTGAGTTTCCTTTACCAATGAAATCTCTGAGACAACTAGGCAGTGTAGTGGATAGAGTCCTGGGTCTGACGTCAGAATAGATGTCAGTTAAACTCTAGGACCACATGCTAAACAATTATGTCTGTTTCCCCAAATGTAAAATAGGGACAATAACATTATTTACATATTTTTGTGAGGACGAAATGAGAAAATATTTGTAAAGCACAATTAATATATGTAAAACATATTAGGTGTTATATAAATGCTTATTCTTTTCCTTTCTTCTTCCTACCCCACCAAAAAGAAAATGTTTTTTACATACTTGGCATTATTGAGCTTTTCTTCATCATCTAGGTTCTCTGTTTTCAAAAGATCATATTTAATGGATCCTGGTTGAATAGCATCAATAAGATCCAGAACAGGCATACTTGTGCTGATCTTAGGATCCTAGAGAAAGAAAGAAATTTTACATACAGATATAAATATAGTTATCCCTCCTGTATTAATTCCACTGGTCACAAGAAGAATAGATCATTCAAGTTACATTTTTGTGATTTCTATACAGTTTAGTTTGAAGTCTCAGCCGAATTATTTCTTCTTCAAATGAACTACTTCAGAATGAACTAGAATCTCAAGAATGAAGGGAAGAGGCCTCTGGAAGTTCAAATGTATGTGTTTATTATTATTTATTTTAAAAATTAATAATATTGGTAACAATAAGTCACACTTTTAAAGAACTTTAATGTTTACAAAGTTGTTGTTTTTTTCCTCCTCCAAACAGCACATTATTATTGTCAAGTGACAGAGAAGGAAATTGACTCTCTAAAAGCCACCAAATTATTTCTCCATAATGACATGGTTAGAAAGTGTCTGAACTGAGACTCAAACCTAGATTTTGGATTCTAAATTTGGTACTCTTTCCACTTTCTCAGAAGAAATCCATAGTTCATAAGTCTCTGGGAAGATGTCATTCATTCCATTAATGATAGATAAAAGAAAAAAAAAAGTCACTCCAAGCCTTAAAAAAACTTGTAATTTTATGAAATCTATATTAGTAACGAATAAATGTATGATTCTCTACATATTTTAATCAGTACTATTTGGCTCAGTTTAGTTAAGGAGAAATAACTTAAGATAATGCAATTAAAAAAAAAAAATGACAACTATGGTACAGCCTGCAAGTGAAGTAGATTTCAGAAAAGGGTTAAATCAGGAAAACTGGAAAAGACAGAGAAGAGTCTTCTTGGAAAAGTTTGGTCTTGAGTTGCTTTTTAAGAAAGGCTAGGATTCTGGATGGGAAAGCTGAAGGCAGACTAGGCTTAGGAAGTTGAACAAGACATGTTCACAGGACAGTGAAGAATCTCTGAAATGTACAAGAGAGTATCATGTTCATGAGATAAGGTCCTCAGATTACTGAGGACCCTGAATGTTAGGGTAGAGGAGCCATTCTAAGTTCTTGTACAAATAAGAATCATAATGATATGGTGGCAGTGTATAAGATGCTTATTCTATGTTTCTATTCAGAAATATTATTTTAATATATACACATATACATACAAACATACATACATATATACACACAAATCTATTTATCTATCTTATCTATCCATACACATCCACACATACTTTTTTAAATGTCCTAAGTGATCCCAAAATGCCTGGGAAGGAGAAAGCAATAAAAGCTAAAATGAGTCAGTCTTTTTACTTTCACTTTAATCACTTATTTTAGCTTTCTATCATCATGAACTTTTAATTTAATAGTTTCTAAGAAGCTAAAAGGCCAGATTTTAATTTTACCTTGACTCCAAGATTTGATTTATTAGATGAAATGATAACAAGCAGTGTAAAGACAATACCACAAGAGGGAGCAAGAGACTAACTAATGATATCAGGAGATGTTTAGGCAATGAAGCAGCTACAGTAGGGAAAATACAAGATTTTCAATCAGAAATCCCTGATTTATATCTTGTCTCAACCATATATTAATTATGTGGCCTTAGGAAAAAAAGCAATTTTTTTGTGAGCCTCAACTCCCTGAAATGAAAAATGGGGATAAAAATATTTGTACTCTCTAAAAATATAAAACTTATAATCCACAAGCAGCAGCATTTTAATTTGGTTTGGATATTTGTATTATTTATGTAAATTACCTCATTTGATCCTTAAAAGAGTCCTATGAATTAGGTACTGTTGCAATTATATTCATTTTTGTCTATGAGGAAATCCTAGAATGACCAACCTAAAGTTATACATCTAGTAAGTAGCAGAGTCAGAATTGGAACTCAGGGCTTTTGATGGCAAATCCAGATGACTCTTCACCTCATAATCTCATGACCTTCACAAACTGTATAATAAAAAGTTGATTGGAGTACAGATAGAATTCACTCATTTTGTAAGGAAATTTGAGACCAAAATGTCATCTCACTTTTGTACCAGAAGTGCGATGTTTCTTGATTGTGCTTTCATTTTACAGAAGATTTGAGGAATAACAACAACAAAACCTGAAACTCACTCTTGCTACTTTTATCTCATTAACACTGAGGAATATGTTCTACACAGTGATTGCCCAATGGATCTAGAGAAACTCTAAATGTCAAAGCAGAAGCCACCAACATTTTACTGGGGAGGAATGACTTTTTGTTTCCTTGAAGTATCATGATACTTCATGTTCAGGAGACTTGGGATACTATGGCCAAGGATACTAACTGAGGAAGATAGGAAGGCTTTTCTCTAAAGAAAAAGTAAGGATGGAGTTATTCCCCACTGCCCCTTGGGAACACTGATAGTTGTATTGTCTTCCCTAGCAAAATATTCATCAGGCTTCATAGAGGTGTTGAAAGTTAACCTTTGGCTTATACATTCTAAGGAAAACCACCTACTCTATCAACATCTGATCTATATTAGTTGGAGTTAAACTAGGAAACCTGGCCAGGTAAAAGGCATAATGAATAGAATGCCAGAAATGGAATCTGGAAGACCTGAATTCAAAACTAGCCTCTGATATTTACAGCTAGTGTGGGCAAATAATTTAATCTTATTTGCCTCAGTTTTCTCATCTGTAAAATGAGCTGGAGAAGGAAATGCCAAACCACTCCAATATTTTTGCCAAGAAAACCCCAAACAGAGACACAAAGAGTAAAACATGACTGAACAATAATAACTATTTCTATTCATTTTTAAAATGCCACAGTATCCAGGATTTTGTTAAGGCAATAACCAACTCTGATTTTTGTTTTATTCTTGATTCATACTAAATTAAAAAGAAAAGGAAAAAAGAAATCTTTTAAAAAAAGGAACAAGACTTTTTTTCATCAAAACAACCATAAGTGGTGGTTATGACCTGTCAATCATACTGGCTTTCTGTGTATGTTAACTTCTTAAATGCAATTATTCTGAGACACATAATGCAAGTATTTCTAAAATCAAAGCCTGTGTTGCATTGCTAAAAAATAAAAAGGTTGTTGATAAATTTGATAGTGTGTGAATATAAGAGGTATCATTCTCAAAAATGACTTTAGAGAAACCTGTCAATATTCGTTTCATATTGTAAATGTCACAACAACAATGGGTCATTCTGACCCTAGACTCTTTCAAAGTCTACAAGAAAAAGTTTCTATATTTAACAAGCATATAAGGGCATTGTACAATACAGCAAGAGACCAGTAAACTTCAACACTGGGAATAAGGCTCTAGGTCTTTAACAAGCAATGTGGGACTGAGACTTTTACCTTGAAACTACTGATAGATGAGCATTTCTCAGCTTCTTTCAATGTTTCATTCACCCAATTGACAATAATATCATCATAGACTTTCTGTCCTCCACCAATATCTTCAAGAATACTCAGCGTATACCTATTCCCCCAAAAGAAGAAACTTTATGTTATCACATAAGAATTCATTACATTGGGGCAGCTAGGTGATGCAGTAGATAGAGCACTAGCCCTGAAGTCAGGAGGACCTGAGTTCAAATATCTAAGAGACTTAACACTTCCTACCTTTTAACCCTGGGCAAGTCACTTAATCCCAATTGCCTCAGCAAAAAAAAAATAATAATAATAATAATAATTCATTATGTTAATAAGTAGAAATGGTAATGATGGTATTTCTTTTTTTTAAATCTTTATCATAATAATATTAATAGTAAAAACATCATGGCCCAAGAGTATACACAAAGTATTTTTACCTGCTTAATTTCATTGATATCCTTAAGTAGCATTACTATAGACAGAAATCTAATTATACTCCTTCTGGCTCAGAGGAATACTGTCATGTCTGAGGTGATGTAATCACAATGCTTTCTAAGATAATTTTAATTAAAAACTTCATTGTTATTATGTCATACAGTGCAAATTTCAAAGCTCCCCATCATCTCTCTAGAGAAAAAAAAGGAGAAGAGGGAGGCAGAAGAAAGCAGAAGAAGAAAAAGAAAGACTGATGAAGTATAAATTGAACAAGATTATTCTAGCCAGAGCTTTGTATTTTATACATAAGTAATGAATTCAAAGTAACAAAAGCAGAAAAGCAAAAAAGTAAGAAAAAGTAAGAAAAAGTAAGAAAAGCAGAAAAAAAACTAAAAGCTGAAAGATCAGGTATATCAGAATAATTAGGGAAAACATTTAAATAGTTTTACCCCACAGGAGAAGAAAAATTAACACCAACATTTTCTTAAGTAAAAGAAACATTCAAAAGGAAAATGTTAAGAAACTCTTAGGCAGCTAAGTGGCTGGAGTCAGGAAGACTCATGTTCCTGAGTTCAAACTTGACTTCAGTTATTAGCAACCTAGATCTTGGGCAATTTATTTAGTTATTTAATCCTGGGCAATTTTTTTTTTTCTTTCCTGAGGCAATTGGAATTAAATGACTTGCCCAGGGTCACACAGTTTAGGAAGTTTTAAGTTTCTGAAACCAGATTTGAACTCGGGTCCTCTTGAATTCAGAGCTGGTACTCTATCCTGTTTTTATTCAGAAGTTTCATGGCATAATCTATATGTCTTTGAGTTTATATCCTCAAAAAAGTTTACTCAATAATAATAATGTTTTTTGTTTCCTTTTTTATGTTTACTTACATCTCAGTCCACTACAATTAACATTACCTTAAGTGTCTAAGCTATATAAATGATTGGATTAGATTCAATAGCTTTTGAGATCTCTTTCAATTCTAGAACTAAAATCCTATCCAAGTTTGGATTTGACCCATCTAGTGATGTCTTCCATTACTGAAAATCATCTTTTCTCTAGTTTGGCCTATCAGTTAGACTGAATCCTATTCTTGGTTGCTGAAGTTACTTAGCTCTAAAATGTAGCAACATGTGTCTATTATCTGGGTAACCAATTTATCCATTAATGAATACCTTCTCATTAACTGCCAAATTAAGGCTAGTGTCAATGTGCGGTTTCCTTCATTGAGATCCTGTCCAGCAATGCCAACAAGAGAAAACTTGGCTTGGTTCTTCCCCAGTTCCACAGCATAGTTACAGTTCTCAAGCTGTTAATGATCAAACAGAAAAATGATTAAGTACTGTCATCTTCATATGAAATTTCCATTAGAAAGCACATGGGTATAACAGATGATGGGTATAATACAAAACTCATTTTTTTTTTCAAAGTACTAGCCTTCATTCTTAACTCCTCTGAACACTCTCCCCCAGACAGAACAAAGATAAAGAAGGAATCTAGTACCAACATTTTCTATGACTTTTCTTAAACCTGAACCTGTGATATCATAAATGTGAAGAACTCCAAGTATTAAAAACTTCCTTCAATGAAGAAGATGGTAATTTGGCCCTAATTAATAAACATAAGATAATTGCCTGAAGTCAAGAGACTTGCTGATGCTCACGTAGTTAGTATGTATCAGAGACAGGATTTGAATATCAGTGTTCCTGATTCCAATTCACTTTATTCTTTATCCACTATGCCATGTTACTTCTATTATGATGATGAATAATTTTTGTCCAGATGATTAGAAAAAAAAAATAAGGGGGAGGCAATTGGAATCAAATGACTTGCCTAGGGTCAATACAGGGTGGGTTTAAATTCAGCTCCTCCTAATTCTAGGGCTAGTACTCTATCCATTGGGCCATCTAGTTGTTCCAAGCATAAAGTTTTTGTTTTCAAGGTTGAAATCCATTTTCTTGGATTAAGGAATAAGTATGATAAGTAGCCTAGATTTGTTATCTCTAGGGGTCTGATTCTATGGTGCAATGTTGTTGTTGTTTTGGTTATTTTGTTCTAAGAGAACTACAACATAAAGGAAGTGATGCTATGACAAATAAGTGAATTGGATTTAAGTGAGGGAAGACTGTGTAAGATTACCTGCTTCACTTTCTCTTCTAGAATCCTCTAGAGTGGCAAGATATAGATCAGAATGACTAAAGATGACCCTGGATGCAAGGGAGACTTTGGCCTCTTTAAGTTAAAGTCTTTAATAAGTCTCATTTTAACTGAGGCAACACCTTTCATTCAGTGATTAAGGCTAGATAAGAAATGAGGTAGAGCATGGCCTCTTTTACCTAGTCAAATATCTTTTCTCTTTTCCTCTCTCCTTTTCTTCCTCTTCCTCTTTCTCCCTTTCTCTCTCTCCCCCTTTCTCTCTTGCTCTTTCTCTTTTCTCTCTCTTCCTCCCTCTCCCCCTCTCTCCCTCTCTTCCTTCCCCTTTGCCTTATCCTTTTGTCTCTCTGCTGTTTATATTCAATCCAATCAAGACCCAAACAATGACTAAGTGGGATCTATTATTGATCAGAACTATAATTCATCTCAATATTTTAACAAATAAATGTGTCAGCTAAGTCTTTCTTGATCAATGGTGATAATCTCCAAATTTTCCTGCCTAATGATGGCATCATACTCTAAGGAAAGGGGAAAGGAAAGAAGCATTTATTAAATGCCTACTGTGTGTCAGGTATTTGCCACTTTACCAACTTTAATCTGACTTAAACCTACAAAGTGCTATTATTCTCTCCATTTTAGAGGTTAAGTTCATGGTCAAACAGCTAGTAAGTGTCTGAGGTCAAATTTGAAATACCTTCCTGAGTTCAGGCCCAGTGCTCTATCCTTACTGCCTAACAGGAGAAGTCACCACTACCACGTTAAAGTTTAAAAAAAAAAAAAAATACCTGAATTGAGAGCATAATACCTTGGAAAGCAGAAACACTTAATAAATCTTTCTCTGGAATTGAATTACCAGTTTTTAGATGTGTACATGATGTGTCAGATGATCAGATTTGTCTCTCTGGGCAAAATGGTAACAAGTGTTTGAAATATAACTCACATCAAGAATTTTTCACATTTTCTTACATTCAAACTGTACTTGAACTGTAAAATTACAGCAAATTAATCATAGTATTGAGTACTATTGCCCTCTATTACCTTGATAGTGATTTAACCATGATTAAATTAATTGTTCAACAGATCCCTTGAATGATTGAGTTTATGGTAATTCACATGGACAGTTTGAATTCCTCATCTTCCAGGCCCATATGAGACTGTCAAACCTACCCGGGGCTATATAATATATAGAACTTTGGTATCTGGATATGATTCATGGCAACAAATTATAGCTCTTAATCTGGGCACTAGACCTATTAACTGCCCAAATAAATCACTGGCACAAAAAGAGAGTCTCTCTCTCTCTCTCTCTCTCTCTCTCTCTCTCTCTCTCTCTCTCTCTCTCTTTCTCGTTGAGGCAATTGGAGTTGTGACTTGCGTAGGGTCACACAGCAAGGAAGTATTAAGTGTCTGAAGCCAGATTTGAATTTATATTCCCCCTTCTTCAGGGCTGTGTATCCACTGCCATCTAACTGCCTTGAGGGAGTCTTTTGAAAGTTATAGTGGAGACCTAGACAATCTATAGGAGCTGTAGAAATATGGCACTATTCTTTAATAAACTCAATCAGAATTTTCACATTCGGTGTTTTTGGTAAACTAACATTTAATTGTAAAGAGGTCATTATCTAAAATAACAGGAATACTTTAAGGGGAAAAAAAAAGCTGCCCTAATTTCTGATCTTTGTGTTTTTGTGTAAATGTTACTTATTTGAGCTTGGCCTCCTGATAAAGTATTCACCCAGTGTTTGGCAAGGTTATTCCTGCATTAGCCTACTAGAATCTGGCAATGGTATTTGCCTACCTTTTTCATGTTACCCCCCAGTTTAGGGTATGGCGGTTTGTTCACTCGATTCCAGTCCACAGGTACTTTAATCTTTTCATAGAGCTGGAAGATGACCAATGAGTCTGACAAATCACTAAAAGAAGAAAAAAATAAAGTTCTCATTAACCAAACCAGAATCATCACCATAACTGTTTCTTTGGCAGTTTAAGATTAAAAAGCATTTCTTCATATATTGCCCTCATGTTAACCTCATCTAAGCTACGCATCTTTTACAGAACAAAGCAGAGTGATTTTTCATAGGAGATTAACACAGAGAAGCTTAGAGCTTGTAAACTGCTCTTTCCAAGGTAGATTTACTAAGAAGAAGTGAACCAAATTTTAATTACAATCTATGCTTGAATATTTTTTCTCCAAAAGGGAAAGGAAAAGAAAGATGCAAGAACATGAAGAAATATAACATATCTACTAGGAGCTTTGACTGCAGATCAAATCAGTGGGCTGACACATCCCCTGGTTTATGTCAGAGGAATAATGAACAACAACAACAACAATAATAACAACAGCTTCTTTTAAAGAAAATCTGTTCTTTTAGTTCTATCACTGCAAAAAAGCAATACTTATAACTGTATTTTTTATGGTACTTTTGAAGTTTGCAAAGCTCTTTCCAATGCAAGGATCCCTATATTTATAGATAAAGAAACTGAGGCTAAAAAGGTTGAGTTATGTTCTCAAGGTCACACAGAAGAATGACATAGTAAATAATTATTCAACATATCTAATTCCAAATCCAGCCCTTTTCCCGCTACCACCAATGGTTAGAACAAATCAGTATGATACATATTAAGGCTACTGATAGGGCCAGTAGAGGATATGTGGAAAGCTGGCTACTTGGCCTACTGTAGTTGAGAACTAAAAAAAGACCCTTAACCCAACTTAATCATAAATCCTTGTTTTGCAATTAAAACTAAACAACCAGCTCAACTTCCAAAGAACTCTTAACATAATTTTTCTTTCTTAAAGCAGCCCCAGCAAATCCATTAATCTATGGATATGGATGCTGTCCTATTGGTCTCACCATGTTGTCTATCCCCAGAAAATGAGATGGGTGTGGCCATATACTTCTGTCTGTTATTATTTGGAGTGACTGGATGAGAATAAAAGACAAAAGCTGAATTCTAAGAAAAAGATGGCTTTTTTGTGATTCAAGCTAGGGAAAGGCATGCTTGAAGATATCTCTTTTTAAGGTGATTCTAGGCCAAATTTCCATGTCTCCTTACCTGTATAAATGATTGACTCGAGGACTCACACCCAAGGAATTCATCCAGTTCCTAAATGTACGCTCTTCCCTGGTCTCACCTAAAACAACAGAGGACAACCAGTTATTAAAGAGATGTGTAGAAAACATATTATCCTTATAATCAGAATAGACAGAGACTTTTAAAAAATTCCAAGTGGAGTGAGAAAGCAGCTGACAAGAGGAACTAATAGTAATGAGTTTTGATTTCAGCTGTTATCACTGACCAATTCCAATTAGTTAAATCTTTCTTCCGCCCCCACTATGTATGTGCCCAATACAGTGCTGAGCAGGATGAAGAATAGAAAAGACACCAGAGGCCTTGTGCTCAAGGACTAGTGGTCTAATCAGGGAGATAAGACGGCTGTGCACAAAAGAGAAAACAGTTTAAGACAAATATAATTACTAAGTGACCAAATGTGTGATACAGATAGTAAGTACTAAGGGAGATGACAAAGAGAGAAACAAGTGTGGGTCAGCCTTATAGTAAAGATATCATAGAGGAATATGCTTGAGCAAGGACTTTAAATACTCATGGAATCTATTTGGTTGGATTGCTTTTTTTTGGTGGTGGTGGTGGGGTTTTGGGAGGGCGCTGTTAATAGGGGAAGAGGAGGTCCAGGAGGTAGAGAAAAATGGGGAAGGTGTTCCAGGCCAGGAAAAAAGTGTGAACAAAGACCTGACAGTGGAAATGAACATAGCACTTGTTAAAAGATACTAATTCAACAGACATCTTAAGATTCCAGACTTGGAATCAGCAAGACCTGAATTCAAATGTGACCTCAGCCACTTAATAACTGTGATTCTGGGCAAGTCACTTAACTCTATTTGCCTCAGTTTCCTCATCTATAAAATGAGCTGGAGGAGGAAATGCCAAACAACTGCAATGTATTTGACAAGACAACTTCAAATGAGGTAATGACATGTCAAATGAATCACAACTGAAACAACTTGAACACATTATATTTAGAAGAAGAATGGCTAAAACATCTTGCCCATGGAAACTTCCATTAAGTCCCTTAATAATGGGATACTATTCTATTTTTTGAATGCAATGATTTCATTTAATAATGAGATGAAGTTGTTGATGTTTCATCTGAAAATAACATGCTGTCCAGTCATTTTAATTGCATCTGACTCTTCATGACCCCAATTTGGAATTTCCTTGCCAAGAGTATTGGAATGGTTTGCCATTTCCATCTTCAGTTCATTTTCAGATAAAGAAACTGAGGCAAGTGGGATTAATTAATCTGTCCAGAATCACACAGTTAGCAAGTATCTGAGGCCAGAATTGAACTCAGAAAAATGAGTCTTTCTGACTCCAGACCTGGCACTCTATTTACTGATAATGGGATGAGCATTGCTTTTCTGAAAGCATTTAATCCTGATAATGGGTGAAAACTACATATAATGGATGGGATATAAGAGTAGTTGGTTATTTTTTCTTTTCATGACTTATCTGTTTATACTATTCTTTTTTTCTTTATGCCAGGAAACTTAAGGACTCATCAATGTGTTTTGTAATGTTTGCAATCATTTATGAATTACAAACTGAACGGCTATCCTATGTGTTTTGATTTTTCTTAATATCTTAATATAATCAGTTAAGAGTTACCTTCAAAAGATCCCCAATCAATATCTTGGTTCTCTGGTTTATGTAAGGCAGGGTATCTATTGAAGAGATTGGCAATGAAAGCCAAGTTCAACTTGGGGTTTCCACGGACAACATCTGTGGCGGTGACAAATTGCCGGCATCCCAGTCTTTCTGCTTGTTGTAACATACATTCTGCCCTCTGGATGTCATCCTTCTCCTGCATCAATTTAGACAGATCTCAAATCTTGGTCAAAGTACCATAAGTCTTGAAGTTATATAATATAATATAATATAAAAATTATATTATGTTTATTTATATTCTAGTATTTTCCCATGGAAACTACTCCACATTATCAGCATTTTATTTATAACTTTTATTTTACTGAAATCAATATCCAAGATATAAATCTAAAAAGAGATCTTAAAAAGCTTACCTCTAGAACTGAATTTTATCTAAATGAATTATAGATAGGTGCCTTCCCTTTAAAAAAAAACAACTTCTGAGATAATTCACAAGTTCTTATAGTAGAATTTAATATATAATTAAGTGTATCGGGTATTTTTAGAAGATGCCTCATTATTCAATTTTGGACAGATTATATAAAATAAGTTTATAAAATTGTTAAAAATCATGTTTAAAATTCTACAAGAATAAGAATTCATTTTTACTTTGAGACATACATAGTATATAACATAATAGCAATAATAGCTTATTATATAGCACTCTAAAAGTTTACAAAGAACACTGTATACACTGTCTCATTTGAGCCCTATACAACCCTGTGATGAAGATACAAATGAGAAACCTAATGCTCACTGCTAAAGGGCCTCACCTCAAGATTATATAGCTATTAAGTTTCAGAGTGAGAAGTTGAACTTTGGCTCTCCAATCTTCAAGCTCCACATTCTTTCCAGTAGTCCCTTAAGAGTATACTTCATATTATCCAAATGTTTTCTTACTCATCAATTACTCAACCAGTGATTAGCACATAGTAGGTGCTTAATAATGTTTATTGACTGATCAATTCTTTTCTTTTGCCAGGCAATTGGGATTAAGTGATTTGTAAGTTTTAAGTGTCTGAAGCCACATTTGAACTCAGGTCCTCCTGACTTTAAGATCACTGCTCTATCTACTGCTCCATCCAGCTGATCAATTCTTTAACTCTTATGTCTTATTTTTAAGAGTAAGAATCCCTTCACACCAATCCCATTCATTGAGACATAGAAAAAGAATGATCTTTGAACTTTAAGGTCTTACATTTCCTAAGAGTAAGTTTATATGTCCATTCTTACCCTTATTCCTGACATGTCAATAGTAATAGCTGGAATACCTTCTTCATCTCCTTTTGGAGCCACCTGTTCAAGCAGGTGGAAATAAGCTTTGGAGTCCTGAAAGAAAGCAAGAAATTACCATCTTAAAATAATGCGATAACTACAGGTATGCTGTGACAGTATTTCCCAATAGCAAGCATGCTTTATTTCTGATTCAGTAATCATTCAAGATTAGAACTTCATTAACAAAGCTAAAAACAATTTTATTAATTTGCATATTATGCAGTGTGGCTTATGTCATTTAACTTCAATTTCTATTCAAAAGCAATTAAAAAAACCTTAAATTACAAACAACAACCAAAAAAAAAAAAAAAGAAAAGAAAACAACAACCATATGCTACCATTGTTGCCATTTAAGAGGTTATAATTAATTTACATGTATTAAGTTGTATGCATGAAAAATATATACCTTTAAAATGTTGTAGAAGTCAGTCAGCTAAGGATTAAACAAAAGACATGACAGGAGGAAACAGAAGAGTTCAAAGAAACATTAAATGGACACTAAGCAAAACAGAAGAAAGACATAGAAGTTGAAGCAATCAGCAAGCATTTTTTAGGACAAAAGGGGATAGTAAAATAGTGCATGCAGTAAATTTTTGGCTAGACCTTTTGAACTCATAAATCCAGAAATAAAAGCCAAATTAAGTCTATCTTATAGAATAGTTGCAGCAGTTTGAGATTATGGATGGTATTTCCACTATCCTTAATATTCCGGAAAATGTCTCATCCAGAAGAATAATTTTAATCTTTTGAAAGCATTTTCTTATTTTCACATGTGGAAATGGAGATTGAGGGGAAGGGGTCATTTAAATTCTCTAAAAGCAGATTAAACGATCATATGTCTTTTGGATAAAAATAGTTATAGAGATATTATTATCTACTTATTAAATCAGAATAATAATATAGTGTTATTCATTTCTCTTATTAACCTACACTGGGGAAAAAGTGATTTTTAATCCTTGTCACACCATCGGACCTAACCCCAATCTTTCTGCTTGTCCTTTTTTGAAAATTTCTTGGGGGGCACTGTCAAGGCAGTTCAGTGTGAAAAGATAATAAATCCCAAATCCTAAAACCAGGCCTTAGTTATATTATATGTCATAACATTTCTTGCCATTTCAGTTATATTCAGAGTGTACCAGGAAAAAACAGAAATAGCCAGATCACCAGATGCCACAAAAAGCTCTCAGAGATTAGTGTGAATACTACAAACAGAATGACTGTTTGCTGTCTCCATAAATGTTGACTTTATATGATTTAGAATACATATTTCTTTTAGTGTTGCCATCAAAAAGAGAATTTGCATCAATATATCAACATTACTGTACTTTAAAAATTATTCTTATCTCCTATAGAAACTTTTCAAACTCTCAAATGGGTACAACTCTGGAAGAGCTGAATAATCTATTGAATAGAAATCAGCTTAATTTGTGTTTCTGAACACAAATAAATATTCAATTAATTTTGATTGAGAAAAGATGTAACAATTTAGGAAGGCTGAATTGCTAATGGAATTTGCAGCTAGACACTTTGTAATTCAGTCATTACAATCATGTCCAATTTTTCATGACCCTACTTGGGATTTTCTTGGCAAAGAATATTGGAGTGGTTTGCCATTTCCTTCTCTGGATCACTTTATAGAAGAGGAAACTGAGGCAAACAATATTAAGTGATTTACCCAGAGTCACATAGCTAGTTAACATCTGAAACAGGATTTATACTCCGGTCTTTCTGATTCCAAATGCTGCAGTCTATCCATTGTACCACCAAGCTGACTTTAGTTAGGTGGGAATATGAACTTGAGGGTATTAATAGATATACCAAGCAAATAGGGAGCTTTCTATAAGGAAGCATCCCTGTAACTACAACTCTATGTAAAGACTAGGAAGAGAAGCTAAAGCTTCAGCGATGTAAAGAATCATACCAATCATCTAGCTCACAGCATACTTAGTGCATAAAGCAGATACTTTATTGGAAGACCTAAATTTACAGAATCCCAAGGATGGAAAGTATCTTGAAGGCATGTGAACCTTGTCTTTGTGTGTCAGCTTATATTCAAACTATCTATCCTTGAGCAAAGCTTTTAGTCTCTTGAGCAAAAGATAATCACTTTCCTCTTAATGCAATTAAGTATACCATATTTTTAAATTACGATGAGAAACTATTTGCTGCTGTCTAGCCAAAATTTCTTCCATACTATCTCTGCCTTTTCCATCATCTTGATCTGTTCTTGACACCCCCCAAAAAAAACCAGCTGTTGTTTCTCACTAATGTATCTATTTTTTGTATGTTTAAAAATAACAATTATGCCTTCTTTTGGGGGGTGTCCGAAACTGATAACTAGCTGCAGTTTTAGTATAGGATTTAATTTTCCACAAGTCTCTGGAAGAACTCTTATTCAGGAGAATTCTCAGATTTACTATATCTGAAATTCATAACATTTTCCACATGTAGAAAATAAGTACATTTTCACAAAATCCTCACTAAAAAACCAAAAACAAACCATTTTTGTTCTTAAATTCTTCAAAGATTGCCCTGAGGCAATTGGGGTTAAGTGAATTGCCAAGGGTCATACAGCTAGGATGTGTTAAGTGTCTGAGACCAGATTTGAACTTAGACTCCTGACTTCAGGGCTAGTTCTCTGTCTACTGCACCACACCTAGCTGCCCCTTGTTCATTTTTTTTTTTTTTTAAAGAAAAGCATTCACCAATGATGAAATTAGAAAGCAGTCATATCTATAATATAACCTGCACCTGCAAAAATTGACATTTGTTTCTTTTTCCTTTATATTATCTTTTCCCCCTTTGTTTTACCCACTGAGCTCCAGTAATTGCTAACTGAAGTGCCTAAGACTTTTAAAATATGTGTAACACAGTCACTAGAGCCTTGGAGATGCCTCCTCCCAGGAGTGATAATTTCACCAAATCCAAGGCCTATAGGCCAAAGTTCTTAAACTTGAAGCCTGTGGAAAGATTTCAGGGGTCAATGAATTGATATGAGAAAAAAAAGTTACACCCTTATTTTTCATTTACTTTTAATCAAAATTAATCACTTCCTTCAATTTTAAAAATATTATTCTAAGGGATCTATAGGCTTCACCAGATTGCCAAAAGGGTCCAGGACACACAAAAAGTTAAGATCTCCTGCTATAGCCAGATCTAAAGAAAAGTATCTAGGTGGAACTTCAACCAGTCCTAACACCTTCCCTCCAATACTAGTCAAACTGAATTCAATAGCATTCTTCCTACCTTGATGTCAGTACTGAAGTTGTTGATTTTATTGCAGCCTGAATTTTCCAGGTGATAATTTGCCCATCTCAGCAATAGGTCCTCAGGGGAAAGTTTCATCAAATCCTCCAGACTCTCACCTTCCCTCAAAAGGGCAATCAGAGCTAGATAAATAAAAAAGTGAAAAGGAAAAAAATAAATCCTAGGTGCATATTGAAATTGGCAATGTCTTCTATCAATATAATCTATAGAAATTAATCTGAAGAAGGAATTAATAATCCTTTAACCTCTCTGGGTTGGGTTCATCATCTGTAAAATGAGGCAGTTGGAAAAAAAATGTCTTCTAAGGTCCCTTCTAGTTCTAACATTCTAATTCTATGACTTGTCCACATGGTATCATACTGATTGGCCAAATTTTCTTTTTTTTTTTCTCCTTCATAGTCCAACTTCTTAAAGAGAAATTGAGGAAGGGAGAAGACAGACTAAAAACTCTGTGGAGGTAAAATGGAAGATTCCAATTAGGTCTAACACAAGATGCCCATAGTCCTTTCTACGTATTAATCTCATCTCAGCTAATATTCTCTGTGTCCCTGCAAGGAAAATAGATAGAAGGTATAATAGTATTATTTGTTATCCTCTAATTTAAAATAAAACAACTGAGGCAAACAAAGAAGTTAAGTGAGCTATTCAAGATCCTGGTGGTACAACTAGAAATATCACTCATATTAACTCAAAATCCACTCTGTATTCACTAACTAAATCTTGTTTCCTAAGAAGATATTTACTTTTCAGAAATCCATTAGATAACAATGACAATATAACTGTTTCTTTTCAATTCTCAAAGATATTTTAGAACTCAAATACTTATATAATTAAAACATCTCACCAACATAACCTATTCTCCTCTCCACTTCCAGAAGAAAAGGTTTTTAGATGCAGACTTATTTTAGAATCTGCCATTTTCAAGCCAAAATTTTTGTGCCAGTTTCTAAGATCTATATTCATTCTTTTCCTCCTTTTAAAAAACATTAAGTATAAAGAAATATCACAAGAATACAATATATATGAATTGAGAACATGTAGATAAAGTTCTCTGTGCTGATTATTAGTTATAAAATAAGGCATATAAAAGACATCATATGGTACACTCCACAGACTATCACAATTCAAAGACAGAGATGACATATCTGGCTAAATGGAAGTCAAATAAAAGTTACATTTCAAATGCTAGTCATATCTGTATATGAAATAAAGCTTTTAAATTGTGAGAACTGAATGTATTCTCAATCATTTAATTTTGCTCTTATTTTACAGATGAGAAAAATGAGGCTCACAGAGATGAAATGGCTTGTTCAAGATCTCATAGCTAAATCAGTGGCAGACGCAGAATTAGAAATCAAGTTTCTGGACACCCAATCCAGGGGCCTTTCTCTTACAGTCTTGTGTTGTGTGATATTTAGTACCTACCTGTGAGATGGAATATTGTTAAGTCTGTATGCACATGGAAAGGCTTTGTTGTGGCAGGTGTTTAAACTTACATCAGTACTTTCTTATGAATTGTAAATCTGACATGTGACTTGTATTCTGCTTAACACATGAAAGTTTCTTCAAGAATCTACATTTCTAAACAGGGATAATTATGAATAAATTCAAGCACAAAGTAATCTACAATATTCAATTATTATATTGGGTGGAAGTGGCACAACAGATAACAATGCCAGTCTTTCTGACTCATCTTAATGCATTCAAATATGGCCTTAGACACTTACTAGCTTGTGTGATCCTGAGAAAGTGACTTAACCCCGTTTGTCTCAGTTTCCTCATCTGTAAAAGGAGCTAGAGAAAGAAATGGCAAGACACTCCAATATCTCTGCCAAGAAAATCTCAAATGAGGATCACGAAGAGTCAGATATGATTGAAATAATTGAACAAACAAATATTCAATTATCTAGCTCTAAAATGAGCTATCTGAGGAAAGGGTTTTGAGGCTGAAGTTCCAGACAGCTGAAGTAAATTGCAAGTTCCACTTAAAAAGGCTTTGCCAGCCTGTGGTATTAAAAAGCTTTCACCTTCCTATTTTAAGAAGTCTGATTATTATTGGAAAGAAGAGAAATGACAAAATATTGGGTTTCACTGCTGTGTCAAGTAGAGAGCTCAGCATTAATTTACATATACTTTATTCAAGTCATCTTTAAAAATCTGAACCTGCATATCCTCATCATTCTCTACTTCATCAAAATATATGCATTATATATATATCTGGGAAGGTTATCCCAGAAAATAATAGGCTTTAGTCTCTGTACCTTCATTTCTGCTGAGTTCAATATCGGCAAACAATCCAATTTTGATGACTTGCCACAAAAGGCCCAAGACCAGATAAGGTTTTCCCTCTTTTAAGTCCTCAGCTCCTATGTTAACAACATGGCACCCAATGGCTGAAGCGGAGTTCAGAGCCAGGTTCAAATTCTCCTGAAGGGGGGAAAAATAAGAAAACATGCCAATAAATACCAAGTGGTAATTAATAGTGACAACAACAACAACAACAACTTGACAACCATCACTTGACAACCAACATCTAATTTCTTCTGAGGACCTTACAGAGCTTTGAAGGCTTTATTTCTCTTTAGATAGACCACATAACATCTCTGAGAAAAAACGATGGTTAAAAAAATAGAATGAGAAAAAAGACAAGAATTTAAGATAGAAGACCCTATAGTTAGTCTAATTCTGTACTCTTCAAAAAACAAATATTAAGTGGAGTGTCCATTTTAATAATGATTCTTACATTCCCCATCCTGCTGGGATGGAGGCAGCACACTAAACCCCCTACTGAAAAAAAGTCAACATTATAATATTCAAGGAGGCCACCCATTGTCTTGTCATTGACTATGCACTATAACCAACAGTTGATGTAAAGAAAGGTCATAAAAGAAAGAGGCAATAGCTTTCTTGGCATTGAAAGTGAGTGGGAAGAGAAAATTTAACCAACATTCAAATTTATGGAAGAGGTATGGCTGGTGTTATTATGATAATATTTATTGAGTACTTATAATATTTAAATAACTTGGTTAAATAATATTAATTCCTTATAACCATGTAACTTATTTGTACAATTTGGAGAGGGGTTAAAATGTGCCAATTCAATTTAGACACAGTGATCTCAGGGCCATTTGAAAGTCAAGGCAAAAAAGGATGGGAGAATACAGATGGAAATGGCCCATGAAGCAGGAAAAATGTCAGGGTTTCATAGTATTATGATCAAAGAATAATACAAGCTTAAACTTACACAGGGCTTTAAGGTTTGCAAGAAATTTTATATTGAATATTTCAATTGATCTTCATCTATGAGGTAAGTGCTATTATTATCCCATTTTACTGATGAGAAAGTTGAGGCACAAGAGGCTAAGTAATTTGCCCAGTGTCACACAGCTAGAGAATGTTTGAAGCAGGATTGAATCCAGGTTTTCTTGGCTTTTCCATCATTCTATTATGCTATGATGTTTTTCCTTTATTATTTAATTTTTTAAATTGGTAAATTCAAATTTTATATTGCTTTTATTAAGATCTACCTTTTCTGCCTCTTACTTTCCTGATCTTTTCCAATGAAAAAGCAAAAAAAACAAAACCTCTGTTACAAATGTGTACAATCAAGTCAAACAAATCTTTACATTGGGTAAGTCCAAAAAAATATGCCTCAGTCTGTACTCTTGAGTCCAACACCTCTCTTTCAGAAAACAGATAGCATGTTTCATCATAAGTCCTCTAGAATTGTGGTTGGTAACTATATTTTTTTTAATTAAAGCTTTTTATTTTCAAAATATATACATGGATAATTTTCAACATTCACCCTTACAAAACCTTGTAGTCTTAATTTTTTTTCCCTCCCTCCCCCCCAACCCTCTGGTTGTCCATTACATTCATTCAAATTACTAAGTCTTCCAAGATTTTGTCTTTACAATATTATCATTGTTTAAACCATTCTCCTGATTCTATTCACTTCATTCTATATCAGTTCATACAAGTCTTTCTAAATTTCTCTGAAACCACATCTCACACACACACACACACACACACACACACACACACACACACACACACACACACACACACTGCTTAAACCCAAACATGAATCAATAAATTAATACATTGCAGATAACTAATCAGTGATGTATAGTCTTAACCAAGTGGATTAGGTTATTTTATAGAACTGGAATGGAAAGCAGAAAGACAATTTAATGGTTTTGAACCCACTAACTTCTGGCTAGTGTTCCAGTTAATCAAAGTAATTGAATGCTAAAAGCAGGTTATATTTATCACACTAATGCAGCCAAAGTGCAGTACGCCACAGTAAAGGCTGCCAGAACACTTCCCGTTTTCTACCCCCTCATTTCTTAGAAAGGCTTATCGTTTTCACTAAAATGGCATGTTTTTGGAATGGGCTCAACAATAACTCAGAGGAGAAGTTTGAAGTTAAATTTAAGCTACTAAATTTTTTCTTAATTTATGAATCTCCCTCTTCCCTCCACCTCCATCCCCACTCCCATTTCTTTTTTTATTACAGTATAGGTATTGATTATACTAAAAGACAAAATAGAAACATTTCTCCTTAATTCCCACTTGTCTGCACAGAAATGATAGTCCCTAAAACCTGGCTTATTTCTCTTTTTGGTCCAGTTTCTGGGAAATACTATACTAAATCAAAACAGAGCTAATTTTATACTCTACCATCTGCTGATTTCTGGTAGCTTAGAAACAGGTACATGGATTGACTTTGTGCCTGTGGCATTCATCTTTCACCTAAATCTATTCTTGTAACTCAGATGAAGTTAAAAAAGAAAAAGAAAACATTTTTTCCATACCTGGATGGTGAATGGGGTAAGTTTCTTTTTGTTGATTGTTCTTTCATCAATTGTATCTGGCACTGATAGGTTGATCATTTTACTAAAATGGAAAAGATAAAGATGAAAACAATGAATTGGTTCCTGATCGTCATCAAGACCTAACAACAATTTAAAAATATATTCCTCATCACAATAAGCAAGCAAAACAACATTATGCTTAGGCATCTAGTGGTAGAGTGGATATAATTTTAGACCTGAAGTCAGGCAGATCTGAATTCAAATCTGCCCTTATACATTTACTAACCAGATATGACCCTGAAAAAATTATTTCATCTCAGTTAACTCAATTATATAAAGAAGATAATAATGGCAACTTCTCTGCAAGATTGTTGTGAGGATCAAATGAGATAATATTGATAAAGGGCTAGCACAGTTCCTGGAACATAATAGGTACTCAATAAATGCTTGTTTTCTTTTTTCTTTTTAATCTATGCTTCCCATTATAATGTAAATGTGAAACCAAAGGGGATTAATTTTGATTCAGGAAAACTCAGTAAAGGCTTAGTATATATGAAGGAGCGAAGCTGAATACAGTAACATTTTTGGAGAAGGACTAAAGAAGCAAAGGTATTTTGTGGTGTATATACACACATTTTCTTAGCACAGCAACAAAGCCTGAAGAGACAGCTAGGTGGAGCATCATTTAGGGTGCTGGATCTGTAGTCAGAAAGACTCCTCTTTCAGAGTTTAAAGCTATCCTCAAATACAATCTGTGTAACCTGTCTGCCTCAGTTTCCTCATTTGTAAAATGAGCCAGAGAAGGAGATGGCAAACCACTCTAGAATATTTGCCAAGAAAACCCCAAGTCAGGGTTTTCTTGACTCCCAAGACACAGACACAAATGAAAATGACTGAACAACAAACAGCAACAAATGTTGAGCAAGCTCCAAAACAAATTTCATTGCTTCTTCATTTCCTGAAGGTCATTTCTTCACAAAGAAAGCTAGTAGAGAAAACTAGTTAGTCTACATGTTTCTGTCCTGGAAAAGGGCATCAGCTTCACCTGTGTATTGTTCAAAATAGGAGCATTAAAGTTTGATGAGAGAAGTAAGGAAAGGAAAAACATTCTCTGGTTGATTGTTTTCAGTCACCATAACCTTGTACTTCTAATGTTAAAGTAGTATTTATTTAACATTATTAACACTAATAATAGTTGTTACCTTTAATATAGCAAAATGTTTTATAAATATTATCTTATTTTATCTTCACAACAATCCTAGGAGATAGATGCTATTATTATCCTCATTTTGCACAAAAGGAAATTGAAGCATAGAGAGGTTAACTGGCTTGGCCAGGGTCACACAGCTAATAATTGTCAGAGATCAAATTTTAACTCAGATATTCCTGACACCAAGTAATAATAGCAATAACAATAATACCTGGTATTTATGCAGCATTTTAAGGTTTGCAAAGCACTTTATATACTTCATCTGATCTGATCTTCAAAAAAAAAAGCATTAAACTTTACAGGTATTATTATTTCCATTTTACAGAAAAGCAATTATAATTTCCCATCTTTTATTACTATTAGCAAATATTAGGTAATGTTTAGATGACACAAAATAGCAAATTACATACAAATTGTTTCAATTTTGGCCATAGTATGCATCATATCTTTTTTTTCCTCATTGATTTTACCTTCCTAATTATATTTGGTTTAGCCTTTTATTAAAATTAGTTTAGACTCCCTGAGCTATCAAGGAATGATTAGGGGAAAGGAATTAACAGAGTACAGTGCTATCAGGTAATTGCCATGCATGGAGGTAAAACAATAAAAAAGTTACTCCATAAACTAAAAAATACCACATGCATATATTCATATATATGTTATATAACTTATGTATATAATTATACACGTGTGATAGGTACATTCAGGTTTATGTATATATATGTATGCATACATGCATATGTGTATTTATAATTATATAAATTTAGAAACTAATGAGGAAGTATTATTTACCATAGGACGATGCCATCTCCAACAGCAGTAAAGAGGTCATCTGTGTTTGGATCCATAGGGAGGACATGCTTACAATCAGAATCATTTTCCAGGGCTTTGTTTATCCAGTTAACAAAGGCATATTTTTCTTCCTCTGCAAGTCAATGATTATATTTATCCATTTGTAAAACCATACTTCAATATAAACAACAAAGGTCACTATGGTCTCTGAATGTCAGAGCTGGAACAAATCTTGTAAGTTCATCTAGACCATCTCCCTGCTACTTTCTAAAACCTTTAGTGCTTTTTGTAAACAGCCATAATATCTCTGTTTAACCAAAGTCACAATATACTTTGGAAACAGACTCAAAAGCAGACAGATATTCAATAAGTACATTTAGTAGGAGGAAATAAATATTGCTTCTGGCACAGGAGAAAGGAATATGGTCTAAAGCTTATAGGATGACTCTTTTTCTAGTCTTCTTGGGTATTGTGGTCATGGGTAAGGCAAAATCTCTGTTTTTTTGAGTCATTCCCCCAAATAGGTTAATTCATGGGGGATTTTGAGGTAAAATGGATGTTAACGATGCAATCTTTCTCTTCCAGTAGTAAGCATAATACATTTACCTGAATAGGAATGTTGTGTCCCAACACTGGATTGTTCTGAGGTACCACCAATGGCACAAATTCCTTCTTTTTTATTAATGGCTTTTCTGAATGTCTTGGCAACATCTGTGCTTTTTAACCCATGAAACATCTGTGAAAACAATATGCCTTTTTAGAGAAGTTCAAGACTTAACCAGGAAACTTTTTGGGGAAAAAAAAATACTACTGTAGCATGAAAACCATATTCATTCTGGCTATACACCAAAAACCCTCCACTAAAACCCTATTCTGATGGCTCATGGGGAGTAGTATAAGGTAAACCATAAGTCCTTGTAGGTTATATCAAGCTGGAAAGCTTCAAGTATGAGCCCATTGGAAGACTGCATTATTCAGAAGTTGCTCTATCCAAGTACAGAAAGGTTCATCACCAGAAGATCAGTCATTAACCTTCTTAACATCTTTTACCATAACAAGCCATGAAGACTGACTACTAAGGTGTAGAAGAATCTTTTAATCAAGGAAATACCTATACTAATGACTCTTGAGATTAAAAGCTCTGTGTTGAAAATGTCATTTTACAACTTTCATTTTCATACTCACAGAGATAAACTCATCAAAGCTGATCCGACCATCATGGTTTAGATCTCCAGTTGCCATCAGGTTTTCTGTGATTTCTCTTATTCTGTACCCAGGTAAGGGCAAGCAAGCTGCCTTGAAAAGGTCATTCAGTTCATTACAGCTGATGTATCCATTGCCATCTGTATCTGTAATTAATAAATAACAGACATACTAATAGTTGTAGTGGTAAACCATTATCATTTCCAAGCACTTTACACATGTTACTTCACTGAGTCTTACAATGATCCTAGTGTAAAGGGCTGAAACTATGAAAAGGTGCACTTGAATTGGACAACCAAGCACTTAAGACTAATTACCTATTCAACAATGACTTTATTTATGTTTGGGAAAATGGCCCTTCTTGCTGTTCAGATCTGGCTCAATGGGTTAAGATAATCATAGGCAAGGGTTTAGAGGGTGGGGTGACAGAGACCAGCGACTCACTTGGTAGCAGGATGAGGAGGAGAAAGGTGGAGATTCTGGACTCCAGAATCAAGAAGAGATCTTTGGGGGCAACTAGGTGGCGTAGTAGATAGAGCACCAGCCTTGAATTCGGAAGGGCCCAAGTTCAAATCTGGTCTCAGACATTTAACACTTCCTAGCTGTGTGACCCTGGACAAGTCACTTAACCCCAGCCTCAGGAAAAAAAAAAAAAAAAAAAAGAAGAGATCTTTGGTAAAACTGGTAGTTTGCCTGCTTCTTTCACTCCTCCTCCTAAAGACCAAGGACTTTTACTTATCCTGACTCTGGCTGATCCTGAGACCTCCAGGAAGCTAGTTTGGATTTAACATCTATGAGAGTTGTTTAGGCAATTATTACTTTCCCCATTGATTTGCCCAAAAGTACACAGCTAAAAAGTGAGAAATCCTGGGTATTCTGATGCCAAATTTAGAGTTCTATCTACTATACCATGCTGTCTCATATCATGCTGCCTTCCCAATGTTCAATGGCCAATATAACCAAGAATACCGGGTGTGAGAGGATGCATGGGAAATGAGGATTAATGGTATTAGAGACAATCACCCTAGCATCTGGGTCTGCCACAATAAAAAGGTCTCAACAAAAAAAGCTCTACAAAACACTGCAGCTGTCACTCACAAGATTTCATGCTAGACACTTCTGGGAAATGAAGGAATAATAGGTCCTAGCTCCAGAGTGAGGAAGTTGAAACTCTTAAAGAGTCAGAGGTAAGGATTCTGACAAGAGAGACAGGAGAGATCTAGAACTAATAAGAAAATAGCCAACCAAAATGGATTTCTTTTCCTAAAGTTGAAAGGAATACAAAATGATTATTTTTAGGTAGAAGGGAAAAATGGGGGAAGGAGAATGGATTCCAGTCCATGAATGTCAGGAGAAACAACAAAAGCTAAGTAAGGTCTGAAAGAACCAAGAATTGGGAGATGGCCCATGATGAAAATGGATTTAGGGAGGAGGAGAGGATATTGGTCCAGACAGAGGGGAAAGAGACTTTAATCTCTTCTTGGGAACTGGCACCTTCAACTCCTTCTGACCATTTCCACTACTTTTTTTTTTTTTTTTCTGAGAAGCTCTTTTACTATGCCCATATTTCACCAATTTTGATGAAGTTTGCTGAGGTAATTGAGTAAAGAGAATTATTATGCAATATTAGACCCCCCAAATATCTTCATACCAATGCTACTCACCAACTTTGGAAAAAGCTTCTCTGAGGTCTGCCATTTCTTCCTCGGATACTGATCCTCTAGCCATTTTTTACTGATTTAAGTTGTCAAACTATACAAAAACAAAGAAACATATATGTAATATATACACGTACATATGTATAATAAATATGCACTTGTAAGATAGGCTATAAAAATATGCCATATATACATCAAGGAATATGTCTGATAACTTATAAAGCATCATGTTCCTCCTTTATCTTCACAAAATCTTTCAGACTTTCAAAGATAATTGGTTCAACAATGGAAACCCTCATCACATGTCTGGAATAAATGCTTAATTACACTTTATACCTCCTCTGCCCAATCTATTTACTTTTAAGCCTAACCGTAGGGTGGAGGAACAGAATGAAATAAAAAGGTAAGGCATCTGTTTTATTCTCTTCTTCTGTCTCCAAATTATACTCTCATTTTTACCTGTAATATCACAATTGATGCTAAATTTAATAAATGATCATACTAAAAGGGGAACAATGAAAGCCAGAAATTTACACTTAGTCATACATTTTATCATTTTGTTTTTCTATTATCCAGATATGATAACATAAAAAGAAAATAAATGAATGTTATTATAACCTCAGAATTTCCACATTCAGACTTATATTTACTTAATTTTAAAAATATTATTTTAGATGTTTAACATGGGATTGTTTTATACAAGCTATTATAGATTTCGTTTCATTAACATGTATGTATATATATATATATACATACATATATGTGTGTGCATGTGTTACATTTACACATACTGTTCTGCATTGTAAAGTCAATTAAATTAAAATTGTGAGCTTATGATGCACACTTATTCATTGATAACATATTTATCCAGATATATCCCAAATACATCATTTAGGTTTGACCACTTGATTAGTAATCTCCAGATATTTTCCTTTTAAATATGATTCTGTAATTTCAAACGTTTTGAACCCTCCATTTTATATGACACACATTAATTTAATAAATAGTTATTAAACAACTTCTGCAAGGCACAAAGAGATATGAAGAACAACAAAATACAGTTCCTGACCAAAAATGTATTATAATAAAGAATATAAGACAAGTATATAATACATTTAATGGAAGATAATATGCGAAAATTGTTGGGTTTGGATACAATTAACATTTTCCTCTGAAGTTTTGTTGGTAGCTTTCTTCATACTACAGTCTTGGTCTGATTTATGATTTATGTCTTGGTCTTCCAAGTTCTTTTATTTGCATTAAAGTTAAATTCTGCTCACCTAGGGATAGGGAGGACTGGCCCAAAAGTCAAGACTTGAACTAGTTCTCAAGGTCTGCAAGTTTTTAGTGCTTCTACAGTGGCGTTATCCTAGGAGAGGTTTGGAAATTGTTCTTTGGTTTGTGCTCTGGTCTTTACCCAGGAAGAGCTCAAACAACCACAAGCATTAGCACTCTCCTATCCTTGCAACTGTAACCAGGTTATCTGTTCCCCTGTCACTGAAGATTCTAATGCTCTTCTTGGCCCTGGCATTGTAATTAGGACTCCTACTACCTTGTTACTGATCACACCAGCATTCTCTGCCCTGAAACTGTTAACTCAGAACTGTGTATGGGCAATAGTTGCCCATCAGCATCAGTTGGACCCAGTGTCATCAGAGTCCCCTATAATCCCTTTCTGACTAGTTATCTGACTTTATTATTATCATCCTTCTAGTCACCTAGAAATCTCAATCACCCGTAAGTCTTAACTCTCCCTCATTCATAATATCCAAAGAATTGCCAAATATCATTGATTTTACCTCCACAATATCTCTGGTTCCATATCCTTCTGTCCACTGGGATAAACATTACTTTATTATCACCGGGCTACAACAACAACCTGCTAATTGGTTTCCTTAATTTCCAATCTCTTCTCTCTTAAGTCAATTTTTCATCCATGCAAAAACCCTCAACATAGATCTTATGTCATTACTCTATTTAAAAATCTTCAGGGGTTCTACAAATTCCTCAATATGGCATTTAAAGTCTGCTACACTATGGGGTCTGCTTAACTTTTCAGACTTATTACATATTTCTCCCCTCAACAATCAACATTCTAGTCAAACAAACTTATCAGCTATTCCCTAAACTCCATATAACTCTTCTCCATTTCTATCACTTTACATGTGCTATGCCCAGAATGGAATCTATTCTCTTTTCTTTCTTTTTCTTTTTTTTTTTTTGGCTGAGGCAATTGGGATTAAGTGACTTGCCCAGGGTCACACAGCTAGGAAGTGTTAAGTGTCTGAGACCAGATTTGAACTCAGGTCCTCCTGAATTCAGGGATGGTGCTCTATGCACTACACCACCTAGCTGTCCCATGTATTCTCTTTTCAATGTCAAACTTCGGAATGACTTTCTTCAAGACTTAGCTCAACAAGATCAAATCAGAGAATGAGAAGGGATTTACTTTACAAAATCCATCAATTTCAGGGTCATAAAAAGAGGAAAAAGAAAAATGAATAGAAACCAATTTGAGAGAGGAGTATTTAATTTAATATAAGCCTAATTTAAGAATATTATTCTACCTTAATAAGGACCCAAACAAAAACATTCATTTCTTGGGAGAGTAGTTTCTAACCAGCAAGATCAGAAATGATCATATAAAGTAAAAACTGGCCAGGGACCTTTGTGATCACTTATTTCAATACTATCCTATTCCACTTCACTTTACAGATAAGGAAACTGAGGCCCAGGAAGAAAAAGTGGTTTGCCTAGGTTACAAGTCTCAAGGAGATGCTAGACTAGGGTTTGTAAATGGACCTATTGCTGAGGGAAGCAGAGTAAGAATTGGATTTGCCATTAAATGAGCTATTATGCTTCATAAAAGAGAAGGGCATCTCTCATCTAAATAAACTGAATGTGCAAATAACATTGCAGAAGCAATGAAGCAGGAAGTGGAAGTAATTAGATTGAATATAATTAGCTAAGTCATTTCTAAGAAATGCATCTATAGGGCTAGCAGCAAACATTAAGCACTATACATAGCATCTTCATTGTGCTTACCTGGAAAAGTGAATTCATGAAATTACACCCTTATTTAAAGCTACAGGAAATGACAATGCCATCAAGACCACAAAGTTTAACCCATGAGGTTATCATTGTATGCACTTCTGGCACAGCAGGAAAGTAACAAATTATGAGAAGAAATTTTTAAAAAATGGTCAAAGGGGGTTCAAGGCATTTGGAGCACTTAAAAGAGAAACTGATGAAATAGGTTCCCTTTGAATCAATGTGGTATCTTTAGTTGTGGTCAGTTGCTCTCCTGCATTAACTCTTCACTTTTATGAAAAAAAACTTCTAATCATGTTCTGGCCAAAAGCCATTTTTAAGATCTATAGCAAATTTAGAATCAAACTTCTGAAACCCTGTCCACAAGATAAATTTTAAGGGCAAAAATTTCAAATTATTTATCTAAGTCAGGTTTAACTGTACTTGTATGCAGACTTCATTTTATTAATGTATTAAATTAATTGTTAATAAAATAAATGCACCAAATTAAATTATCATTAATTATTGACAAATGTAATATTCTAAGGCATTTAACCACAGAGTATATATATATATAATTTTTAAAAATTAACAGTTTTAAAAATAGTATTTAGAAACATTGATAAAACAAAGTATCAAAGAGTAATAAATTTTGTCCATCATTTCATAGGTCTACCATTCCATAATTCTATGACTTAATTTAGTCTAAGTCAAGAGATTTTCAGACTCAAGATAAACAAATCTGGGATTTACTCATCAAGAGAGAAAGAAACATAAGAAACAGAACTTACATGAGGAGAAAAGGGCAAAGAGAAAGAAATGTCAAAGTAATTATTAAAATGTAAACTTTATTTTCTATAAGTAGCTTGAAAAATAAAGGAAAATAGTTTAAGATAGAAAATGTTGGAGGTTGGTGCCTAAGAAAGTGATCAGGGGGAATTAAAGATGAAAAAATATATATTTCTGAAACAAAGTTACTGCAGTTGATTTTGGAATTGTGCATTTTGGTGACCAATTCTTCATTTCAATTTGGTTGAATAATTTCATAAGCTGGTCAATTACCAGGTAGGCATACTCCTCCCACAATATGACTCAAATCAAAGGAGTACTTTGCACAGATTTCAGATTCTTACACAAATCAGTGGAAATTCAGGGAGAAATTTACTCAACTTCATTTTAAAAAAGTAGTAATACATAACATTAATATATCTAGAGTAACCAAAGAGAGGGACTGCAAGAAAATTCACTACTATGAGAAAATGATTTTAGTAGTCAAGTAAAATAAATCAACATTAAGAATTTACTATATACCAGGCCCTGTGATATAATTTGAGAATACAAAGAAAGGCAAAATTATTAAAAGAAAAAACAAACAAAATTAAAAAAAAAAACTCACTGTCTCTGCTTTCAGGGAGCTCACAGTCTAATGGAAGAGACAGTATGCAAACAACTATGTACAAAGAAGATATCTACAAGATAAATTGTAGATAATAACAGAAGCCATTAACATTTAGGAGAACCAGAAAAAAAATGTTTGTTTGTTTTTGTTTTTTTGTGGAAGATGATATTTTAGCTGGAACTTGTAGGGAGAAAGTCAGAAGATAGAGGTGAGGAGAGATTCCCAGGCATAGGAGACATCCTGTGGAAAGATGCTGTCTTGGGGGGGAGGGGAACAGTACATAGGCTACCGTTGCTGGATCATAGATTATGTGGAAGGTAGTAAAGTGCAAAAAGATGGGGACAGGAGGGTTGTGAAGGGCTTTGAATGTCAAAAGATTTTATTTTTGATACTAAAGTTTCTAGGGAACTACTGGAGTTTATTGAGTGGTCAGATGACTTAAACTACTGGAGTTTATTGAGTGGTCAGATGACTTTAGGTTGAATGAAGTATGGACTTCATATTGGGGAGAAACAGGGAAGGGAGACCAATCAGCACATTCCTGAAATAGACCAAATATAAGATGTTTGTACCAATATGATAGCAATGTCAAAGGAGAGAAGGGAACATATATAAGAGAAGTTATCAAAGTAAAATCAAATAAGCTTTGTCAATGGAATGGATCTGGGGGATGAAGAATGAAGAGTTAAGAATAACCATTAGATTTTGATCTTGGATGAAGGGGAGAATGACAATTTCTTCAATAGTAGTAGGCAAGTTCAGAGGAGGAGGGGGTTTTAGGAAAGAAACATAAGTTCAGAAATTAAGTGTTCTATCCCTTAGTAGATGGTTTCATGAATTATTATGACCTCCTCAAAATCATTCAATGTTTTAACAATTCATTTGGTGATAAATTTCTCTAAAATGATTTTTAGATATAAAACTCCTTACACAAAATGCTTGCAAACTTTAAAGAACTATAGAAATATGGTTTATGTGAGTTCCCCTGGTCTATACTCAAAGCTTTCTTGCTTGTGAGTCATTGGGGAATTCTCTTAATTAGGAACTTGAAGAGGACTTCTAAGGTCCTCAAGAGTTAAAATTCTTACTCCTATACTTCCATGAAACTAGCTTGTGCTCTGCTACCATATATGGCATTTGAGAACACTTTAAAATGAGGCATCAGGACTTTACCTTTCTTTGCGTCCCCAGTGCTTGACAGTGTCTAGCATAGAGTAGGTTGAGGCTTCAGTGTAGAAACTGTCTGGTATTTAATTTATATTTATTGACTTGCTACTTATCTTAGCAAATATGAAGACACATAAGAAAAAAAGACCGGTTTAAAAAAAAAAAAGGTAAAACATGTCAAATAATAAGTTAGTATAAAATTACATAATTTTAGAAATATAAAGCCTTTACTCAGTAGAAATGTTTCTAAATACACAATAATGATCAAAAGAATTATATCGAAAACAACTTTGAATTTTTACCTCACACAGAACAAATTGATAAAGATGATAAAAGACAGGAATGATCAATACCAGAAGGGTTGTGGAAAGATGGACACATTTATGCACAGATTTTAGAGCTTGAAATTGGCCCAATTTGTCTAGAAAGCAATTTAGGAATTTTGTGAAGAAAGCGACTAAAATGTTCATGTTCTTTGACCTAGACTTTCCAATACCAGCCTTATACCCTAAGGTACTCAATGAAATAACATCAATATACTGTATTTCTAAAAGTGCTTTTTATAGGAACAAAGAACTTGAAAACAAAATAGATGCTCATCAATTGGGGAATGGCTAAACAAAAAGTAGCACATGAATAGAATGGAATATTGCACTCAGTAAGAAAAGATAAAAGTTGTAATGAATGTTTGAGAAGACCTAAAGGAACTAAAGCTAGGTAATGAAGCTGAACCAGGAAAACATTGTCTTCAGCAGTGTAAATGGTAATAATTACAATAAAATAATTAAATATAAATTATATGAAATTGTAATAATCAATCATGGCCTCAAAAAAGATATATAAGAAAGTTATTTTCTTCTTTCTTAAAAGAGGAAATTTACAGGTATAGAACATTACAGATAATGCCAAACTGTATTAATGTATTGATTAGCATTGTTAAACCTTTTTGATTATTTTTTTTGCTTCTTTTTATTCTCTGATATAAGGGATAACTCTCAAAAGTAGGTAAGGGAAGGGATACATTGGTCAATGCAGGGTTATATAAAAACAAAATCTTCCAATAAAATTAATTTTAAAAATAACCACCCACTTTAAATCCAGAGAGATTAGAATGACATTGAATTTCAGAGGTGATAAGTGAATATGCCCAGAAGTGAATTCTGACTGAGTCCTCCTTCCTCAAAATGAGTTGCCTATTTTAGGGATCAGTACAGACTTAGGACTCATCCAGTATAGGTTTCTCTGAAGAAGTACCAAAGCAGGGGCAAATCTTGAATCTCCCATTCATTAGGCTACCTGGGGTAAGGCATGTACACAGGAAACAAGAACAACAGTAAGTGGGCCAGCATACCTCTGATCCATTTAGAACATCAGCAGAGTGTGAGATCTGATAGCCTCCCGTGTTACCACACATTTGTTTGGGAAATACCAATCTAGTCCACTCCCTGCTTCCAGGCACTCAAGCTGTCCCAGAAAAAGAGCTTTCTACCACTTTATTAAATTTTTCTAAATAAGGATATGCTTCATCCTCCCTTGGTAATACATCCCAGTGTATCACATCCCTAGTGTGTAACCTAAATTCTTTCTACTGCATCTAAAACTTATCTTCTCTTGTGTTTTCTCAGTGGAACAGTAGAAACTGTTCTCTGTAATTCAAACAAAAATCCATCATATATCTGAATTTTGTCACTGTTTCCCCTCTCTTTTCTTGGTTAAATAAATGAGGTTTATTTAGCCTCTTTTTGTGTGCTGTCTGTTGTTGTCTGAAGCTTTTTCTTTGTTTTATTCTAGTTTTTAAAAATGCCTCGCTCAGGGGCAGCTAGGTGGCGCAGTGGATAGAGCACCAGCTTTGAATTCAGGAATTCAGGAGGACCCGAGTTCAAATTTGAGCTCAGACACTTAACACTTCCTAGCTGTGTGACCCTGGGCAAGTCACTTAACCCCAGCCTCAAAAAAATAAAATAAAAAAATAAATGACTGGCAAAAAATGCCTCGCTTGTCCAGCCATATCTTTACTTTCACAAATAGAAAACTCCTGGGTCTCTGGACTTTCTCTAGAATGTCAAAGAAATCCCCTCACCTGGAATTTTATTTCACTTCTAGACCTCTTCCAATGCAAGTACACTCTGACCTGAAGCTTCTTTCCCTGATTGGCTAATTCTTCCGAGAACTTCCATTTTTAAAGAAACCATTCAGACCTGCCATTTCTAATTTCCTCTTCTAGCTTTGTCTACCATGTGTTAGTATTAATACCTTTTCTTCTGTCCCCATCCATCAGCTTCCTTTTATGTGTTTTTTCCCCTTATTAAATTAAGTTCCTTGAGGGGATAGGATTCTTTTGTTCATATTTGTACTTCTGGAAATTAACATAGTGCATAGCACATAGTAGGTGCTTCACAAATGCCTGCTGACTTGACCATTCTAGACTTTTCATCAAGTTCTTTAAATATTAAGTGCAATTATTAATATAACTTAAAACTAAATTGTTTTGTTTTAAAAAGCAATGAAAATTTAATTATAAAATAATTATGCATATTCTAAGTATGCATGTGGGTATAATGTGTACCTCACATATTTAACTATGTGATATAGGGGTGATGAACTGGGGTAGAAAAGAGGAGGTACAATCATTGAATCATATTAAGATAAATCAAGTAGCCATGTGAAAACTAGGATTCTTGCTGATTTTTGAGTAATAGGGTTCTATAACCTCTGATTTCTACCAATAATAACTTTTAAAAGTTCATTGAAATTTTGGAGCAAGCTTGGAATTCTCTAAATTCTTGTTAAATTGAAGCTAAATCTTAACACATCTATTTTATGAAGTTCAAATTTGTAATAAATCTCTATTAAAAGGGGAAAGAGTACCAAAGCCAATAACTAATAATAATAGCTAACATTATATAGTATCTACTACATGCCAAGTACGGGGTTATGCCCTTTGCAAATATTATAATTGATCACACAACAAACCTGGGAAATAGGTGCTGATATTCATAATTATTAAGTATCTGAGATTGGATTTGAACTTCCGGACTTCAGACCTGTTGTAGCCCAGGAAGAAAGCCAATAGGATTGCCAAGAAACTGCCATGACTAGTATACAGATAAAATACAAGGTGGAGTATGATAAGAGTAAAGAAGGAATACAAATAAAGCATTAAAAAGAAATATGAAGAGGAAGACGGCAGAGAAGGCTTCATGGAGGAGGTGGCAATGCAGCTTCATGCTCCATCATCCGCTAACAGTATATCAGCCTTGGAACTCACATGTCATTGTACTCTGCTTCTGAAGCTTCTCTAACTGGACTTCAGAGAAGAGCTTCTCAAGCTAATAGTCTCCCGATTTTCAACTTCCTTGTGTGTGTTGTGTCTCTTGTTAAGATTGTAAATTCCTTGAAGGCAAGGGCAGTAGTTTGTTTTTTTTTTTTTCTTTTTCTTTTTCTTTCTTTTTTGTTTGTTTGTTTGTTTTGTTTCTCAAGCATTGAGCACAATATCTGGCACATAGAAGGCACTTAATATTTATTGACTTCCTGAGCTGAGTTGGATCTTATACAAAGAGAAAGAAAACTTTCAATAAAAATGAGGAGTCAGTACAACCATGGAAGATAGTTGTACAGAGGCAGATACGGGCAGAATAACTGATATAGGGAAACAACTAATCAAGTGAGCATAGGAGAAGAGTAATAAAGGAGTTGGAAATGTAGCCAAACTATGGAGAGATTAAATGCCAACCTGGTTAATATTTCAAGCTCTCATCTTTGCCAGTACACAGATAATTGTACACAGATAATTTTTAATCTTCACCCCACTCCTGTCCCGACAAAGGAAGGTAAAAACACCTATAACCTGAGAAATATTTGTACTGAAATTAACCCAGGGACTGTTAGTTAATCTTTCACAGCCTGATGATTTAAATGGGTTTGGAAGAAGCGGTGACTCTAAGGCCTTTTAGATGTCATAGGGCATGTCTCCTTCAGTGCTCAGAATAGTGATGTCAACCAAAACGGTTGTATTGAGGGAGCTGAACTTAATTGTGGAAATGGGGAGGGGATAACAGAGGGAGAGCTAGACTAAAAATAGTGTAAGTGTGCTGACTATACAGGATGAGCTAGACCACAAGGCAGACTTTTATGGGGGCTTGCCTCCATGCAAAGGGGAGATTAATACCTGCTTGTGCACAACTACTGCAGCTCTTACATGGCCCATGTTGCCTAAATATCAACATCCTTGAAGATTTTTTTCCATGTTCCTCCTCAAGCTGACAAGCATTTATTGAGCCTACTATGTGCAAAGCAGAATTGAAGTAGTGCAAAAGAAATGTGAGATGCACCAAGTTAGAGAATCTACTCCAAATATTCATAGAGACTATTTGTGTCTGACCTATGGTAGAACATTCCAAGCTCATATTGGCCTATTTAGTTGGACATACTAATTTGACTTTAACATGGTGATGTCATTTTGATACACTTCAAGAATGGAGGACAACAACCAAGCAATCAACTAAATGCTAGGCAGTGTGCTACATCACCCACTATTGTTGATCCAAATGCTGTTGTAAGAAGGTATGTGAAAGAGGAATTCTAAGTATTAGAGGCACAGATTTAGAACTACAGGGAAACTTAAAAGCCCATTTAGTCTATTTCTCCTATTTTACAAACGTGGAAATGTAAGCCCAGAGAAAGAGTGAGTTGCCTAGAGTCATACAAATAATGAGAGGGAAAGCCAGGATTCAAACCCAAGACCTGCACCTCCAAATCCAGCAGTCTTTCCACTTTTTTTAAAAACAGATTTTTCTTCTTGGCATTAGAAAACTTCCCTGCAAATTGCTCCTGTCAGTTCTTTCTTGGCTCACTTTGTGTTTTAGGAGTACAAGATAATGTTCTGGACTCCTAGGTTTGGGGGAGCATAGTTCTGAAGATCAGAACTAGTAGGCCAAGAAAAGTCATCAAGAACAAGAGAAGCTTAAGAGCAATTCTTCCTTTCTGGGCCTTGACTGACAATCTCTATTGAGCCTTCAACAACCACCACTCCTTGTGTCTCCACTGGCATGGTGGAGAAGATTATAAGCAGAGACTGAAAAGTTTCTTTCTGCACCTGAGTTCAGTTTATCAATTGTGCATTTAGCCAGCTTTACAAATTTCCAATTATCCTAGGCCTTCCACTTTCCCTTATCCCAGATATCTAAGCCCTTGTCAAATCTTATCTACTCTATGTCTACATCTTCCTTATTAGTTTCCTCTTAAGACTTTACTTTGTAATTCAAGTCCTCATCCCCTCTATATTTGATTGAAGCACAATGGCATCCTAAGTGGTCTCCTTCCCTCTTTTCACATATTCAAAATTATTTCATTTATTTTCATATTTCCTAGTTGCCAAAGTGATTTTCTTAAAGTACAGGTCAGACCATTGCACTTACGTCCTTCAGAAGCTCCATATCGTTTTTATCAAAGCATTCTTTTTTACAACAGGATAGGGAAATTTAACTAGAAAACAGCTAATGTGAAAATGACCTAGAGTTTCTAGTGGACCACAAATTCACTGTGACAGCAGTGTGATGTGGCAGTCTAAGCACTAGGTGGCACAGTAGATAAAGATTTATATTTTTGTCAAAAAGATCTGAATTCAAATTTGACTTCAGACAATATCTATATGATCCTGGGCGGCAAGTATTATAATCTGCTTGTCTCAGTTTTACTGATACATAAAATTAGAAGAATAATATAACTTACTGCCAAGGATCATTCTGAAGGTGAGATACTTGTACAATGCCTTGGAAATTTTAAAGTGCTATAAAAATGTTAAATTATTATTATTGGTAATAGTCTACAATCTATATTATTATCGTTATCATCATCATTAAAATTACTTTAATCATAAATTTCATTAATAAAACTATAATATCCAGAACAGGGGTTCTCTTAGTCTTTTATGTGTATGATGCTTTTGGCAAAAAGATGAAGCCCATGGAAACTTTTGAGAATTTGTCTTAATTCATGATTAAAAGAAATGCTAAGTTTCAGTTAAAGGTTAATACAAA
The DNA here is from genome assembly GCF_048593235.1 of Sminthopsis crassicaudata. Classification (NCBI taxonomy): domain Eukaryota; kingdom Metazoa; phylum Chordata; class Mammalia; order Dasyuromorphia; family Dasyuridae; genus Sminthopsis; species Sminthopsis crassicaudata. The sequence goes on from NC_133619.1 coordinate 562,038,785, forward strand.
GGTGCCATTTTTTTTCATCCAAATTCATGGACCCCTGAAATCTAGTAATAGACATATATGTAAAAAATCTCTGATTTGTAGGGAGAGAAGTGTGATCTGCTAAAATGTCATAGTCAGAATACATCTGTATTATTGTGCGCAATTCTAGGCAATATATTTTAGAAGGGACATTGAGAAGCCAGAGGAAAGTCTAGAAGAGCAATCAGCATAGTGAAGTGTCTGAAAATATGGAAAGACTGGATGAAAGAACTGAGAGAGGGGGCAGCTAGGTGGTGCAGTGGATAGAGCACCAGCCTTGAATTTAGGAGGACCCGAGTTCAAATGTGCTCTCACTTAACACTTCCTAGCTGTGTGACCCTGGGCAAGTCATTTAACCCCAGCCTCAGGGGTGGGGGGAAATTGAGAGAAAGGAGAAAGTTAAGGATCAGAGAATAGATAAAGTGGCTGAATTTATGTATGTTGAAAGTCTTCAAATATCTGAAATTATTAGTTCAAGGGGACCTAGATTTATTTTATTTGACCCTGTAAAACTAGGGAAGAATTATGGATTATGGTGGACTTTGAGCCAATATAAGGAAAAATTCCCTAATAATTAAGCATGATCCACAAACAGAACAGGAAACAAATTTCCATTTACTGAAGATCTTCAATCACAGGTCAGATAACCTATGGTTAGAAATGTTATAGACAGGACTTGGGATCATGAAGAAAAAGGTTCAAACCCAATCTTAGACATTTACTAGCTGTGTGACACTGTGTCACAAACTCTATGGACCTCAAGTTTACTTACTGTAAAATGGATAGGTTGGACTCAATAGCTCTAACTTTTATGTTTTTATATAAATTCATAATTTGACTAGGAATACAAGGTCCATTCTAGCTCAAAGTTTCTGATTCTAAATAGAATTAGAAAAATGACATCCATCCCTATTGGATTTTGAATCAGAGAGAATAGTTTGAGAGATGCTTATTTCCATCTTTCCTTTAGGAGTCAGAGTGCTTTTCACTTTACCCATTCCCGGTTTTTTTAGGTTTATAATTTTTATTTTTCAAGTAACAAGTTTTCTTTTAAATCTCTCTCTCCCACTAAAAAATCACACACACACACACACACACACACACACACACACACACACACAATATAGTATTGTCTAGTAAAATAAGTTCTTATATTAACCAGGAACAGAAATTTGTGTCTTCATGTTTAAGTTCATCATCTGTCAGGAAGGAAATCACATGTTTCATCTTTATTTATTTTAAGCTATTTATCATATTCTAACATCTTTCAAAGTTATTTTATTATTTAATATTTAATAATGTTGCTATTTTATAAATTATTTTCTTACTTTTCCTCAGTTTATTCTGTATCAGTTCAAAAAAATCTTCTCAGTATCTTCTAAAATTGTCTATTTCATCCATCATTTGTTCTGTTACAACAATATTCCATTACAATTATATACTCCAATTTGCTTAGTTACCCCCCAATAGAAGAACTTCTTAGTTTTCTATTTGGTGCAATCATAAAAACGTTATTTTTCTATAGATCCCTCTTTTCGATGCTTTCGAGTACAAGCCTAAACAGTGATATAATTGGGTCAAAGTGTATGTAGAATTCTTTAATATTTGGACATAGTTTCAAATTGCCTTTTAGAATAGCTGAATCAATTCACAACTTCAACAATATGCTTGTGTACCTATTTTACTATAGACTTTCCATCATTGTTATTTTCCTCTTTTATCATCTTTGCTAGTCTTAAGTGTGAAGTAAGATCCCAGTTATTTTCTCTAATTATTAATGATTTAAAGCATTTTATATGATTGCTTATAATTCAGATTTCTTCTTTGACAATTGCCTATTCAACAATTGTATCTATTTAAACATTAAAATACTTATATTTAAACTTTTAAACACCTATATCGAATTACTTGCTATCTAGGGGAGGAGAAGAGGAAGGAAGAGAGGAAGAAAAATATGGAACACAAGATTTGTCAAGGATGAATGTTGAAAACTATCTTTGCATGTATTTTGAAAAATGAAAAGTTATTTTAAAAAAAAACTTTCTATTCATATGCTTTTATCATTTATCTTTTAGGACATGCATCTTTATCTTAGAAATTTGATTCAGTTATGGATTTTAAAAATAAAATTTTTATAAAGAATCTTTTACAAAGATTTCTCCCCTATTACTTGTTTTCCTTCTAATTTTTTACCACATTCTATTTTTTGTGTGTAAAATCTTTTTAATTTTACATCATCAGAATGAACCATTTTATGTTCCTTCACTTTTGCTTAGTCATTAAATTTTCACTTTTTCATAAATCTAAAAAAGTAATTTTCCCTTATTCTTCTAATTGATTTATTATGTGATTTTTTAATATTTAGTTCACCACCATAACTACTATAAATGTCCCCACTACTCCTCTGATAAATTTTCACTGTTATCACCTTTTTTCTATCTTTGCTAGTCAGCATTTATATATCTATGTGGCATTCCTCTTTGAGGGGAATTTAATTCCATGCAATGGGGACAAAGCAAGTATTATGATCCCACTTTAGAGACTATAAATGAAGGCATTGAGAAATGAAATGTTTTGCCCACGGCTCCAAAATGAGTTTGTAATAAATCCAGGAAGATAAATATTAAGACCTTCTCTTTCTTGGATTTAAATTAAAATGTGGGGGCAGCTAGATGGCGCAGTGGATAGAGCACCAGCCCTGAATTCAGGAGGACCAGAGTTCAAATCTGATCTCAGACACTTAAGACTTCCTAGCTGTGTGACCCTGGGCAAGTCACTTAACCCCAGCCTCAGGGAAAAAAAAAAAAAAAAGAAAGAAATTAAAATGTGAAGAATGTTGAAGAATGTGGGAGCCATTTAACATTTAAGGAAAAATAGAAAAACCTTTGGCACAAGGTTAGATACTAAGGAGCTTATTTAAGAAAAATTGGTACAATTATTCCCTCTTGAGAGTGAATAAATACCTCAATAGCAGAGTAATATAAATGTAAATTTTTTGCAAAGGAAAATCCTCTTATTGCTTTCCTTTCTCCCCACACATCATTTCAATATTCTTAAAATACCCCTCATCATATATCCTGGAGATCTCATTTCTTTCATATATTTTGTAAGCATTTTGGAGAATGTATGAACAGGAGATAAATTTTTGAGAGAATACAACTTATCTATCTCACAATCTAACAGATCAAGGTCAGTGCCATCCTATGTACCTTGCAAGCTCCATATGAATAATAATGTTTACAGTCTTACTTGTGAAATTATGCTGACAGTCTGGACAAACTCTGGGGGAACTAACTACTATCATTGTGACTCATGCAATAATGCATAGATTCAAATAGGAACTGCCTGACAGTTAAGTCTAGGTGCTTTAGATAAAAACTTACATTTTATTGTTCCCTAGAATAGTTTTAGCTTTGCTTTTCCCCTCATTTTAGCTGTCAGTCCTTTTTTTAATATCTCTTCTTCAGAGTTGTTGACAATTTATTTTCTAAGAGAACTCTAAAGGGTACTAGCAACAATTAGGACCCAACCACTTCTCTATTTTCTGACCTATTTTCTGTGGAATGGTTATGGGAACCTGACCTAATCTACCCTGAGCCCCAAATGTGGAAAGTACCTTGCAACAGCTGAGGAAATGGAGCCAGACGCTGTGAGTGTGTAGAAATTCTGAGGGAAAGGACACTAAACTGGTAGTGAGGTCATCACTTCTGTCTAGTAACCTCAAAAGATAGGTAAATTTAAAAATCCAAGATGTTAGATTTGTAAAATGGGACTACATCAAAGAGTGAGGCTCAACTGAGATAATATATACAAATTGCTTTGCAAATTTTAAAGCAATATGCAAATACTAGCCAACACTAGCTTATTACTCTTAGCATCAAGAAGCATGGGGTACTAGTTCTAATGGCTCTTTCAAAAGTTGCTACCATTCCCTCCCACCTGATAATTTCCTGTATATTTGTCATACCTAAAGTTTTGAATTAAAAAAAAAAGGAACAATCTTTTTACAAATAGGTACTACAATTGTTAATTTAATTTGTTCTTAATTTGATCTCATTGTCATGAGAATCAGATACATTAATGTTTTAATGTCTTCATCTCAAGAACTAAAATAAAAGGCTACACTTTGAAATTATAAAATTTGTACCAATTTGATGGATTTCACCTTGACTTTTAGCTCCTGATTCCCATTCCCTCCTTCAGAGCTGTTAGAGAGCTCTTAGAGACAGTACTCAGGGAGACATGGCTTATTTGGTTGATATTTACTGTCAATTGGTTGTATTAGTATATCAAGGGGGCAAAATGTCAAGTAACCTAATGCTTATATATAGAACTTTCTCTTAAAATATTGTGCATCACAAAATTCTTTTCTTGGACTTTTTTTTTTTTTTCAGGACTGCTATACAGACTAGTATATCCCTAAAATAGTCTTAGAATCCTTTTGCAAAGCTAGATCAGTAAAGATTAGAGACCACATTGGAGTAAATGAAAATTTTTAAGTTGAAAGGACTGTTCAGATTGTTACTGTTAAAAAACATTTAGTCCATGGGGCTATCATGCTTTCCAAAGCAAACAGGCCTTAATCTTTTCTTTTGGAATTTGTAATCTAAAATAGGTTATATCCACAAAGACAAATATCATACAAGAACAATTCAAGTCAACAAATTTTTATTTATTACTTTTTGTAAGTGTAAAATGCTAATGTTTAGAAAAGATATCACCCTGTGCCTCAGTCTAGTAAAGGGATTTGACATATATACATACACAATCTATAAAATATAATTGCATATATAGTACACAGCAATACCCTCCTCCCCCAACTCAAAACTTACTAGAAATTTTAAGCAAAAAAGGTGATATGACCATGTGAATTGATGACATTGAACCTAGCAGTTATGAGAAGAGATAGGTGCAAGATAAAGAGTGGAGGTGGGAAGAAATGGTATAAAAAATATAATGGTAGAGATTAGGGAGAGTAACAGACAGCCTATCCTGGGGTGTATGGTTTTTTGTTTGATTTTTTAAAAGCATGTTTTACTTTTTAATGTGAGAATAGAGAGGTGGGGATTGAATGAAGAAGAATTGATCACTACATATGAAAGCTGTAGAAGGAAGAGTCAAAGACACAAGATTTTGAACATGGCCAATAAGATAAAAGGCAAGCCAATGACAGAAATAGTCAAATAGGAAGGAGAAGCAAATCTTGGATTCAAGACATTGTACCAGGAAATGAAAGAAACTGACAAAGTAATAGCTTAAGTAATATTTCTATTAGATGCATACTGGAGCAAGTGATTCTGGGTTGATAAAGAATGGAAAGGAAGCCTGTCACATCATTTCCCAGAGGTTTCAATAGTTTTTTGGGAAAGAGTGATAACAGAAGTCTGAAGATAATCTAATGACAAAAATAGAAAGCCTGACAATCCATTGAGAGGTGAACAAATTCAAAGGGGGACTTTCCAAAGTATTTAGTGAGTACATTAGCAGTGAAATCTCACCACGTATTTTTTAAAGGAAAGAGTTATTTAACAATGCAAACCTGTTTCCTATCTGTCTTCTGCTCAAACTCATTTTGCATGTTCTATGTAACATAACTTCCTCCATTAGGAAAATCATCCTATGCTCATCTTTCTTATTATCAAGAGTTTTTTCTTCTTTCCCTTGCCAAGTTCTGGTGTGTCAGTATTGAGGACCAACAGAGAAGTATAAATGCTGGAAAAGACAGAAATCAAGATGTGCCAGACTTTTAAAGGGAGCAATAATGTCATTTGAACCTCAAATCTGTCTGAGAAATGACAAGTAGGTGAATCATATGTAAATTTTATGCAACTATGATTGTGGTCCACTTCCTTTAAGGCATTTGGAAAGAGATCACAGGAAAATCCTATCAGAGTTGCCTGAATTAGGGGATCAAGTGATAGGCGCCCTGAGTACAAAGCATTGTAATTTTCCACTCTTCTCTTCAGCATGCAAATAGAAGGCAGGGAAAGGCAAGTTCTTAGTGAGATTGCAGATCACATGCATAATTCATTTGTCTACTGAATTTAGTGTCTTTATGTTATCCACACAGAAAGGTTTCTCTTTTTTTCCCTTTAGCTCAGCCAGGCAAGAACAGGAAGAAAATGAGAGAAACCTTGTAGCTTGTGCTCGACTAAAAGAAGAATCAATGCTACCACCACAAAACTGTGGCTTTGCTAGTTCCTCAATTTAACATTTCAGTCCTTCCTTCCGGGAGAAAAAACAACTGAAGTTCTTTAAGAACCATCCTCTTTTTAGCTAGTCAGAGTGACTTCCTAACAATACTACTCAAATCTTCAGCAAAATAATTTTAATGCAAAGGATTTGCACTAATAATGCTAACTTTGTTTTTCCATTCACACTTAAACATATCCCTTTCCCTTTGAAAAATTTCAAGATACCTACACTTACTTATCCAATAATGGTGACAATAAATAACAGTGGATTGATGGTCAGAAGTATAAAATTGTTTTTCTCATAACTCCTCCGACCCAGATCTCACAAATGTGATTCCCACAACTAAAATCATTCTAAAGGTGAGACAGTACAAAAGTAAGACACTACTTTCAAAGGAAAGCTCATTGAAGCTGGGTTCCATACATGGCCTAGTATGTGGTTAACTTCAATTTTAGACCTATCAGCATTGAGTACTTAACAAATAATTGATCACAGGATGCTAGATTTACAATTGGAAAGGGTCTTAAAGGTGCTAGAGATGATGATGATAATAAAGAATAAATATTATACCTGAATAAAATATGTATATGATTAGATGTCTTTTCACACGCAAGTTTGGAGTTAAAATTATATGAATTACTGCTCTCATTTGACATTATGCAATTTCTGTCTTTTCTAACATTTATACTCAACTTGTTAACTTGGGGAGCAAAACTAATTATATTAGTTTTTCTTCTTGAAAATAATGCTTAATTTGTGTTCAGCTCAAGAACACATCACTCTGCTTACTTTTCTGGCCAAGGAAGGTATCCTAAAATTTGATTTATATAAGACTCATCCCAACCAGAGAATTGGATAAAATAAGAAGGCAAATGTAGAAAATTTTGTACAAAAAGAAGGAATTATATTTTGACTGCACTTGGAGTGAGAAAAAATTTGTGTCTAACTCAGACACTTAGATCTATATTCTAAAGAAGTTAAAACTTTTTTTTTTTAAAGACTGCCTCTCCAAATATCACTTCGGCTAGAAATGCAAGGGCTCTTCATGGGTCTAAAACCACTACTTATGACCACAGAAGCACAGACAATCTGTTTTCTGATCTGGGTCAATTGACTCTCCTTAAACATCCTCCCCTTTCCCCACAATTCCCCACTATGCTTAGTGGTATAAAATACTAAAGCTCAGAACTCTTAAATCCCCAAAACAACCAGCCTTTGCCTTCCTCAATTGTTGGAGCTATAGGTGAGTACCAATAACTAGAACTCAGAAATTGGGGGAGACTGAGCATATAGATAAATGCCACCAAATCCAGCACACATTTCACTTTTTTGAGCCTCTGTTTCCTCATTTATAAAACAAGGATAATAATCATTTTACTACCTATTTCACAGAACTATTATGAAGGAAAATGCTTATGAAATGTTATGAAAAACCTGAAAATTCTTATTAGGACTTATTATCAGAGGACATTCATTTTGAATTGTTGTTGCTATAAAGGCAATAGAATTTACACCATGCAAGTCCGGCCAAGGGCAGGGTATGAACTGTAACTGACATAATCAGACACAGACCCCGAGGTAGCAACACAATCATGGAGTTGTTAGACAAATTGAGACTTAGGGGTTCACTTAGTGCAACCATCTCATCTTATTGAAGTCTAGAGAAATGATGATTTGCCCAAGGGAACAGAGGGAATAAATAGCCAAGCTGGAAGGCAAACTTAAGTACTTTGGCTCCAAATTCAGTCCCTTTCCAGTTTCATCATAGTGACATGAATAACAAGGTATACATAAGGTAAAAGCCACATAATAGTTGAATAGTTTAGCTTAACAAACATAAAATTAGAAATTCTTTTAAACTAAAAGCACAAGCTAGATATATTTATCCCATGTTTTTAACTTTACTATAATATAATTTATCCTACTTCATATTAGATATTATTAGATTAACTAACTAGATTAACAAACCTTACAGAAACCAACATATCCAATTGCTACTTAAAATTAAGAGGAATAACAACATGGCAAATAATTAGTCCAGGGCCTTCCTCCCTACCCAGCAATCCCCAAATCTAGAAAATAGACAGAAAGGGGAATTTTAAAAAGTAATCTCATGAAAGATTCTGTGGCTGGGGGGCAAAGAATATACACCTGATTCTCAGCTGCCTTTTATATTATTGTCTATACTATACACAATTATGAATTGATAATAAAAGGAAGATAATCCCTACTATTGACCTACTTAAAATAATGAGGACAACTTTTTTAAAGGAAGATACATCAGAAAAGAAATAAGGAAAGTAGCAGAGAAATCCCATATATCACGTTGGGTGACTAAGAATTCAGAGTTGTGATGGATGAAGGTTTCTGAGATCCTTAGGTGATTATTTCCCAATTTTTACTTATAATTCATAATATTTTAACTTCTTAGACATGTGTGTGTGTGTGTGTGTGTGTGTGAAGATTCTATGGGTATGGATAGTCTTTTTACTAAGCATAGCAGATTTATACTTCAGTGCAACTCATTCTAACCTTAAAAAAAAAAAATTAATGGCCACCCTCTTCTGTAAAGTGCCTTGATAAACTTAATGATTCCATTATTCAGAGAATAGATATCATCAGCTTACACAAAAGCTTTTCCAATTCAGTAGGATGTGCCAGAACTTCCATTCTGTTGATTTAGCCTTCAAAAACCCAAGGTCCCTTCCACTCCACAAGAATAGTGGTGGAAAGAAGGGGAGAATGATTTTAGATTGGCTTTATCTTTTCCTATGAGCTGTAAAGAATTTATATCTATCACATGTTTGACTTGAGAAAATAAAGTCAAGAGAAAAAAATATGCAGAATTGTTCATATATACTGATATAATTTAGCTAAATAAATGGATTCCAATTATTTGTTTTGGGTTTAGACTTATTAGAGATGTTAAAATCCACAATTCATTGAAATAGGCACCAAAAATTGGTATCATTTGCTCAACCAATAATCAATGGAAGGATGCTAGATGGTAAGGGAATATCAGCCTAAGATTTTTGCTGTGAATTTTTCAGTTTAGAGAAAAATAATCCAAAATTATTTGGATTATTTATTGGATTACCTAGGAATTAGTTATATATGTCTATCCATCCTGTTTTGGCAACAATAAAGCAAGAATAGATCGAAAGACTTGTTTCAGTAGCAGGAACAGGTTATTGAGTTATTACAAAGTAGCCACGAGTAGGATCATAAAGCTTAGATTAAAAACATGAATTAAATTTTCATCGTAATTTTTTTTAAATAGAAAATTTAAAAATAAAAATAAAAACATTACTTATAGCTGTTTTCATTTAAATCATCAAAATCATAGTTCATAGTATATTTTAAGGAAAAATGAACGAAGAGATGTGAAAGTAACTTGAAAAAAGTAAAAATAAAAATAAAGTTTACATGCAAAGGCCTACTATTGTTATTATAATCTTTGTGGACTACAGCTCCAAAGCAACTATTGCTTTTGCTTTAACAAATAATAAATTATTCAGTGAACTTCTCTTCCTAACCCCACTAAAATTGAATTGGGAATGAACATGTGCATACATATATATTAAGGATTTCAATTTCATCATTGTACCATAAATGTTTCTTGATTAATTTCAGATGTCTTTAACTGTCAAATTACTCTCTGCTACTAAAACCTTCAAGTCTACTTAGTCTGGATCAAAGGTATAATTCAAAGACTTATCCTTTTCTTTTCCTCCTTATATTTTCTATTCAAGTGAATGAACAAGTACAGTTGAATCTAACATTATTGATAAAACTTATTTAATTCCCTTATTCACTTAAAATAACCCTGAGACCTTATTTTGAAAGCAATCTGGCAAAAAATAACTGCCAATATTATTGATGATTGTGGAAGGAAGAATTTTAAGGAAGGAGAATTAAACTCTTGATCAAGAACAACATTCTTAGGATGTTTCTGAAGGGGCTTCTAATTTTCTCAGTCATGCTGAAAACTTATATGAACTACTAGTATCTTATTTACTCATGATATTGTGTACACACATATACATATATGAATGTGGATATATGTACATACATGTACACACATATTTTTATATATGTGTTTATAAATGTAGTATGGACCATGCCGTCAAGGAGATCCAGAAGGTTCATAGTTGATATTCAGTAAAGCTGAAATAGAATAAATTCTAAATTATATTACTGAACATATCAGGTCTGTCCTTTTATACTAAACTGTTAATTTAACCCATATAATTTTGTAATTTCCTTGCATTCAACTTTCTCATTTTTCTTCTCCTGCCTATTTATATAGTAAGAACATTGCATCGAAAAGGTATAGTTGAATGAGCACTTCATTGACAAGATCCAGGTTTTTAGTCTTCCTTCTCACACTAACTGAGAGGCTTTGGAGAAATGTATGGGCCTCAAAATCATCTGTAAATCTGAAAAGTTTAAAACTAGATCTTAACCTGGGGCCCATAAACCTGAATGGGAAAAACAATTACATCTTTATTTCCATTAACCCCAAAATGAAATTTAGCATTCCTTTAACTTATCTTAAAAGATAATTTTGAGAAAGAGTTCATTGACTTCCCCAGATTGCCAAAGTTATTCTCAACACTCAAAAAAAGGTGAAGAACCCATGGATGATAGCTGTGGAGAAAATGGCTTGATTTAAGGCTGATGGGACTGGGAGAAGCCACGGGCCTTTTAAGTTGGACTGCAACTCACCTAGTGAAAATACTCAGGGAGTAGATCATGGGAAGCTTAGTAAGATCCTCTTCCAGGTGCTTCTTTCAAGCTTTTGCCATTTGCTATTATTTTTTTCCTTGCCATTTTGTACAAAACTGTTGCTTTTTGTCTTTAAATTTTCTTGAGAGTTTCCTCTAAAAAATCTTGTTAAGGATTATATTTTCACATCATTGGGTGAGACAAGTCAACAAAGGTTTTACACTCTATTTAATTTGATATATAATACCAGCTCTAAAAGGTTCAGTTTATCATGGCAATACAGATGCCAATTTCAGTCCTAACCACTCTGATGAATTCCAATTTCCCATGGCCCTTGCCTTTTAGACATCTTGAGCTAGATGTCTCACAGGTATCTTAAATTTATTTTGTCCAAAATAGAACTCATTATCTTTTTCCCCAAACTCTTCTCTTCTGAATTTCCCTATTATTGATGAAGATAATACCAACTTCTCAGTCACACAAGTGCCAAATCCTGACATTATCTTTCATTACTCATTCACATTCACTCTGAGGAAGTAAGGCTGATGAATTTGCAATAGCCTTCCCTCATTTAAATCCAATTTACTCACATGTCTTGGCATTATCTCCCGGTCCTCTGGTAGAACAAAGGACAAACACAACAACTACCCAATCTACCAACAAATCTTGTCATTTCTACCTTTGATAAAGCTCTTGTATGTGTTTCCTTTTCTCCTATCACATAGCCAACAACTTGGTTGCAGACCCTTACTACTTCATACCCAGGCTACTGCAATAAACTTCTGGTTAGTTTCTCAGCTTCAAGTCTCTCCTAACTCTACTCCTTCTCCCACTGTTTGCCAAAGTGATTTTCTTCAAGTTCAGGTATGATCATGTCGTTGCCTCTACCCAAAGAATTCTAGTGGCTATTACCTGGCAGGATCAAATCAGAAAAGTTTTTTTGAGGGCAAGAAATTGTTTTTTTGCTTTTTTATATTGCTAGCATTTAGCATAGTACCTGGCCCAATTGCAAACATTTAAAAAATACTTTTTGACTGAATGAAAATAGCATCACAAGGGTCAGCTGAACTAAACAAAGTTTACAGGGAAATTAGGAAGAAGGAACTTCAGAGTGGTTGAACATAAGGGCAGGTAACAGGGGAATGAATCTCATCCCTTAGACTAAGGATTAGAGTTGTACGGAGAAGACCGGTAGCTACAAACCTCCAAGTGGGCAGAAGGCCAGACAGAATATCAAAAGCAGTCCAGAAGGATCAGTAAAAATGATTTGGGTGAGAATAAGCATATGATTCCAAAATAGATTTAGATAAGAACATGGATTGGTCAGGCAAATTATTTTTGACACATTGAGATATGGAGGAGGTAGCAATAAACTCTCTAAGGTTTTCTTCAAGCTACACATTTGTAGGATTCTATAAGTAACTAATACTGATGACCTTAATTACTCCTTTACATACTAGTAAATTTCATAGTCATTAACATTTTTCCTATGAAATATGATAAGCACATTTTAGTTTTCCTGAACCTATAATTTGCTGGGATTTATTCTAATAATACTCTTTCAGACTTTCTTCTATCTTTGCTAATAATACCCAAATAAGTTCTTGGAGACTTGCAGGACATAGTCTAATAGTCACATTCTAAAATGTTCTCAGAATATCTCTGGGATCTCTTTATTATTAGATTCCATGTCTTTATTTCACAGTTCTATTAAAAATCCTTCCCAACAGTCTGATTGGCTTAATGAAAATAAATTTAAAATCAAGGTGTATGTGTGTGTGTGGTTCCCTCTATTAAGTTGTCAGGGAAAAAGTCACTTTAGAGAAACATAATCCTTAAGATTGATGAAAATGAATTTGAATATTAACAAATAGATCTCTTTCTTACACTAATAGCATGTTTATCATCTGTCAAATTTTTAAATATCAATGAGTACTTAGTATTGTTTGAGGATAATTATTTAATTTATTTAAGGAAATCCATGCCTTTTATGTATCTGGACCAATTTATGTATCTGACCTTCAAAAAAGTATCCTTTGTAATTCAGAGCTTTTCCTCCTAATTTTATCTAACTTTTCATGTATGTGTTGTACAGAATGCCTTAAAACTCATAGAGAAAACAGTGAAATTAAGGAATATACTGCTCTTCTAAAGGACATTAATGGAAAAAAAATATATAAAGGTATCCATTAATAATTCTGGCTTGGACTAAACAGCTCAAATAACCACAATAACAGTGTCAGTACCATATTTCAAGAAATCCACATGGGAAAAAATTAATTTCTTAGAAAAAGTCAGAACCATAAAAACTAAAATTAAACCATCCTGTTGAATATGTATCACAATCTTAACAATCTTTCTACATTTATCTTTAAAATATTTTAGCATCAACAAAGTCCTGTCAGTAGAGTCTCCAAATAAGGAAGATATGTGAAAATACAAATCAGTTAGAAAGAAAACCATATTTTTCTAAAAAATCCATTTCAGTTTTGCTCTAAACAATTCAAGTGGTGCTCCCACCCACCAAATCTCCTCCAAAACCATCTGCACCCACTCTGAGACCCATCCTGGGCTGTTAGACATTTACCACAAATTTCCTGTGCAGTTAAACTGCTGTACTGCTTGCTTGGACACTGTTCTAAGCAATGACAGGTGGTGCCATCTTTATTACCTTACCCTTCTACTGACCCACCCACCCAAGCAAACAGTCCTTAGAAATAGAGTGAATTCATTGATACCAACATGATAGACATAGAGAGAAGAATGACTTAAAAGAATGAAAAATTACCTTGTGTAAAAAAAAAAAGGCTGTAGACAGCACTGGCGGTTGATTAGAGACCCTTCCTTTCTGGTCTGTAGAACTACTCTGCTGTCAAACTCTGTATGTGGTCTAAAGACAGGAAGTGAGTTGGGTGACAAATCATCATTCAGGAAGAAATAGATTTTGACTTTATAAGGACATTTTACTTACTTTTTTCTTCACATCACCCTCCCTATCACAAACCACCTGACAGGGCAGGTCTCACTGAAATGTAGAAGTCCTTTACCACTTCTTCATAAGCATTTTTCTCTCTCCTTTACTTTCTTTCCTCCTCTAAGCCTGTTTCTAGTGGGCATGCAGATACTTGCGCCTTTCATGATAAGAAAGGCAACTTTTACCATGCTACTCTGTAGTTCTTATTTTAACCACAGCTATAGTGGCATTGCTTACTTGCCCGCCTCAGCCTTGACATCCCTTTCCCTCCCACCTCAGGAGCAATCTACTCTCTGACTGAGACTTAGTGGTCTCTTTAAGAAGATAACCTAAGGGAAGGTTAGGCTTCCATCTAAGACTGAGGCATTATTTACTCATTTCTTTTATTTATAATGCTACCTCTGCCCTTACTTCTAAGGAGTTCATTTAACCCAAACACCACTTAAATTATTTAGAAGTTTCCTATAAAGATTAGCATTAGGTAACAAGACAGCTATCTCAGCTAAATTGGTGACAACATTCCTTCATACAGATCAGAAACAAGCAGGAAGAAAAAACATACTTTTTTTTCAAAATTACAATTAAGGAAAAATAAATGTTTACCTTGGAGGCAGAAAACTATTTAATGTTATATCTATGTACGCATGCACTGATCATGTGCAACATATGAAATTTCATGCTTACATTTATATAAAATAAAATAAATTTAGATTCACTTTTGTTTCAATGTAGTAAAGACAAAAGCAAACAAGCAGAACCACTTAAACTTGTCAAATGAAGAATTATTGGTTCACCGATTAGAACCATTACAGAAGGGACTTAATATGAGGATGATTTTTTCCCCCCTGTTCACTTGAGAAGACAGGATAGTATTTATTACAGAGCTACATTTTCCTCGGTATCTAATGTATTCCCAGAAGTATCTTACATTGGGTAGGCATTTCAGAAGGCAAACCAATTCTTTAAACTACCAGAGAACAAGTGCTTTATACTGTAGGGAGGTTTTGTTGAATTTCACAGAATGAGAGAAACTGAGGGTAGGAAGGAACCTACTCATCCTAATCATCTAATCCAACTTGAAAGGACTACCGACAATAACATACATACCTACCAAGTGATTATTCAGCTTCTGCCTGAAGACCTCAAAAAGGGAGACCCCATCAACTTTCAGAGAAACCCATCCATTTTGAGAGAGCTCTAATTGGAAGAAGTTTCTTCATTTCACAATTTGCCTTTTTGCACTTTCACCTTCTGCTCATTTCTGTTCTTGGGTATCAAATGATGAAGATATAATTCTGCACTACCCCCAAAACAGCCCTTCTTGAAACAATTATCACATGGCTTATATGCCTTTTTTTCCCAGGATAAACATTCCCAGTTCTTTCAACCAATCCTCATATGACATGGACTCAAGGCCTTTTGCTGTTCTAGTTATTTTGGACACTCTCCATCTTATCAATGTCCTCTTTAAACTGTTGGTGCCCAGAATTGAACACAATACTCCAGATGAGGTCTGATGAGGACAGAGGACAAGGGGACTGTCATCCTCAGCCTCTTCAAGAAGAAAGAATGAACAAGAGTAGGATGATTACCTCCTATTTCTGTTAGCTATGCCTCTTTTAATCTAGTCTATGATCTAAAGAGTTAGCCTTTTTGGCTCCTAACATACTAAACTTGCAGTCCACTAAAACCATCAGCTCTTTTTCAGGCTTCTAATCAGCATAATGGATAAAGCAATGGACTCAGAATCAAGATAATTTGAGCTCAAATCCTGCCTGAGATATTTAGTAGCTATGAGGCATTGGGCAATTCATTTAACCCGAGTTTCAATTTCCTCATGTGTAAAGTGGGGATAATGTCACTTTACAAGCTTATCTGAAGGATTAAATGAAATATTTGTAAAGTGCTTTTACAAACCCTAAAATTCTATGTAAATGCTATTATTATTGTCCAAATTTCTCCCATCTTGTACTGGGAAAGTTGATTTTTTTGTAAGATTTAAAAATTTTTTTTTATTAGATTTAATCTATTGCCCTAGTTAGGGGTTCCTATCCTGAATTACATGCACTTATATTTAAATATTTGCTAAGATGAGCCTATCTTCTATGCCATATCCAAATTATTGGTAATCATATTCAACAGTATAAGGCTGAACCCATATCCCTGGGATGGTTTACTGAAGACCTCTGGCTATATTGATATTAAAACATTAAACTACTTTCTGAATCCAGCCAGCCAGCTACTTCTGAACCATAACACTATCTACTCTGTATATTTCCATCACTTTCACAATGATATTAAAAGATACCAAAAGCTTTACTAAAAACAGAGGTAGACTATATCCATAGCATTCAACTAATTTAACAATCCTGCCAAAAATGGAATTGCGTTCAATTTGTCATGACCTATTCTTGATGAACAGGTAAAGTTCTTTATCCTCATCTCTTCCCTTTCTAAATGTTTACCAATGATGTCTTTAATAATAGGTTCTCTAAAATATTACCCAGAACCAAAGTCATACTCATTGGTCAATGTTTGTAGAATCTTATCAGGAGAAGATCTTCCAGGCTTCTTGAATTCTCCTGTTTTTCAATGATTTTGAAATATCACTGACATTATAATCCCCACAATCAGCTATGTCAAGTCTTCTAGAACCCAATATTGTAGTTCATCTAGGACAGGTGACTTGAATTCATCAAGGGAAATTTAGTTTTCTATTACTATCTCCTTCCTTATCTTGATATGAACTCTCTATTAGTCATTTGTTGACAAATTGTTGAATTTGTTAAACTAAATTCATGTATCACACCCACCTTACTAAGCAAACTACAAATTAATAGATAACTTAGCCAGCATATTCAAAGATGATGGTTGATTTTTTTGCATTTTTTAAAAAAAATTCTGAACTTAACAGATATCAAATAAAGTAAGATTTCCCATATACAAAATTGAATATAAAAAGATTGTACATAAAGCTTGTAAATTAATATTTAGTGTATGCAATAAATTATTAACTAAGAAACTTTAGCAGTAATGTACTAAAATGGTGACCTACTGACCTAAATAGTGCTTTGACGTTATTGTGGAAACTGAGCACATTTACCTAAATAGCCTTAGTCTGGTTCTGTACTTTTGTGAATTCAATAATGAATAAGTCTTATATTTTTTTTTGGCAAAGAAGAATATTTCCTACTATAAAAAGCAACCTTCTGCATCTACTTGTGTCTACATATCTTAAGATTTGGGTAACCTGTAAGGAAACCACATGCAGAAACATAAGACAAAAAATAAAAACAAAGATTTTAGCAGTGAACATGCACTTATTAAGTGACTACTATGGGCTAGGCGCTAAACACTGATAGAAAAATGAAAGGCAAAGCATAATCCCTCCTTTCAGAAGTTCAGGGTCTAATGGGGAAATTTACAATTATTTGCAAATAAAATATACACAGGATAAATTGGAGACAATCTGCAAAGGAAAGTCACTGTTATTAAGAGGGATCAGAAAAGACTTTTCTTAGAAAATGGGATTTTAGCTAGGATTTGAAGGAAGCCTGGGATATCAGCAGAGATGAGAAGAGAATTTAGCATCACCCTTAGAAACCTGCAAGTCTTTTTCACCAGCCATATCTTTAGAACCCACTATACCAGAGTTTGTTAGGAGACTGATAGAGCTCTGGGCCTGGAGTCAAAAAAACCTGAGTTCAAATATGACTTCAGACACTTATTGTGTCTATGTAATCTTAGCAAGTCCCTTAACCTTTGTTTGCCTTAATCCCCCTGGAGAAGGAAATACAAAGCCCACTCCAGAATTTTTCCAAGAAAAACCATGAACAGTATGGTACTTAGGCTCACAAAGTGTCAGACATGACTATATAATAATAACATTGCTGTTTTCTCTGTTCTTGTTGGGTAGAATGATCACTGGGATAAGTTATGAATTGCCAAAGACTTGACTTGCAAATTCAAACTAATTTCAAAGAAACTAGAAGCTGTATGATGTTGTACAAGTCATTTAAGTTAGCTGAATAATTAATTACTAACAAACAATGATATCTTACAGGTCTGGCCCATTTCCTAGGACATGAATTTTTTTTTTTTTTAAATGAAGCATATTTTAAAGCACTGCTATCCTTGAAAATTAACAACAATTTAGTGCCAACAAAAGAGGTTTTGTATTATTAATAAATGAAAATGTTAACTTCATCTTTCTATTTCATGTTTTATAAAATATATAACATTAATATGATAGTGCATTTGTATAATTTACAAATCAATATAACATACTGGGGGTACATGACTTTTTTTTTGTTGGAATGATTAATCCAACAAATTTAGATACCCCCAGCCCAGAATCCACTGTTCCAAACTTCCTCACTATCATTAACCATTTAGTCCCAACCCACCCTCGCCACTAGCAAAGACTGAGAGATCCAGGTTATCAGGTTTGAGCTATCCTATCTACACCTTCCCTTCAATCCTCAAAATGTTTATTCTCTTAGTGTGCTTTCCAGTCCCAGAAGACCAAGTATTATTTCCTTCTTTTCCAAAGTTTGACTTTGGAAACCTTTAACCATCAACTTGGAGGCTCAATTCCATATCTACCCAATCTCTCAGGCACCTTTTTCTTTTGATCATTCCCTATTATCCAATGTTTTCATTTTCTCCCTTTCCCTCTCCAGTGGGTTTTTTCTCTGTATTTCTCCCAAATTTCTCTATTTCTATTTCTCCCAAATCTCCTATTAACTTAATTTTTTAAAAAAGAATTTCTATTAAACATTATTGCTTTTATTTATGGATCAATTTCTTTTTCCTTTAGAGGACACATTCTGCTTTCAAATGAGTAACTTTTGCCTACATTTACTTATCACCCATGGATTTCATGCCTTGTAATCCTGTTTTATTTTCAAATAGAAAATGTGCTTGAAGGCCACTATTGATTATTGACCTCATAAACTCTATATCCTACTGCTAGTGTCAAAAACTTGATATGTTTTTGATCTCAGACATTCTCTCTATTCTCCACTTTTTTTTTTCTTGAGTCTAAAGACTTAGTTAAAGGCAATTAGGTGGCACAATGAATAGAGTGCTGGGCCTGCATTATGATGACTCAACTTCCTGAGTTCAAGTATGGCTTCAGGTACTTACTAGCTGTGTGATCCTGATCAAGTCACTTAAACCTGTATGCCTCAGTTTCCTCTTCTGTAAAATGAACTGGAAAAAGCAATAGCCCTATATTGTTACTAAGAATGGAATCATAAGTCAAACATAACTGAAAATAATAAATGGAAAAGACTTGACCCACCTGTTCCTTGGTTCACTTCCACCATTCACTTTTTTTCATATATACTCTGCTATTTCCCTCTCCTACAATGAAACACTTCTTTACATTGATATGTATTTAAATTTAGGCTTTCTAAGGGTTTTTCTTCTAATGGCTATGGGCAAATAAGCAGATATATAAATCAACTTATTAAAATGAAATTTATCTAAGGCCTAATAATAATGTGGAACCCAACTAATGGTACACCAAATAGAGCCCTGGTCCTGTAGTCAAGACTACCTGTGGTTCAGATTCAGCTCCTGACACATAAACAGCTATGTCAATCTGGACAATTCATTTAACATCTACCTCAGTTTATTTGTAAAGTGGGAGTGCTAATAGCACTGACTCTTCCCCCTGTCAGAGTTTTAAGGATAAAAAGTTATAACATTTACAAAGCACTTTGCATGGCTTATGTAAATGCTATTTTAAAAAAATTATTCATGGGCATATGAATGTCATAAAGCCTCTACTTTTTTTAACTTGGGTTCTATGACTGACTCATATTTCCTGTTCATATCTTGATGGTCAGCTTTCTTGTGAGGAAACCCTAATTACAAAAAAAAGGATAAAAGAATTTTAATAAGCAATGACTTCTTATCCTAAAAATAAGAAACCTAATGTCTAGACATTGATTTTCTTGTCACAGCTTACTTAGAGTGAACACAGCTCACATTCCTATTCTTTGCTTTCCATCCTTTTGTCTTGTTTATGTAGGACATGAAACAAAAAAACTCAGGTTCTTAAGTACAATATAGTTGAGTCTATATTGCAGCTGGTTCCTGATGTGGATTCCCAGATATTCTTTGAATTTGATTGCTATTTGGGTACTGACATCACTCTTCCTGGCCCTAGGATGTCTGTTCTCTTCTCCAGCAACCACACTTGCATTTCTGGGTCCTATTTGTGAGGCCCTAGCCGATAGAGGCGTTACTTTCCCTAGCTCCTCAAAGATTTCTTCTTTGGCCTTCAGGCTAATCTGTGTTAATCTTCAAGTTGTCTACATTATCTTCTCCATAGCTGATTTTCTTCAAGTCTTCAGGAAGTCCTCCCCCTTTCCCCTTGATCACTTCCTTTTCCAGTTGAATTTACTTTAATTATATTAACTTTACCTTTTACTAAAGCTGGTTCTACTCTTAAAGCTAGCATACAACAACCTTAAGAGATAGGTGCTATTATCTTGATTTTTATCAATGAGGAAACTGAGGCTCACAGTAGTTAGTTAGATTACTTGCCCAGAGTCACATTGCGTTCTTCTAATGCCTCTAAGGTCCATTCTAGCTCTAAATCTATCTAAGATTTTATAATTTATAAACTCTACCTATTTCCCCAAGTTATCTTTGATGACTCACTTTGATATCTTCTTCCAGACTGAACCTTGGAGAAATAATTCCCTTGTTACCCATGGACTGATTCCAGACTGATTTCTGCATCATTATTAATTTTATCCAGTGGACAGAGCCCTAACTCTGGACTCAGAGGATCTGGGTTCAAAGATTGTTTTGGCAATTTGGTAAATCATCTTGGGAAAATAATTTAATTTCCTTAGTTCTTACTTTCCTCACTTATAAAATGAAGTTTTGCTAGATGGCCTTTAAGGATCATTCTAGCTCTATATCTGTGATCTTGTGATCCATCTTTTTTATCAGTTTTTGAGGAAGATATTACTCTATAATCCCACTTGCTTCTGTATCTTCTGTAATGACTCCCCCTCTTCCTGTCATTTTTAGTCTCTTATTTACTAGCATCTTCCTCACTACCTACAGCCCAACTTTCATGTGTCCTTTTTGAAAACAACTTTTTATTTGGCCACCTTTATCCATATCCATTGACTCATTTTTTTTCATTATTCATTCATTTCTCAAGCCCAGGCTATCTTATCCCACTGTTTTCATAGTTAGGTAATAATCTCTTAACTTGCACATCTGAAAGCTTTTTCACCATTTTCCCTGACCCCTGTGCTAATTTTTTTTAACATGCTGACTATCATTGTTCCTCTTTTCTTTTCCTTGGCATTCATGATACTGTTCTTTCCTGTAGTTTTCTTATCTACCTACTCCTTATCAAGTTTTCCTTGATGAATCATCATTTATCTCCTGCCCCCCAAGCATGAAGGATTCCCTAAGAGTCTGTTCTGGCCCTCTTTTCTTTCTTCTCTTCTCTCTTGACTTCATATGCTCCTGGAGTTCAATTATTTTTATAAAGGCGATTCCCAAATTTATACACCCTAATCTCTAATTTTAATCTCTACCCTTAATTACAGGTCTGGATTTGTAATTTCTTCCTAAACATCTCTACTGGCTCATTTTTTAGTCCTTCCAAACTAAATATATCCAAAGTAAAATTTATTATCTTCTCTCCCTTCCCCAAAAAAACCATTACAATCCTTCAATTTACCTTACTGGTACTGAAGGTAACTACTATTCTTGAGGCCGGCTAGATTCATAAATTCAGCCATCTCTAGCTCTTCTTTCATTCCCCATTTCCAATCAGTTGCCAAGCCCTTTTAAGTCTCTCTCCCCATCATTGCATTAGTCCCTTTCTCTTATTTCTCTCAGCTACTATCCTAATTCTTCAGGTTCTTTTCATGTTTTACCTATTTCAGCCTTTTCATTGGTCTCCCTCCTTTCTTCAGACTATCCTCCATACTTCTCCCTAAGGCCCAGATCTAACAACATCAGTCCCCTTTTCAAAAACCTTTAGGTTCTTCCTATTATTTGTAGGATAAACACAAACTTTTAAGCCTAACATTCCCTTTAATCTGGATCCAACTTACCTTTCCAATCTTATTTCAAATTACTCTACATTCTGGCCAAACTGGACAAGTAACTGTTTTCTGAATGCAACATTCCATCTGTGATTTCTATGCATACAAACTGTCCCCCACGTCTGGAGTTCTTGTCCTCTTCATCTCTACCTTTCAGAATTTTTTTCTTCCTTCATGGTACTGTTTCCTTACTGAAGAGTACTTTCATTCCCCCAGTTGCTCATTCTCTCTCTCTCTTGTCTCAAAATTGTATAGACTGAATCTCATTGGTATTGATATTTCATTGGCATTTCATTGGTATGGTAATTTCTGGTGAAGTTTAGTGGTTGTTCTCAACCTTAGGCTTGGAGAAATATCTGGAGCACCTGACATTTGACTTGTCCAAGATCACACAGATGATGTATTTCAGAGATAGAACATGAATCAAGGTCTCCTTAAGCGCTTTCCCTGCCCCAAGATATTTGCATTATATAGTTAGGATCATAGACTTAAGAGTTGACAAGAAACTTGAAAGATTCTCAAGTCCAGCTCCATAATTTTATAGATGAAAAAACTGAGAACTAGAGAAATAAAGTGACTTCCTAAGGATATAAAGCTAGAAAGTAACAAGAACAGGTATTACTGTTGTTGCTTTCCTTCTTCTCAAAGAGGGTCATGACATCAGAGAGGTGATACCATGACATGCAAGTGAATTGGATTTAAATGAGAGAGAGCTGTGAAAGGTCACCTCCTTCACTTTCCCCTCCAGAGCCATCTGAGTTTGGTGGCAAGATATAGATTAGGAAGAATGGAGATGGCCCTGAATGAAATAGGAGACCTTGGTCTTTTTAAGCATGTCTTCAAGAGGTTTCAGTTTGACTGAGCTGTACCCGTTCAGTGATTAAAGTTGGGTAGCAATTGAAGCAAAGAATCACCTCTTTACCCTAGTCCAAAAAAATCTAAATGAATTTATGAGTGAATGAATGAACCTACGTAGGGCTCCTTACTCCAAATCTAGCATCCTTTAATAGTATTCTTTCCCCTCAGCTATTTATATGTTGGATTTCTTCTATTTTTGTATCCACCAGCATTCAGCATAGTGCTTTGTACATAGTGCATAAATGTTCTCTTAATTGAATTCTATTAGGATCATAAATGATAAACATAAAAGTCAAAGAACTTTAGCCCACAGTAGACTACACATTCTCCATTCGTACCTATACTATTGATACAGGATAGTGGTTTAGTCTTTTTTATTTTTTTAAATTTTATTACTTTTTTATTTAGATAATTTTAAAAAATGTATTTTAAACACACATTGGTTTATGAATCATGTTGAGAAAAATCAGAGCAATAGGAAAAAACCATGGGAAAGATTAAAAAAAATGGAAAAAAGAAGTGAACATAGCATGTGTTGATTTACATTCAGTCTCCTTAGTCCTTTTTCTGGATGCAGTTGGTATTTTTGTCCAAAGTCTATTGGGATTGCTTTGGATCACTGACTGAACCATTGAGAAGAACCAAGTCTTTCATAGTTGATCATTGCGCATTCTTTTTATTATTGTGTACAATTGTTATGCTTTTTTACAACTCTTTGCACCAACATGGTCTTTAAAACAAAGTGACTAAAAGGAATATATGTAACAATCATTAAATGCTCAACAAAGAATTCTGGAACTTCAGAAATGCCTCTATTTTTCTAAATATTGGACCTTGTTATTTTAAATTTCCTCCATTTACTTATTGTTTTTTAACTCCTTTACAAGAGCAGGGACTATGCATGACAGAAGCTTCTTTGCATTCTCCCACATCATACAGAAATGCTGCTTGCAATGGTTCATTAAATTAGTTGAGTGAGTTCTTAAACATTGGAGCATTTCCACAAGTGAAATAAAAATTTTAAATAGAATCAGGTGAAAATAATTTTCAAAAATTGGGGGGATGCACTTCAACACTGCATATAAATGGGATATGTGGAAAATCTATATACACAATTTAAATAATTCTGATGACACAGATGATGATTTTATTTCCACTTAATTTCATTTAATCTTTCAGAAACTCTAGTCACTTTTTATGTCTATACTTTATTTAGCAGTAGTTTGATCTTCATTGATAAAGGGAGTTTCTGCATTGGAACTTAATTATACAGATGAAATAACAGATCCCATTTTTGGTTTTTTTTTTTTTTGTTTGTTTTTATTTTTTTGTTTGTTTGTTTGTTTGTTATTTCAGATAACCAAAAGAACTTTACTTATTAACTCCCTGTTTTGGGAAATATGAGAGAGACTAATTGGTCTGTTACTGAAATCATAAATGAAAGGAAACTGGCTACATTTGAAAGAGATTTTATTTAACAAATGAAAATGATATCTAAACAACTTTTCTTATCACCCAGAAGCAGAATGGAGTTAACTGTAAAAGACAGAATGATGTGAGGACTAGAAAAGTATTTCATCATTCTGCAAGATAGAATCAGTCTTGTATTCACATTTGATCAGTACTCTTTGCCCTCTGTTAGGACATTGATTAGAGTTACACAAGTTATGGAAGTCTTTGGACTTCTTCATTATGCTTCTGCTATTCTATAAGCTCCTTGAGGATAGGAATTGTCTTTGTTTTTATTTGTAATTGTTTCCCTAGTGCTTAGCACTAGGTGTATTAGTAGGTGATTAATACATATTTATTGAGTATTAACTATTAAATCAAATAGGGAATGAACCTAACATTTTGATACTCTCCTGGAAATGTAAAATTGGCTTGATTTCTGTATGTTTTGCTAGTTAGACCATTTCACATAAGTGCCTGTTGCCAAGAGAAATAATATCAATAGCAGCTAGTATTTACATAATGCTTTAAGATTTGCAAAATACTTTATAAACATGATTTCACTTGAGTTGTACAACAACCCTGTGAGATATGTGCATTTATTATTCTTATTTTATAGAAGAGAAAACTAAGAACATTTTAAGTGACCTGCCCAATTTCAAACTGCTAGTAATTAAAATAGGATTTGAATTCATGTTTTTTTCAACCTTCAAGCCCTGTACTCTATTCCTTGTGCTATCTAGCTACCAGCAATACTAAGAAAAAATGAAAATAAACCTAAATAAAACAAAATAGCTTTTAAAATTTTACTATGCTGGGGTAAAATGGCAAAGCTCATAGAAGAGGCTATGAGAGCAGATAAAGAAATAAATCTGAGTGATGCTTGCTATAAAGAAAATCTGTCACTTTTTCTTCCTGTAAGAAAATTCAAATACATCCATTAAGATTATGCTTTCACTATTTCTAGCCATATGAAAAGATGTTCCAAGTCATTAATCAGAGAAATGAAAATTAGGACAACTCTGAGATACCACTACACATCTGTCAGATTGGCTAAGATGACAGGAACAAATAATGATGAATGTTGGAGGGGCTGTGGGAAAACAGGGACACTGATACATTGTTGGTGGAATTTTGAATGCATCCAGCCATTCTGGAGAGCAATTTGGAACTATGCTCAAAAAATTATCAAACTGTGCGTACCCTTTGACCCAGCAATGTTACTACTGGGCTTATATCCCAAAGAATGTTTGTGGCAGCTCTCTTTGTAGTGGCCAGAAACTGGGATGCCCATCAATTGGAGAATGGCTGAATAAATTGTGGTATATGAATGTTATGGAATATTATTGTTCTGTAAGAAATGACCAACAGGATGATTTCAGAAAGGCCTGGAGAGACTTACATGAACTGAGGCTGAGTGAAATGATCAGGACTAAGAGATCATTATATACTTCAACAACAATACTATATGATGATCAGTTCTGATGGACGTGGCCCTCTCCATCAATGAGATGAACCAAATCAGTTCTAATAGAGCAATAATGAACTGAACCAGCTACACCCAGTAAAAGGACTCTGGGAGATGACTATAAACCACTACAAAGAATTCCCAATCCCTCTATTTTTGTCAGCCTTCATTTTTTATTTCCTTCACAGGCTAATTGTACACTATTTCAAAGTCCGATTCTTTTTGTACAGCAAAACAACTGTTTGGACATGTATATATCTATTGTATTTAATTTATACTTTAACATATTTAACATGTATTGGTCAACCTGCCATCTGGGTGGAGAGGAGGGGGAAAAATTAGAACAAAAGGTTTGACAATTGTCAATGCTGTAAAATTACCCTTGCATATATCTGGTAAATAAAAACTATAAAAAAATTTTTTAAAATTAAAAAAAAAGATTATGCTTTCACTTTCACTTCTCATTTCCAGTCCCGAAATAAAAAAAATGTTCTTTTTTTGTCAAGTTATCTATGAAGGAATTCCCTTAGATCAGAGCTTCTTAAACTTCTACTCTTGATCCCTTTTTGCCTGAGAAACTTTTACACAACCCCTGATATATAGGTATATAAAATCTATACAAATCAAACATTTACTACTAATAAATCACAATTTTGTGCTACTTATATTCAAATAATTTTCACAAGAATTTTAGTTCAGCAAGGTCATCAACATTGACCATATCTTATATATCTTTATGCAATGTGTTACTTAACAAGAAGGTGAAGCTCAGTACTATGGAAAGAGCATTGGTTTGGGAATCAAATTTCCTGGATACAAAACCTGGCTTTGCTACTTCATCCTTGGCTGTGACCCTGTGTAATTGACTTTGCTTCTCTGGGCCTCAATTTCCTTACCTGTGCCTATAGCATGTGACTAGATGCCAAGAAATTTTAAACAGGAAGGGTTTTTTTTTTGAGTGATATAAAATCAGTGTTTTGAGGGAAATTATCTGATGGTATTATGCAGGATAGACTGGGAAAAGGGAGAGAACAAAGTTGGAGATACTTGTGTAGAGGCAAATGCACCCCTCTAGAGAGATGGGAGATCTTAGAATGTGGAGAGACTGCTGTAAAATAAATAGCAAGGTAACAATATACCCATTTCAAAGATTAGAAAACAGAATTTTGAAATTAAGTGTAATTTGTTCAATTTCACTGGCTTCAAACATATTTCTTGCAGTTTGAGTTCTATGTTCTCTCTTTTCCTAGTAAATTTATTTATTTCTAATACACATTATTTTATGAATCATGTTGGGAGAGAAAAATCAAAGCAAAAGAGAAAAACCATGGGAGAGATTTAAAAAAAAACAACAATAATAGAATAAAAGTGAACATAGCATGTGTTTATTTACATTCAGTTTCCTTAGTTCTTTTTCTGGATGCAGATGGCATTCTGTCCAAAGTCTATTGTCTATTGTGATTGCTTTGGACCGGTGGTCTTTCTGATTAAGATTTTAAGCCTAAATGACTGAGACAATGATGACAGAAAACATTGTCAGAAACAGATCTGAAAAAAGAAGACTAGCTTCTCTGATATCTTATATTCCAAAGGGTAACAACTATAGTTTTGTGTAAACACCATATCAGTCCATTAAGAGGAAGTTTTGAGGTTTTTTTGAAATTGAAAAAAGAAAAACAAGCTTTCCCAGAACTTCCTCAGTGAAATTGTCTGGTGAGGAAGTTAGCATCTATGTAACTCCTGTCAAGTTTTCTTGATATACTATATCTGCAATGTTTGATTTACTGGGAACAAATTAGATCATCAACAGCTCTGGGAATTACCTGGAATGTAGGAGCTCTCAATTGTTGCTGTTACTGTTCAACTAAATCTGACACAAATATACTAGATAAGACTCCTATCCTTCTGAGGGCTTCAGTCACCCTTTATACAAAATACACATTAAAGTGAATGAATACCCTTTTTTAGGAAGAATACTTTAAAAAAATCCTAGCAATCATTTTGCAAATTACAGAGATATTAAGTAATCATTGCTTGTTGAGTAATAAAAAAAAAAAAAAAAAAGGTTAAAGTGGAGCAAGGAAAGTGATTGGAGAAAGGGATGTGGTAACACATTGATCAAACTAGGAACCAAATGAGTAGTCAGGAGGATTTTCATCCTGAATTTAATATAACCCTGACACAGGATTGCCTAAATTTAAAATTTTCCCTGTAACAATCAGGGTAAACCATATGTTTTCTTAGTCCTGTTCAAAATTCTACTTTGATGCTTCATCATGGGGTGGTGTTAACCCCAGATTTTCAAAAGCTATGCCAGTCAAGCATTGGAAGGTTCTATCTACATAAAAGCTTTGAACATGGGTTCCAGCAACAAAACAAATCTGATTCTTGAGAACAAACCTAGCAATGTATGAATGGTTCATCATAGTAGGCTGGTCAATTGGTAGGGAATATTTTGACCAAAGAAACGTGTGAAACACAGAAAAATTCAAAATGGCCCTATGGCATGTGTAGCCTCCTTCAATTTCTGCAGTGATAGTGACAGAATGACAGAAATAAGAACAGGAGCTGATGCTGAGAATTATAGTTTTTTTAGGGTATCTACAAATTTTCATTTTGCTGTTAGTATTTCTAACACTAAAATTTGTATTAAGATGAAAATGAGACTCAAATGTCAACTTCTTTTACATCTTTTTCCAAATTCGTATATCTTTCTTGCACACTTTGATTTTGTGAGATAGCAAGTCCCCCCTCTTCCTTCTTTTCTCTCTATTGAATTCTCTTCCCCTTCCTATTTATTCTTCTGTAAAATCTTCAGAGCATAAGAAAATTAATCCTGCTGTCTTAATAACTGCCTTACTAACTTTTTGACCCTTGATAACATTAGGCTTCTAAGAAAATATATTTCTAATCCCATTTGAAAATAAATAATCTCATCTTCCTGAGTTTAAGTTTAGCCTCAGAAAATTTCCAGCAATGATTATTTCTTTGCTGTCTTATTTATTAGGTGGAAATTCATTCATTTTATTCTTACAATATGGTATTTAAGCTCTTTTTTTTGTTTGTTTGTTTATAGCTTTGTCAATCCAGTGAATTTTAGCTGTTTTATTTCTTCCTTAACCTGTTTTCAAAATCAGTTGTTTCTGATATGCAGTGCTTTACATTTTCTTCTATTTTTAGTTTTATGATTTTAGTTTTATGTTGTTGTTGTTGTGTTTTTTTTTTTGTTTTGTTTTTACTATTTCTTGGTATCCCATGAAGTTATTGAATACTGTTTTATATATTCCCATTTTTATTGTTACTTGATTAAGATTTGCTATTCATTTTTCTTCCATGTTTTTCCCCTAGAGCTCTAATTTCTTTTCTTTCTTTTCTTAAAAGCTCTCATTTAATTTATATTATTTTTTAAATTCATTTTTTTCTAGAAATTGTAGTTGATATTGTGGCCAAACTGTGTATTTGTTTAAGACTGCTTGTAGGTGTTACAGAAATATTTTTTTCAGAGTAAAAACTTGGATTCATTAGCTTTATGGGTTTTTTTTTCCTCTATTTTTCCAATATTATTTCCTGAATTGAGTTTAGTGTTAGAGTTGGGCTTTGTGTATTTATGAAAGAATATTTAAGCCTTGTTCAGTATTAATTTATAAAATCTAATGTCCTACCATTGCCTTCTCTTGCCATTGAATGCTGTGTTCTTTAAGAATTCAAGGTTAACTCAGTCTAGTAAGCTGCAAACTTTCAGGACCCTATGTGTCCTAACTTAAACTTGCTCTGATTGCTGCCCTCCTAATCTGAGTTTTGGAGGCTCACAATGCTAATTTTGATCTGGAAAATAGTTATAGGCTCTTTCTTGGTTACAGCTTCAGCAGCAGCTGTGGGTTGTAGCTCCTCTTAGATACCTGCAAGTCTCTTAAGGTTCAGAGCAACAGAACTACTGGCTTTTCTCACTTAAACTTTCAGTCCTGGTTACTTTACTTTTGCCTCCAAAAGTTGGAACCACGACCCTCTTCTGAGATCAGAATAACAAAACTGTAGGTTCATCCTTAATCCATACATTCTCCCTTGATACTTATACGTAGCTATAGTCTCCAGTCTCCAGCAAGAATTCTATAGGTTTTCCCTGCCCAGAGCACCCTGTTTTGTACACAGCAACAACTGCAGGCTCATATTTTTTCCACAGGATAGAAGGTTTCTTCCTGGATCTTCATGGCTAGACCGCCCCACCTAAAGTTCCTAAGCCTCTGGATATCTCCTTATTTGTGCTGTAAAGCTTCACAACCTGGTCCAGGATGAGAGTAACAAAGCTAACAGTAACTGCTCATTTTTACTTCCTGCTTGTATTTAGTTACAAGCATCAGTCCAGTCCTTTGTACAGGTGATTTCTATTTTGACATTCCTAGCTGGACTTCACTCCCTGTGCCCACAAGGCTCTACCTTATTACCTTTGGTGATTTGGGCTGGAAAATTGATTCACTGTGGTTTCTCTTTGGATTTCCTGATCACCACTTTATCTGATACTATCAATTTTTATTGTAGTAATTGTAAAAAAGCTCTGGGCCCTAATGCTACCTCTTATCTTTTACTTTTGCTGGTCTTCCTAAGTTTTGTAACAATTGCTTTCACCATTAAGGACAATAGAGCAACTACAATTGGCTTCTGTCATACAATAATAATCTATCTCTTGTAAAAATCCTTATACTATTTATTATTACCATTGTTATCATGTTTGATTAAAAATTCATCCCCTATTCAGCTTTTCAAGGTGTGATATGTTTTTCTTTTAATTTTTAAATTATATGTTCTTTATTAATCAGTTCACATATCAATTTTTAATTAATTATAGAATATTGTAAAAGATGTCAGTATAAACAATTTATTCTAGATTATTTTCCAGCAGTTCTTATGAAAAAGAGAGCTCTTTTCCAGGTTATGTTTTTTGACAGTGTTGAACATTTTTATTGAATTAAATTATTTGATTTTTTCTTGTCTTGTCTGTTCTATTGATCTAGGTTTCTATTTTTTTAAACCAATGTTTTTGAGGACTGCTACTTTAAAATATAGTTTCAAGTGCTAATGTACCAATCTCCTTTCATTCCTTCTTTGGTACTTCTCTAAATTTTTTTTTAAAGTTAAACAAATCTAATTTGATAAATTTATCTAATCAAACAATGTATTCAATATTCTGTCCCTGTGATTTCCCATTTTGTGGTATGATGGAAAGAACTAAGGAAACATAAAACCTAATTCAGATCTTTGTGCACACCACTGAAATCTTACTGTGTTTTGTTTTCTTTATCTGTAAAATTGAAAGCAGTTAGATCAGAGGTCTTTTGAGGTTCCTTCTAGATGTAGATCTATGATCCTAGAGACAAATATCTCATCATCAATTTTCTAGGACTAACACTGGTCACTGCAAGTGATTTGAGTTGATTGAGCCATATTTTCTCTTTTTCTTTTTTTCTTTCCTTCTTTTTTTTTTCCTGAGGCAATTGGGGTTAAGTGACTTGCCCCAGGGTCATGTAGTTAGGAAGTATAGTGTCTAAGACCCAATTTTAACTCAGTTCCTCCTGATTTCAGGGCTGGTACTCTATCCACTGTATCCCCTAGCTGCCCCTGAGCCACATATTTTCAAGGTACTTTGTAGAAATTTTTCAAGGAAATTATTTGGACTCATGTGTTATTTATATATTTTTGTTTTTATTGTGAATCCAGCTGGTGACACAATGGATAGAACTAGGTCTGAAATTAGGAAGATCTGAGTTCAAATCTATCAGACACTTATTACCTATGTGACTCTAGGCAACTTCCATTTTTAGTTTCCTCACTCGTAACATGGGGATGATAATACCATCTACCTTACAATTTTGATGTGAGGATCAAATGACATTTTTGTAAAAAACAGAGCACAGTGCCTGACACATAATGGGTGCTATAATGTTTATTGCTTTTATCTTTTCCCCCTCCATTAAGGGACAAAGGGAATGGGAAGGGAAGTATTCCCTGAAGTATTTTCATATGGGGGGGGACAACCAGATGGAAACAAAATTCCCAAACAATAAAAACTCAAGAGTAATAAATGCAATATTTTCTTAACAAAAATATAAGTATCGCCACTATGCTATTTAATACACAAACTGAAAAAAAAGCACAAAACTATGTCTATAGTGATATCTTGATAAATACAAAAATTTTAGAACCAAAGAACAGACATTTATTAAATGCTTATATCAGGCATTGAACTCAAAGTCTGGAATGCAAAGGAAGGCAAAAAATATCCTGTTCTCAAGGAGTTCACATTCTAAAGGAGAAGACAGCATGAAAATTATTAGGCATATACAAGATATATAATATACAGAATAGAAGCAAAGTAACATCTAAGGGAAGAAGGTGCTTGGAGCTGGAGGAACCAGGACAGGCCTAACAAAAAAAGTAGAATTTGAACTGTCTTTAAAAAAGCTAAGTAAACTTAGAGACAGAAGTGAGGAAATAAAGTATTCCACGTTTGGAAGACAGCACAGAAAGGAGAGATGGAATATCTGTGTTGGAAGAACTGCAAGTAGGCCAGGGTAACTGGATCACGGAATGTGTTTAACAGAGTAATAAGCCTGGAAAGGTAATAGCAAAATTAATAAGACTATGCTTTTCATTTTGTTTACATGCTAGTTTCATAAAAATCAATTGTTAAAAATCTGTTTCCAAAATATTGAACAAAAATCAGCTGTAAAATGTTAACTAAATTTGTGACATCTAAAAGATTTTAATGTATTTGCAGGACTGTGTCCCAGTTTCTCCTCAGGTAAAATGAGACAATTAAAGTCTTCCTCTTATTTCCTTAATTTCTTTATTTCCTTTAGGTGATTCTATATGTTTTTCCACATATTTTAACAGGTGCTTACTTTTTCCCATGAATCCCAAATTGAAAAGCTCAGAAAAGGAGTAATCTCATTTTGTGAGTTATACAATTCCCCTTTGTAAAGCAGAATTAACATAGTTGATAAGAGAGGAAATTTGAGGCAATTAAGACACATAAATACAAGAGTAGAAAAGCCAGCTTAGGTCTCCTTTATGATAAAAATAAACAAAAAGCTTCTCTCGTTCTCTGGAAATTGCTATTCCATTTTTCTTATTCTATTCACTGTCCAACTTTTTTTTTTCCCTGAGGCAATTGGGGTTAAATATCAGGGTCACACAGCTAAGTAGTATTAAGTGTCTGAGGTCAAATTTGAACTCAGATCCTCCTGACTTCAGGGCTGGTGCTCTATCCACTGCACTATCTAACTTTCTTGACTAACTTCTAAAAAGAATGATTTGTGCTTGCTATCTCCATTGCCTTACTATTTACTAATTCTAAAGTCCTTGAAGTCTAGCTTCCACATTTATCTCTTTTATCTATTTATGAGACTATTTTTTTCAAAGGTCACTAATGACTTCCTGATGATCAAATCTAATATTTTTTCAGTAGTTATCCTCCTCGAACTTTTTGCACATTAGACAGATGGTAGATATATGGATGTATGAATGGATAGATGAATAATTTATTGTTTTTTCAATTGTTCAGTTGTGTCCAAATCTTTGTGACCCTCATTTGGAGTTTTATTCGTAAAGATACTGGGGTGGCTTGCCCTTTTCTTCTCCAACTTATTTTACAGATGAGGAAATTTGAGTTCTCAGGGTCTCATAGTAAGTATCTGAGGCTGGATTTGAACTCAGATATTTCTGACTCTAATCCTAGTTCTATATTTACTGATATCCAAGACAGATAAAGAGATATACTAAGATAGGTAGCTAGAAATAAAGATAGATGGAAAAATAGAGACAGATGATAAAGATAAATGGAGGAAAAGATAAAGATGGATAGATAGATTGAGGGATAGACAGATAGACAGACAGGCAGGCAGATAGATAACTATTATTATGAACCTAGCACTGTGCTATGCTTTATGGATACAAAGAAAAGGCTATACTTTCAAGGAACCTACATTCTAATATAGTATTACAAACATAAAAGGAGTAGAAAGGGGAGAAAAGGGCATTATATATGGTTCACCATCTCAGAATTCTTGACACTACAATCTCCTAGTTCTTCTCCTACTTTTCCAACTTCTCTGACTACTCCTCTGAGACATAATGTGATATGATAGAAAAACTAAACTTTGAATCACAAACATCTAATTTTGAATCCACATCTAATATTTACTATCTGTTTAAGGTAAGTCATTTAATCTTCAGCCTCAATTTCTTCATTCGTAAAATGGGAATAATGCTACTTATACCACTTTCCTCACTGGAATCCAATAAAAATAATATATGTAAAGCATATGTTATGTAAAATAAACATTATATAAAATAGTTATGTAATTTTTGTTCTTTTTCCTCTTTCTTCTTTGCTGACTCTTCTTCAATAGAGAAGTCTCCAAGACTTTGTCCTAAAATCTCTTTGTCACTCTGGATCTTCTTTCTTCTTCCTTGGTAGCATCAACTATGCCCCAAAGCTTCAATTATCACTTCTATGTAGAAGAATTCCAGGTCTATATAATTACTTCAACTCAGTTCAGTAAACATAAATTAAGCATCTATTATGTGCAATATACTATGGTAGGTGCTGAGATACAAAAACACACAATTTCTCCTCTTTTGTAACATCAGTTCTATTAGAGATTCTCTCAAAAGCACAGTGTCCCAGATTTGTTTTACAAATTGAAGGATACCCATGTTGCCAGTGGGTGTTTTGGGCGATCAGTTTCAGAATACTGAATTAAAAAATCATTCAATATTAAGAAGAACATAAGGGAAAACTGAAGTAAAATCAATGAAAATTTCCATTTTATAAAGAATGTCAAAGCACTGCAAGAGAATGCTAATTGTTTGTGGGTTGACAATCACTAGTGGAGGAAGAGCATTTTTGGCACAGGAACAAAAGTACAGTGAGAATGATGTCCTTCAGTTATACCAACTTCAGAGCTACTGGTATCAGAAACTAGAAAAAAAGGAAAATGGATTAGATGATGATCAAGAATGTCATGGGAGTCTTCTATAGAAAAAAACTCTATCAATTGAAGTTTGACTTCTGGGAAAGTGGTACAAAAGTAAGAAGGACTGGATGATGACCAGAAATATGTTGGGAGACTTCTATAGACTATCACCTATCAATTAATATAAGGTATTTTGCTCCCAACCATATCCCCACTGTAAAGAGATATCTTTTTCATAATCAACTTATATTGTGTCATATACAATGAGAACATAAAAACACACCATCATCTTCAACCCGTTGAACTACATATTTAAAAAAAAAAAAAGAGTTTTGGAAAATGGTTGGAAGATAGTGATGGAATAGATGACTGGATTAAGAAGGCAGTTTTCTGTGGCTAACAGGGCAAGATATCTTTGATTCAAAACAAGCTAGAAGGTCCAGTGATCATAAGTTCTTGAAGACTTGAATAAAGTAGCTACCATTTTATTTTTCAATTCCTAAATGCTTCAGAGAAACAAGCAATAGAGATGTTTAAAAAGGAGAAAGGAATTGTTTACAGGGTTCTCTACAGAGTGATCTGTCTAGATCCAAGGCAATAAGAAAGATATAAGAAAGCAAAAAGCAGGATTTCAGGCATTTTTCCCCCTCTCTGAGTCTCTGAAAGGTCCAATGGAAATTTACTCTCACACTCTTGAAACTGGGGCCAAACCACATCACATTTCAATCTCTATTCTCCAAACCACCCTCCATTCCCATGCCCACAACACCTTCTTTTCTGTTAGAACAAAGTTCTCATATATATATATTTTTTTTACTGCCAAAGAAATGGCATGTCCACATATAATCTTGTTCTTTTCTTTTTCACCCATTATTTTCATCCTCATTTGGGGAATTATCAGGGGCCTTCTATCAAATAAGTCTAGTGGGGTTTCAGAAGAGATAATGATTTATAAACAAATCCAACCCTTTTCACAGTAATATGTCTCTGCTAATGCAGAAATATGTTTTGCTTTGAAAAGTTTTTCTTTTTCTTCCTTACCTCCTCTCTCTCTCTTCTCCAAAATAGTGCTCTATCCACTGTACCACTTAGCTGCTGCAAGGAATATGCTGACTGAGGAAAGGCCATTGGATTTAGAAATGAAGAGATCATTAGCCACCCTAGTTAACCACTTGGTTAAGTGATGGGATAGGAAGTCAGACTGAAAGTTGAGAAATGAGTGGAAGATGAAGAAGTCAAAATACAGTCCTTTTTTGATTGATTATGAGAGGGAGGCAAGATAATAGCTCCCATAGCTCTTTAAAGCAAAAATTTTGTTTTGTGGAAACATGCCACAAAAATTAAATTTGCTCTTCTCTGGGTTAAGGTGATAGATTATTTTTTAAAATTCCCAGTATCTTTACAGATAGGTAGCCATTTATTCCTCATTAAAAATTCAAATTAACCAAGAACTCCTGTAGAATTTTAAGGGTATCTAAAAAGACTTTTCTTTCCAGGGCAAAAATGTTCAGACAGAACAAGTGCACTTAAAATAAGCTTTCTCTGAATTCCATATTTGTAAACATTTCTAAACCATCAATGCAAAATTTGAGCTGTGTGCTTAAGTGTGACCAATGGCAAAGGAAACAGACAATTTGAAACCAAGAAAAAAAATTTGCATGTAACTTTGCATCTTTTTTTTTTTTTTTTGCATCTATGATATTTGACATTCGACTTTTAGCCACAGAGAAAAATTCTCGGATATAAATCCTGTAGTTACTTAGAAATAATCATATCCATGCTTTTGGAATGGCAAAATGATATAAGCCTTGCCTGAATCTTTTAATTCACTTTGCCTATGCCTTTTGTATTAGTGTAGACACCAGAGGTCATGAGTTTTATTACTGGATCTTTATTGAATTTTGTCTATTATAAAATTTGGGGGGTAGCTCTCATGCTATTCTTCTAACTAACTTAGTAAAAATACATAGATACTTTTCTTCCTTCCTCTTTCTTTAAATTATTTTTGCTGAGGCAATTGAGGTTAAGTGATTGCCCAGGATCACACAGCTAGGAAGTGTGTTAAGTATCTGAGACTAGATTTGAACTCAGATCCTCCTGACTTGAGGGCTGGTGCTCTATCCACTGCACCACCTAGCTGTCCTTTCTTTTTCAATTTAAAAATCTTTTTATTGGACTTGAAAGACTCTAGACACATATGTATTTTTATTATTTATGCCTTTTGTCATTATGTCATAGTTATTTGGGGAGAAGATGAATGGAATCTATCTCCATGCTGAAACCTAGTAACAGAAAATCAAAGCAAAAAGACCTGATACAATTTGGCAACATATACAACAATTTGCCCTTATAGTTTCCAGCCCTTCTGCCATAATGTGGTAAATACTTTTTTTTTTTGTTTTTGCTTTTGTTTGTTTTATCTCTTTTCAGGGTCTATATTTGGTTTCTCAGCTATTCAGTTTAGATCTCTTTTAATGGTCTTTTAATTTACATATCCATGGTATATACTACATTTTTTTTTTTTTTTTTTTAGTTTGTCTCCTTTCATTCTGTATCAGTTCATTAAAATCTTTCCATGTCTATTAATGGATAGAAATGTCCAGTAAAACTCTGATCCTTAGATCATGTGAAACACCTGCCTGTAACAATCTAAGTGGAATCCTGGTGGGCCTTCAGAAATATATCATGGAGGGAGGGACTCTTTCCCACCCCTCTTCAGAATAGTGCAGGTATGAAATGTTTCTTGTTATTCTATGGTATCATGATGAAAAACTTCTTAATAGCCAGTTAAGTAAGAATTAAATATTAATACAAAAGATTAAAACAGATTAAATCTATTTTTACTTACCTAGTGGCAAGCCAGGCAAGAAATGCTATGAGCTGCTAGGCTGGGGATTCTCTTGCCCACTTGGTTATTATATGAATGAAGTCTTTTGTATCTTTATATTTATTCTCCCCTGAGAATAGGTGAATGAGTATTGGAGATAGACCAGATCTTTGAAAAGCTGAAAAAGTCACCAGAGGTCCAACAATAGGTAGAGCACAGTCTGTAAATAGCTACTGACCCATTTAAACAATAAACTATCTCAACTGCTAAGACTTTAACCCCTAGTTGAAAAGATTGATCCATTAGCTATGTGAGACTCAAAAAAGAACATACTAGAGGGAATCTTTATATAGAAAACATTTAAGTTTGAACTCACTTTCCCCAGGAAACAAGATGGTAAAGTAAAATGTGTTCTCTATGTAAGAAGTTTTTGTATTTCAGTTCTTAACTGTGTATCTCAATATCACTTTATAAAAGATAATTGATGTTAATTGGTTAATTGATAGTAAGGAGAGAACATCTAGTCTATTAATCCTGGTGAAATATTTTACCTGCCATTTGATATTGGAATTGTTATTTGCCTTTTGTTTTCAAAGAGAACCATGACATTAAGGAGAGGATCTCATGATAGGCAAGTGAGTTGGATTTAAGTGAAGGAGACTTGTACAAGATCACCTGCCTCACTTTCTCCTCCAGAGCCATCTGAGTCCAGTGGTCAGATATAGATCAAGAGGACAAGAGATGGCCCTGGATGCTATGGGAGACCCTGGCCTTTTTTAAGTTAATGAACAGGTCTCAATTTGACTTGGTCCACACCCATTGGAGGGAAGAATAACACCACACTGAATGAAGGCCCAAATGCAATGGTACTTGGAAAATATCCTCAGCTCCACAAGTTACCTCCCTAGAATCAGGAGAGGGGAGATATAGTAGCTAAAATCTGGGGGCCTAACCTGGCAGCCAAGTAGGGTTTGAGAAAATGAGTTCAATGCCTATGTAGTACATTCCAAATTTCTCATAATCATATCTTTCTATAGAGTTATATTTCATTGCTTTCATATACTATTGTGGTTTAAACTGGTCTCTAATTACTGAGTACACACTCTGTTTCCATTTCTTTGCTGCTACAAAAAACATTGCTAATAATATTTTCCTATATATTGAACCTTTATTTCTGTCTTTAACTTCTTGGGCAAACATTATTGTTGTTCAGTTAATGACTGACTTCATAACTCCAGATGGCATTTTCTTGGCAGACATTAGAATACTTTGCCATTTCCTTCTCCAGGGAATTAAGGCAAATAGAGATTAAGTTAGCAGGGTCACACAGATAATGAGTGTCTGAGGCTCTATTTGAACTCAGATTTTCTGGACACCAGTCCCAATATTCTATTCATTGGGCCACCAGGACCTACTCACTAGTCCATTTTTGATAACTTTTTGGGCATAATTCCAGATTGCTCTCCAGAATGGTTGGATTCTTTCACAACTCCACCAACAGCTAGTCCATTTTTATTATATTCTATACCTGGTCATGAATTTGTCATTCTTACAGTTTAATCTATAGGACAAATTGTCAAATCCTCTCCTTAGCAAACATTTTCTTAACCAGCTATTCACTTTTTAAATCTTTCTTGTTCTAAGTCATTGCCTTCAATGGGCAAAAGTGATAAAAATGCTATTTATATGCTAAAGACTTAGTTCTTGCCTAAGACTCTCTAATTTTAGCAATACTTTCTAGACTCATTCTAGCAGTGTCATTTCTGCCCACGTGTAGTAGCTGAAGTGGA
The DNA here is from genome assembly GCF_048593235.1 of Sminthopsis crassicaudata. Taxonomy (NCBI): domain Eukaryota; kingdom Metazoa; phylum Chordata; class Mammalia; order Dasyuromorphia; family Dasyuridae; genus Sminthopsis; species Sminthopsis crassicaudata. Next base: position 562,078,154 of record NC_133619.1, read on the forward strand.
TGGTAATCATAAGATTGGATGTGCCTTCACAATTTAGGTGTGTACCTTGTGAAGATACAATACTTCTTTATTTTTATCATCGGGCCAGAGATATCTTAAGAATATCCTTGTATCACTTTTTCTGACCATCTTGTGAGTGCTTGCCTTGTGTGAGTTCTCAATAAAATAAATTTTTTGGCAAGTATACATTTGACATTTGAACAATGTAGCTAGCCCAATGGAGTTATACTTACACAGAGCAAGTGCTCACAAGGTGGTTAGAAAAAGTGATACAAGGACATTCTTAAGGTATCTCTTAAGAACTTTATAACCGATTGTATGAAATGGGAGGGCACAAGACCACCTGGCACGGTGGGCCCTTGTCAGAGAAGTTGCTGTACTCTATGAGCAAAGCAAAATTGAATTACCTCAGAAGAAACACAAGATGTACAAGGTTAGAAAAGTCATTCCAAATGTTCACATTTATGTCTGACCTGTGGTAGACCATTCCAAGCTCATATTGGTCTGATCACCCATAGTTGGACATACTGTAACTTGACTTTAATATAAGTGGTGCCATTTTGGTCCTCTTCAAGAATGAAGGAACAATAATCAACCAACCAACCAGGCCAACAAAAAGGGCTGCATTAGTATTCCTCATCAGGAAATCACCAACCACTGCTATTCATATTTTCTTCTTTTGATCCTTGCTGGATCATATCTTTCTTATATCATTATTTCCTAAAGGATAAATAGCTATTTCCTCTTCAAAAGGTCTGATTCTTCTTTTGTAAAAGTCCCATATCTGTTACTTAGCTCCAAGTGTTCAGTGATCACTTTTCTCTTTTTTTCTTTTTTGCATCATATTCTTTTAATCTTCTGTAGTGTTCCAGTTGGTTTTCTAGAGATCTTCTGGACCAGCTTTCATTTTAGTTGAGTAATCACCACAGAATATACAGGTATTAAAGTCCAAGTTCTTTATTAGCTCCTTCAAAGTCTTGTCTTCTTGCCTGGGGCCTGGGCTAGCTTTCTTGAGCTCCTCTGGAATGTGTCTTGGTTTCTATGGAGAGGCAGTACGACCACCATGATGGTCTCTTTCTTGAAGTATGTCTCAGTCCGAGTGCTTGTGCTCCAGCCTCCAGCCACCACAAAGGAGGGAGATGAAATGAATCTCTTTGTCTGAATTTGTCCCAGCTTATATGCAGTATAAACCAATCATTATATCACTAGGAAACCATTATTTGTTGTAAGACTAAATTATCATACTGAAGTAGAGATCTATTAATCACCATGCTAAACTAGATAACCATTATCATCAATTCCACTGACTTTACACCTTGTAAGAATCCTTGTTTCAAGTACAGAGTTCTGGCTCATAACAACCTTCAAACTCCTGACACTATTTATCTTTTTTTTTTTTTTTTTTTTTGTTTTGTTCTCTGCATTTTACTTCAGTTCATGCAAGTCTATCCATATTCTGAACTTACTGACATGGGTAAGAATTTTCTCCTGTCTCTTCAAATCCATTTCCTTTGTCTTCATATTAAAGATCTCCTTCCAAAGGAACACTTGATTGTGGGAATGCATTTTTCCAGCTCTCTTTTCCCTTCTCTAGAAGGAGACTATCTGGCTCTCTGAGCAGGGTTAACAATTAACTTAGTTGTAGTGGGTAGATAAACATAAATATCATGAACTCTATGCAGGCCACACCATAAAATTTTTCATGCTCTTCATACTCCCTGAAAGCAATATTCTTATTATTTTGTTGCTTTATTTAGTACCTCTTGTGGGCTAACTCTCCTGAGCACATTGAAATTTATACTAAATTTCCTTCCCCTCTACCTCATCCTTTTCCTCCTCCTCCAAGTCTTCTCAACCTCCTTCTCTTTATTCTCCTGTATGACCTAATGATAGTTCTAGACTTTCTCTTCACTCTACAAGTCTTCCATACCGCTCTTTTCCCCTGCCCTCAAATGAGTATCTCACCTCATATTTTACTAACAGAAAGCATTTATCTTGAGCTATCCCTTCTATATATCAGAACTCCCTGACATCATCTCTCTTTTCCTTTATTGTAATTTTTGGTGAAATCTTTTCACATATCAAGATCAACTACACTCCTTATATCTTTTATTTCATCCTCTTTTACCTCCTATTGTAGACTGTCTTCATAATCAGGCTTTCTTTCTCTCTAATCATCTCTCTCTCCTCATTTGTAAATTCCTTGTGGCCTACAATTATGTCCCCCAAAAAACCCTAATCTTTAAAAAAAATTCTTACATAGCCTTCTCTTAGGGAATCATCCTTTATCTCTACTGTCTTCCATGACCCCACTCCTAGAAAAACAAAAGTTTGCTTTCATTGTCTCCACTTCTTTTTTTGTTTCTCTGTCCCTTACAATCTGACTTCTGAGTTCTTCACTCATCTGAAACTCTTTCCAAAATTAATAATTACTACTTTATTGCCATGTATAATGGTCTTTTCTCAACTTTCATCATTATTGATATTAATGCAATATTTGAAATTATTTACAATTCTCTCCTTCTAGATGTTCTTTTCTTTCTGAGTTTTCATAATACCGTTTTTCTTTCTTGAGGTGTTTTTTTTGTTGTTGTTGTTGTTGTTGTTCTCCCCTATCTGATCATTTCTCAGTTTTCTTTCCTATAATTTAATCCATTTGAGGACTGAGTCCTATATTACTAACAGCCTATTGCCATTTTGACTTGGATGTCCTGTAGGCAATTCAATCTCAATATGTCCAAAGCAGAACTTTTTACAAAAATTTCCCCAGTTACATGTGAAAACCAATATTTTGTTTTGTTATACATGTACATTAATTTTTTAAACTTATTTCCTAAGGAATCATTTCAAGAGAAAAATCAGAAAAGGAGAAAACCACAAGAGAAAAAAAAAAGAAAAAGAAAAAAAGTGAACATATGTGTTGACTTATATTCAGTCTCCATAATTCTCTCTCTGGATATGGATGGTGTTTTCCACCCAAAATTTATTGGGATTGCCTTGGATCACTGAACTACCGAGAAGAACCAAGTCTGTCATAATAGATCATGACACAATATTGTTGCTGTGTACAATGTTTTCCTGGTTCTACAAAACAGAACTCGTTATCTTTCCTCCACAACCTATTCATCTTTCCAAATTTCCGTATTTCTAACAATGGCAACAAAATCCTTTCAGTTACCTTGGTTCAGAATTTTCATCATCTTTGTCTACTCTATACAATTAATTATCAAGTTTTGTCAATTCTGCATTCCCCAACATCTCTTGAATTTGTCTTCTTTCCACTCAAAGTGTTGCCACCTTGTTCAGGATTTCAACCCTTTCCATCTTTACCACTATCATATCCTAACTGGTCTCCTCAATCCAAGTCTTTCCACCTCTCTAGTCCATTCTCCCTCTACCTAGATGCCAAAATATTAGCTCAAAAGCACAGGCTGGACCATACAACTTCTCTGATCAACAAAAACCTGATGTATAATGAACTATAGTTGTTGCTGTTTGTCCTTTGTTTTGGGGAATACCATGACATCAGAGAGGTAATGCCATGATATGCAAGTGAGAGAATTGAGTGAGGGAAGGCTGAAGGAAATATATAGTATACATAGTGGAAAGAGCAATGGACCAGAAGTGAGGAGACCTGAGTTTTCATGTAAGTTGTACCACCAACTAGTTTTATGAGCAAATCAATTAATCTCATGGAGACTTTCATAATCTATTAAATGAGGAAGATTGAACTAGATGATAGCTAACATTATGATAGGGATAAAATTTTAGGATCCTGTGATCCTATTTATTTATATCTGCCATTTCATTTTCTCAACCTCTTTGCCACAATGAACTTGATTTCTCTCAGCCTAACCCAAATAGAAGACTCTACTATGCATCATTTTATCCTAAGATTTCCTGTCTCTACTCATCTTCCAGGCCATCTGCCTACTAGAATTAATTTATTCATTCACTTGCTCATTCAGAAAACACTTAAAAAGCAGATGCTGTATTGCACTGTACCATGCTTTTCCCTATAAGAGAGTCCAAGATGAATAAAATGTAGTTTGTTTGTTTTTTTGTTGTTTTATTTTGTTTTGTTTGTTTGTTTTGCTTTCAATGAATTTTGATATTAGCAGAGAAGGACAAGATATGTACCCAAACAAATGTCATAATGGAATAAGATAGCTGCCTATAATAAAGTGTTTTTACATTATATGTGATAGTGTTATATACTATATTAGCATTATATTATCTATATTATTATAATGTATATGCTACAAATAATATATTATTAATATCACTGGTCTTCTTATATATTATCTGTAGTATAATACATACTAAAGTTAATATACTATCATAATTATTTATATAATACTATACATTATTACTAATATAATACTGTATTACTAAATACAAGAAAATCAATTTAAGCTAGGAAAATCAAGGACGTTTCATGAAAGAAATGACATTTAAACTGGGAATACATTCTCATTATCTTCAGGATCAAATATGAGCTCCTCTTTTTGGCATTTAAACACCTTCACCAACTGATTCTTACCTACTTTTCAACTTTATACTCCCCTTCACATACTCCTTGGTCCAGTTAAATTGGCTTCATTGCTGTTGCTCATGCAAAATATTTTATTTGCTATGTCTGTGCTTTTGTACAGGCCATCACCTATGTCTAGAATGTTCTTTCTCATCTCAGCCATTAGAATCCTCAGTTCTCTTCAAAGTTCAGCTCAAATAATACATTCTACCTGATGCCTTCATCATCTTCCTAATTGTTAGTACTTCTCTTCCTGATGAAAACATTGTTTTGTGGACCTATGTTTTGTCTATTATATATGTATATGTATGTGCTTCTTTTTACTTGGATAAAATGTGAATTCTTTCAGGGCAGGAACCATTTAATTTTTTTTGTCTTTTGATTCCCAACACAGGTCCTCATAAAATTCGACATTTGTTTAGTAAATATATGTTGATTCTTTTGATAGAGTATCATTCCTCTAGCTCAAAAGTGTCAAACACTCAGCCACAAAACTGCTGGCCTATAATAGTTTAAAATATAATTAGGAAATATTTATCAACATAAATAAAAATACTGTTATTGTTGAGTCATGTCTGACTCTTTGTTACCCCATTTGGTATTTTCTTGGCAAATATTTGCCATTTCTTTTTCTAGTTCATTTTATTTACGAAGAATAGGAAAACAGTGACTTTCCCAGGCTCAAACAGTTAGTAAGAATTCTAAGATCATATTTGAACTCAGGTCCTCCTGATTCCATGGCTGGCACTCTATTCACTGCACCACTTAGCTGCCTCCAAATACAGTAAAACATATATAATACTTATTATGCAGCTCACAGGGATCCTTACAGACAGATTTGTGGCCCTTGTTTCTATGTGATTTTGACATCATGGCTTTAAAGATATCTTTCATCTTCAAGGGAGAAAAAAACATTTTTGGCACACAAAGCTGATATCGGTTCTGGCACAAACACACACAAATAACATTCAATTCCTCTTCTCCTTCATACCTGGGGAATCAAAAATTTTAATCTATATTTTCCTTATGGCTATGTTTTTGGGGGGCTTGAGGAGGACCCTAAAGATACTTGGACATACATATTAAAGTTTTATTTAAGAGTGATGTTCTGGAGTGGTATCCTAATGATCCAAAAAGATAAGGAGAAACCTGATATTACCCTCAAACTGTAGGATTGGCTTTAAGGGTCATAACTTAAGGGTCATAAAGAGAAGGAGGAGTGTAAGCCCTAAATCACTGCCCCTAGGCAACTCTTTAAGACTCTAAATTGTCTAATAGTGGTTCATCTGCATTGTTAAAGGGAATTTCCGCATTGCCTCAGAAATAAGCAAAGGCTATACAATAGTTTGATTTACTGTTTTATTAGTTTCAAGATCTAAGAAAGAAATAGAGAAAATATCGATTAAATGTAATAATGCAGAGTAATAATGTGTAGAGTACTTTTTAATTAGTTTAATTGATAAGAATGTAGATTAAGCTTAACATTAAATTTACATGTACGTTTTCTCTCTAATAATTATTAAACATTTACCAGCACATCCCAATTTAAAGGCACTATCTGCAACCAGCAAATCATTTGTGTTTTTCTCCACCATAGCTTCACATTTCCAATTAGTTAATAAGCATTTATTAAATGCTTTCTAGTGAAATGGTTTATAGACACTAAAATCCACATGCACCATACATTTCAAGGACTTTTGAGACATTTTAAATCAATCAAAACACAGATTCATGTAATTTAAAGTTAGAAGAGACAGTATATATCCTGTAATCCAACTTCATTTTACAAATGAGAAAACAAGATAGGTGAAGAGAATTTTTTATGCCATACAGTAGGAAAAAGAAGTAAGGCTTGAGCTCAGGTTCTGGACCCTAAATCCAATCCTCTTTCTATTAGACCCTGTTGCCTCCTGTGTTTAAATATGTCAGAACAACTACTTCTTTTTGATGTGATCCTCATCCCCACCCCAACAAAAAATGAGTGAAATGCATTTTTGTTATTATTTTGCTAAGAGATTAATTTCTCCATTATTATATCTATCTCTGAATGTGGTATCAAAACACTTGGTTGATATAGAATCATATGGGTTGCCTTCGGACCCAATAATCACCGTGGATTTCTAGGATATAGGACCCTGCCAAGAGGGAGTACAGAGGCTACCTCGACCTTTGGTGCCCAATAAGTTTTCTGCCACGTTGCAGAAATGCCCTTGAGCGATCATGGGAAAGGTTCGTTTTTTGAGGGTCACAGCTAGTGGCTTGTGAGTAAGGATGCCTTGACAGGGCCTCTCGGTTGCTAGAATGACTGGATTGGCTCTCCTCCCATTGGCAGATATCATGCATACATAAAGCCCATGAGCTACTTCTCTGAATGGCGATTGGGGATTGCCTACTGTTCACATGCTGATCATGCTTGCAAAAATGTATATCAACAAGGCTATTCAGCATAATAAACTGGACCCTTTTCACACTGTATGAGTCTCCTGCCTCTTTTATTTCTCACTTTTGAAATCAAAGGGCACATAAGCAAGTTTCCTATCATATGTTTATAAGGAGACTGTTTATAATGAGACCACATCAGCTTTATTTTAGGGTCCTAATTTGTTATCATTACAACCTGTGAACATCTCTTTTAACTATTATATTCACTGGCATCATTTTTATCTAAAATATAAAGTATTTTATCTTTGTTAATGCTGTGACATTAATGATGGAGTAGGTAAAGCAATGTTTTATTGTTTGGTTTTTTTTTTTGAGGAAATGGGAACATCTGGGTAAACTGATTTTTGAAGTTAACAAATTATTAGAAAAAATATTTTTTTAAGACTTGGGGGGACAGATGGAAAAGTCCTAGGCAGTTCAGGATTGAATACATGCAACTGTTGGTTGAAGAAGATGGTGGGTTCTCTGCCTGATACAGGATCCTGGTGAATGAAGGTGGAGAAAAGTGAATCCCCATGCCTTCATTATTGTATGTATAGAAAATCATTTGCTGTCTAGAGGCCTACAAATCAGTGAGGGAACATTTCAATAGGCAAAAGAGGCCCCCCAGAGCAGTCAGCAGAGATGAGTGACAAAAAGTCATGGCCCTTTTTTCCTGGAATATATGAAAAGTGTTAGTTCACAGGAAGGGGAAATAACACAAATTTAGAGCTAGAGATCATCTAAATAGATATCTTTGTCAACAAGGGGAGAAACTCTGTGAAAAAAACAAAAAACAAAAAACAAAAAAAACAAGGGGAGAAACTGAAGCCTAAAGGAATATTATCCCTTGTCCTAAGTCACACAACTAATAAGTTTCAGATCAAGGAACTGAACACGGGTCTTAATTTTTGATCCAATATTCTTTTCACCACACTAAGGAGGAAGATAATGAGGAACAGAAGGGCTTGGCAAGGCAGAAACAGAGTAGAGAAGAGGAATCTCATGCTATCTAGCTGGGGACAGAATGCTTGCCTCACCCCTTAGCATTTCAGGAAAAAGGATCCTATTTGAAATAGGGAATTTACGTATCAGAACTCATCATTCTATCTCCTACGCTTTTCCAATCCCTAATAACAAAGGTTATGAACATCCATCCTCTTTACTAATAGAAGTATTACTGTAATCATCAAAGGCAGGCACATCTGAAAGACACATTTCTTCCTCAGAGGTTTGAAAATTATCAGTTTCTATTAATTCTCCAGGGCAATAAACTCTTACTTATGGACTGAATAGTCTTCAAGATGCTTTGAGCAGCCCAAGTTAGAGAATATTCCAATAAACACTTTGTTCTTATATGAAGTACTCTATAAATATTTCAGATGTTTTATCAGGGCAGAACAGAAAACAAACATAAAACTTTTGAGTACTCACTTGTTCCTCATAAATTTCAAACTCTAGATCACAAATATAAAGATCAAACTAAGGTCTCATGGACCTGATTGATAGTTCTGGTCTTTCCACTTAATGGCTATGTGACTTTAAGTTATTCACTTGACCTAAAATATTAAGAGCAAAGAAAGTTCTTTAAGATCATTTAGTTGAACATTTTATTTTATATATGCATAAGTAGACCTTTCCTCACCCAAAAATTAAGACTAGTAATTAATCCCTGCTTACCCCACAGAGTTGAGATAAGCCATAAGATCACAGATAGATAGCTGGAATGTTCCAATAAGTCACCTAAGGAATCAAACCCTAACATTTATAGGTGAAAACTTGAGTCCTCGAGGTCCAGCACCATGTACAGAAACATGTAAAGTGCTTCAAATTGTTCTCTAGAATACATTCCAATTCACTGAAAAAGTCCAAGGATTACTGCTCTTATATAACTTTTACTTCCTTAAACTGTTCAAAGGATCCCCACATTATAATCCATTACTCCTTTGTTGGATGTGAAGAAACCAGCTTGTCTAGAGGAAAATGAGAACAAGGAAGCTTTTAACTATAGGCTACTAGTTGAAATTCAGGTTAGGTAAGTATGCTTACAGTAGCACTGGCCAGCTCATGTGAGTAAAATATATATAACTCATTCATTTTATCCCTGAACCTTTTCAGACTCTTTTTAATACCATGATATTAGCAAAATTTAGAATTGGAAGTGATCTTAGGGAACATTCTAATGAATTTTTAAAAAATTTTACAAACAAGGAAACAGTAAACTCAAGAGTCTAAGTAATCTGATGAAGGCCATTAAGTCAAAATTTGAACCCCTAGCACTTGCATCTTCCCCAACATTCCCCTAAACAGAACAATATCAGAGTTAGTGACTCCATGTAAACTGCTGGGCTATAGTGAAACAAAGGATTTCCCTGATGGAGCAAAACAATAATAGTTCACATAGTCTTTTTTCTCATCTTGAAATATCATGATGTCATGCATGCTAGCAGCAACTAAGTGGTGTAGATAATAGAATGATAGGTCCAGAATCAGAAAGAATTGAATTTGAATACTGCTTTAGATGCTTTAGAGCTCTGTGATCCTAAGCAAATGAGCCCCTAACAATTACATGCCTCAGTTTCCCATCTGTGAGATAATTAGGTAGGCCTTGATGACCTCTGAGGTACTTTGTTGCCATAAGAATAATATTATATTCATTAAGCCAATGATAAGAAAGAGAAGACATGATCATAAATTTGTTTAATTTCCTTTTTTCAAAATATTCTTGATTAATGAGGGATAGGGGAAGAATGACAAACTTTGGAAAAAATTAAGCATTTCCATAAACTTGCTGGACAGCATTCAATGAAAAGATAGATTATTTTGAACAAAGAGGGCAAAACTTTTTACACTAAACTTTAAAGGAAATGAAGTTATGTAAGTTTTCATATTGAAGGATTATCATAATCAAAGATAATATGAACTGACCCTGACTTCTCTTTAATAAGAGATAAGAAAAGAAGAGACTTCTATATTATAGTCAATTTTGTTAATGCTTTAAATAAATTTAGTAATATCCCTATGTCACTGACAATCCTGCAAGATGCCCTTATCCTTCTGCTTGTATATAATGATTTTTATTTAATTAGTGTATGGCATCCAATTATCTAGATGCACTCTATTCTTCTGCATCTGTATTTTCATTATATCTATTCTGAGAAATAGAAATTTGTTGTTCAGTCCTTTCAGACTGTTCACAACTCTAATTGGGATTTTCTTGGCAAGGATACTAAAGTGGTTTGCCATTCCTTTCTCCAGTTCATTCTATAGATGAGAAAACTGAGGCAAAGTGACTTGCCCAAGATCACAGAACTAGTAAGTGTCTGAGGCTAAATTTGAATTCAGGAAGATAAGTCTTCTTGACTTCAGATCTAACACTTTTACTGTACTTTTACCCCACTAGAGACAGGAGTCCTAGGTTTTTAATCCTGGCTCTACTTCTAAAAGCAAGTCATTTCCAAAGATTCTTTGAACTTCAATTTCCAGATTTGCAAAATAATTGTGCCTCATATTCAAAAAGGCTTTAAAATGTACAAAACACTTCAATTACAACAGAGCTGTGAAGTATTATATCTATTATTTAAGGATAAGGAAATACTGTCTCAAAGAAGTGAAACTATTCACTAAGGGTCACACAGTGCAAAAACTAGCTAGGATTCCTACACCATGCTGCAATCTATGAGAATCAAATTAGATGATCACTCAAGGGTCTCAAATCCTAAAATCTTAGGATTCTCTCTATCTTAGATTGCTTGATAAGGTATATAACATAGTTAAAACTACAAAGGTAACCACCAACCAATATTTTTGATGTTGCTTCCATTTGATCAAGTAAAATCATCATGGATGAGCATTTTCTTACTGAAAATAAATGACAATTCTTTCAAGATCAGCAATGGAAAAAATATTAGAAAAATGTGGGTTTGAATACCATCTCTGACATCTCCTATCTATGCAAACTTTGGGTAGGTAATATCTCATAGCGTTCTGAAGATAAATTGAATATCATGTCACATATTTTGTAAGACTTAAAGTTCATTATAAATATCAATTATTATTATCAATAATCATTTTTGTAGTTCTAATCTTATGCCAAATCAAAAGTTTTTGAAAATCTCTTATGATATTGAACCTTTGTTTCTGAAAAGAAATAACAGACTTTTCCTCCATTCATCACTGGGAAAAATACAAGTTTCTTTTAAATATCTAAACTGAGTATCCTACCAGAGTATCTTATAAATAATGTTTTCTTTGAAAGGTGCCCCATGAATTCATCTCAAACAAAAGGAAAAGAAGCATTAATCATCATGAATGTAAAAAAAATTGTCAAGCTAAATAGTTTCTTCCAGTAGGAAAACAAATTGTTATGTTCATAGTAGGACATTGAAAAAAACTCAGAAAAGCATCCACTTAAAGTAATATTTTTTATTAAAATACATTTAAGACAACAAAATTATCTGTTAATTGATGGAGAATCAAAATAAAGAATAGATATAAATACTGAAGTTTAAATCACAAAAAGCTTTTATAACTAGCATCCAGTAACAAAATAATTCTCTTGATACAAACCTGGTTGTAATAAGGATAAATGAAAGTCTTATATGACAATTGTATTAGCATAAGTAAAAGAAAAAAATAACATTATCAATAAGTAGTCTATCCAATGAAGCCAATTAAAATCTAGTTTCTTTTTAAATGCTGCCAATATTCTGAAGATGCAGATGTCTATCTCATCTCTTCATTTTATATACAATTTTTTAAAACTTTAAAATGTAAAATAATCACAAAAACATAAGTCACTTCAGCAAATTCCAAAAAAAAAATTTAGGATGTTAGCTAACAGCAGTCTGTTAGAAAAATTTCTGTCTTTTTAAAAGAGAGTCCAAGAAGAGTTGTGAAGATTGCTAGTACTAATTACTTAAAATCATTCTCAGAATACTTTTTTCACCTATGAGCAAATCAGAGGTTCTCCATACATTTATCATACATTATTTAAAATCAATAACGATATATGAGGTGGTCAAGTTGCTTTTTTATAAAGCTTTTATCTCATTTAAGTAATACCTAAAAGTCCAAGATGTATATAACCTTGGAACTCATGACTATCAGCCCCTTTTAAATACAATCTACTAATACATGTTGTGGTTTTGTTTGACAAGCTGCCTCACATGGATATGCCCAACAATAAGAAGTACTACTAACAAAACAAATAAGTCAGCTAGCTATATATTCTGTTCCCTTTAAATCAAAAGGAATGAAATAAATATTAAATGCTTACTATGTGCTAGGCATTATTTTAAGTGCTTTGCAAATATTATCTCATCTGATTCACATAACTGCCCTGTGAGGTAGGTGCTATTATTATCCCCATTTATAGATGAGAAAACTGAGCCAGAGGAGGGGAGGAGGGAAGGAGGGATGAAGGGGTGAAAGGGGGTGGGGGGTGTTAAGTGACTCACCCAAAATCACACAGCTAGTTAAATGTCTCAGATCAGATTTGAACTCTGAATTAAACCCAGAAGACCTCTCTACTGAGGTTAATCCATGGTGTTTTTAAAAAAGCATGTGTAAAAACAAAGAACTGAACATGGAAATGTCTTGTCAATCTAAACAATATTTAATAAAATTCCAAATGCACCAGAAGTTTGCATACTATTTACATAGATATTAGTATATGCTTTGTACTATGTTATGATACAGATATGTCTAAGAAGCTACCCCTCAAATCTTGCTTTCCTTAAATATCTCTCCTTTCTCAAAATATATATTAGAACAAAATATTCACAAGTGGAAAACACATAAAAATTCCTGTCAATAGTATTATTTAGTAAAATGGGCATTTATCTGTTAGGAAAAATACCTATAAAGGAGGGAAGGCTTGTTCCCCTAGTGACAAAGAATTTCTTAATCATACCAAGAGCATCACTTTCATTTCCATACTGCTATACTCTCAATGGAATTTACAGGGCAAGCATTAGGTGAAATATAAAAGTTTTAAGGATAAAATAAATATATTTTCAAAGACATTGAAAGCAAAATACCCAGGATCCTGGCCGTCATTTTTTAAAAATCTATTTAAATTGGGGATACAAGATTTTGCCAGGGTGGATGTTGAAATCAATGGATGCATGTATTTTGAAAAATAAAAGGCTATTATTTAAAAAAAAAAAAAAAAAAGAATAAAACTGCCCTAAGTCTTTGGGGGGAGTGGTGAAAAATCTGTTTAAATAGGAATGTTTCCTTTCTTCCTTCCCTCCTCTGACAAAAATGTATTTATAAATGAACTAATCAAAGAAATATTATTTCGAGTTTACACTTGAGATTTCCAGCTATTTCCCCAACATCCAATCTAATAAGCATTCTCTAGAGCATAACCAAAGAGATTGGAATCTTATCTATCTTTGTGATTGATAACTTAGGAAGAGATCACAGAAGGAAAGTCAGACAGACCAAGGTTTTGGATGACTGCCTAGTGAGAAGGCAACTAACCTTCAAGGAAGGAAGCAGATTTATACTTTAACCCTTAAAAGGATGAACAGTTGAACAGAATTTCTTGCATGGGCCATAGAAATTGAGGGAATTATCATTAAAGAAATTATCTTTATAGAAATGAGAACATTAACTTTATGGAAATAGAGAAATCATCTTCATTAATCAGGCCAATAAGTCCTTTCATTAAACCTATTTATATAAATTTCCAAGAAGTCAATGGAAGTTTAGTAAGGAAATTCCTTCTTTTACAGGGAATTAACCTCATCTTTCAGCACCTGTTAATTAAACTTCTTGCATCTCCATTTCTTAGAAAACTAGAAAAACTTGTAATTTTCCATCTTCCCTACTACCAGTGTAAGGAGTTTACATATATATTACTTCCTTTTCTTTTTCGAACGGGGATTTTTATTTAAAGAAAGTTTTTTTTTTTTTCTTTTTGCAACCTTCCCCTTTAGCACGCACATGCACTAATAAAACATACACTGACCATATATACACAGGGAAAGCCTACCCGGAAACCTCCAGCAAACAACTTGACAAGAATGACACCAAGACAACACCAACATACTTTGCTTCAAAAACATATGGAATGCGACAGACAAAACGGGTGCCTGACTCACATTTGGGGAGTTCACCCTCTGCGCCTCTATTCTTAGAGATGCCCAGGGGTATCCCAGCAATTTTTAAAAGAAAAGAAAAAACCCACCCCAGAACTAGTTGCATTTAAAGCGCAGCACACTGCCTAAAATCTCCGGCGCCGGAGAGATCCTAGAGATAACAGGGGGGAATGCGACAGGAGAACTAAGCTTGGTTACCGAGTAAGGAGCGTCACAATAAGAGGTAGAATGGTGTTCACCAGGGTTCTGTAATTCAGCGGCATGTGGCACTAGCGTCTCCTCCTGCCCCTACTGCCTCCTGGCCCCATTCAGGGGAGGAGGAAGGTGAAGGGCCCCTGTGAGCACTCGGCTCTTCACAGCTGCTGCAGCAGCAGAGCCGCCAGCACGCTCCTCTCCTCCTCTCCGGGAACGCGCCTCCTCCTCGCACTCTCTCCCAAGCACTGAGCGCAGTCCTGCCCGTCCTGCCCAACCTTGCCCAGCCCTGCCCTGCCCTTCTCTCAGTTTTCCTGGCAGGGCTCTCGCGGAAGCCCGTGCGACCTGCCTGGAAGGTGCACGCGCTGCAGCTGCAGCTGGGGGCAGGGCTCCCCCTGTTGCCAAGGGCCGGGTCTCCAAGGACGCAGGATTCTAACCATAAAAGAGAGAGTGGGATAGAAGGAGAAACTGGGACCAACGTCTGGAGGGACCGGGATTTTGAGCACAGTGGGTTTCTAGAAAAAAGGAGTACTTACTACTTTCTTGGAGGCATCCGGGGATAGTGCGGAGAGTAATCCAAAGGCAATAACTCATTCAGTTCCTAGGAGAGGTGAGCCTTCCCTTGCGATCCCTTCCCAAGTCCCTTCTCCCTTCCCTCTCCCAACGACTCTTTCATCCATAGTAAGTCCTAAGGCAACATAAAAACAAGTTAGTCTCATCATTACCACTCCCTCCGGTTAGTAGTTTATACCTTAGCCTAGTTTGGAGACCATCCTGTATTTTCTAACAGTACCAGGAGGCTCTTAACAGCTTCTACCTAATAGAAAAAGGTTCTATTGTATTTTTGCCAATGGATGAGTCAGCTTTTAAAGGACCAGCCTAGCTAAGTAGGTGATGAATTCTTTGAACATGGCCATCTATGAAGTCAATTAAAAAAAACAAAAAAAAAAAACTATCCGCAGACCTGATAGTCCCCTTCCACTTTCACATCGTAGAGATAGGTTAGAAGAACAGAAGATAGAAGATTCCAGAATTGCATTTTTTTGACCTATTAATATTATCTTAACTTTATTCTAAATGGTATACAGATGATACTGGAAGAGTGTGGGGGAGTATTTCCAACTCAACACACTGCCTGGCATATAGGAAACCATTAATAAAATGTTTATTGACTGATTGTCTAGGACATCTTGGGCAAGTCATTCATGTATTGGAGGCTGGGTCATAAGTAAGAGGGGGGAAAAGTTGGTCTAGAAAACTTCTGGGCTCCCTGCCAGATTTAGATTTATGATATTATGGTCCTTGTCTTGTGACTGAGAACTTGACTGACTAGTAAAAGAAACAGACTACATCAAAACTGATATTCTCATCGAAGGAAATCAGAAAAGACATTTCAGGCTTACCTTAATGGGACAATAGGATCAGCAGAGTTGGTCTGATAATCCCCCAAAGGCAATAAAACATAATGCAAGGAACCCTGAGTCATCTCATCTTTCTATGCTTGTGAGACAAAATGACCACAATGATGAGTCTTGCAGCTTCTGCACCAAAACATGCAGCGAAAGTCAAGAAATTCTGTGATGAACTTGACATCTAATCAATCGAGCATTTATTAAACACATACAAAGTTCCAGGCACTGCACTAGATATGGGAGTTTATAAAGACAAAAATGAAATCAATCCTTGCCTTCAAGGAGTATATAATCTTTGAGAGGTATACCTATAATTAATACAAAATTAAATTAATACAAAGTAAAAATAAAAGTACTTTTGGAAGGTGACACTAGTAGTTGGGGGAGGGGGGATAAGGAAAGAAGGAAATGACACTTAATCTGGATTTTGAAGGAAGCTAGTGATTCTAAGAATCAATGGTGAGAAGAAAGAATATATTCCAGATAGAGGAACCTGACTATGTTTAGGAACAGAAGGGAAATGGAATGTTTCATGTAAGGATAAGTAAACAGGTCAGTTTTGATTAGAATGTTAGCTATCTGAAAGGGATTAAAGTAGAATGAATAAATCTGGAAAGGTAAGCTGTACTATGATGGACTTTAAATACCAAACAGAGAAGTTTGTATTTTTTCTTAGAGGCAATAGAGAGCTTTTTAAGAAAAAAAGGAACAGAATCATAGATCTCAAGATTTCAGAGGTCAACTAGTCCCACTCTTTTCTTTTAGATAAGGAAGCAGGCACTAGGATGTTAAATACCTTGGCCAAGATCATTTTAATAGTCTTAGATAGAATTTGAACACAGATTCTGTGTTCTCTCCCTATTATCATCTGTATGCTTTAAGAATAATATTTTGGCAATTGTGTAAAGTATGTTATAAAATTGGGAGATCATTTATGAAGACTAAGATTGCAATATTATTGTTTAGCTATTTGGGTTCTGTTCAATTCTTAATGACCCACTTTGGGGTTTTAATTGATAAAGATACTAGAGTGGTTTGCCATCCAGCTCATTTTACAAATGAGGAACTGAGGCAAACAGAGTTGCCCAGGGATACACAGTTAATAAGTGTCTGAGACCAGATTTGAACTCAAATACTCCTGATTCGGGGGCTAGCACTCCTATCTACTTTGCCACTCAGCTACCCTCTCTTCCTGGTTATTTAGTTTAAAGATAAGAATAAAATCTTGTGGTCTAACAGTTAAAAATATTTGTTTAGCCATAGCTTGGGAATTATGTTGAAAAAAGGCTATACAATAGGAACATCATTGTTGATTGAGCTATGCATAACTTCTCTGAATCAAGTTGTCCTCCTCATAGCATGATTATATTCAAGGATATGCAGTGAAGACATCAGAGTTGATAAAATTGAGTACAGTATCCCAGTTTTTAAGTTTCTTCCCTATGATGTTCCAGACATCAGGGAAGAGTTCCTCCTGTTTTTTTCATACTTAGGTGATTAGGAAAATATTTCAGTGGCCTAAGCCTCTGATCCCTTGGATCAATTTATTGATCCTGTACCTTTTAAGAAACAAAAGTAGGCCAAAGGGAGACAGGGAAGGGATTGGACTTTGATGCAGAAAAGTGGGAAACAGAGACAAAAATATTAAGCTTAATTCTCTCCATATCCCATAAAAAATAGAATAAAATAAAAGTCACTCTAAGGAGAATGCCAAAAAAAAAAAAAAGAAAAAAAGAAAAACCCTAAAACCCACACAAGGCAGCAAATCAAGATCTCCTTGCCAGTTCCCCAAATTTTTAGACTTAATGCTATTTCCTGCCTTTAAAAACATGACAACTTTAGGGTTAAAAGATAATACTTCTATTATTTTATTTCTTTCATTAACAAGTTGTATTAGGTAATAAAGATTTTTGTTTTGGGGAGAAAGTTCATTCAATGTTAGATTTCACTATCAGAGATTTCACTAATCCTATGAAATTGTATATATATATTTAAAGATATTTTTAGAATTATTTTGGGTTTTTTATGTAAAGAAATTGTACTTTGATGTACTTAACACAATTATATACTTAATTTTTATTCTAGAGAAACATGTTAAGATATAGTTTTGATTAGCTGCCTTGGAGTTGCAATTGGAATATTTCAAAACCTCATCAATTCTGCTTTAGTAGGAATGCTAAGAACTAAAATCCAAAAAAATAGAAATAACAATAAAAAGCAACTACAATTTAAATATAAACTATTTATAATGTAATTGATAATTTTTAATAATATGGAAGATGATAACAAGATTAAAGTCATCTTTTTAAACAGTAGTAAAACCAAGGAACAAGCATCAAGTCCTTACTTTATTTCAGGCAATATAAGTGCTGAAGATTAAAAAAAAGAACTGAAAACAGTACTTGTTCTCAAGGAGATTGCATTCCAATGGAAAGGCAATATATTTATAAATATGTGCAATCCACATGCAGAGGACAAATAAGATAGCCTTAGACAAATAAGGAACGCTCTGGCTAGTCAGGAAATTGGGAAAGGACTCTTGTCTGAGTCTTGAAGAAAGTGAGAAATTCCAAGAGGGAGAGATGAGGAAAAAGAATAAATTCATGGGAAACAGCCAGTTCAGACACCTGCAAAAGTGGGAAATTGAATATTCTATGTAAGAATGAGCAAGGAAGCAAGTATGGCTAGACCATAGAGTGAATGAAGAGAATAATTTATAAGAATGATGTGGTTAGTGGCAGTGCAGAGAGTTGAGATGTGAGAATCCCCTTCTGATTGGTGCAGGTTCAACATGAAAGAATTTACGAACCTGAAATATTAGTAGCAAGAAAAAAAGTTTTATTGGCACTGAGAAGCCAGCTTTGCTAGGAAAACTGACTTCCTCTGTGGCAAGGTCCTGGCAGAGAAATAACAAAAGGTTTTCAATGAGAAGAGAATGTCTTGGAGTCCTGGCAGGCAGCTATGCCAAGGAGAGAGATTTCTTGACAAGGCATAATCCTGCTTCAGACATTCTGCAAAGAAATGAGTTTAAAATTGTCTTTTTTAATAAGAAATCAATTAAATGAGATTCCTTCAATGTAGTCACAGCCGCCAGCTAAGCAGGAGTGGTCCTGGACTAATTTTCAACTCAATAGAAGGTGCAACTAGTCTCACCAAGATAACAGAATGAAGCCACTTTATCTTGATTTCCTGAGATGGGCTTCTCCCTGAGGAGAGTTTCTCAGAGTTCACCCCCATGGCTTCCTTTCCATAGTCAGGGAGGACAGTTTCAGGGTTCCCTCCATGAAGAAGAATTGAAAGGATAGATGGGACCAGGTAAAGAACTTTAAAGCCAAAAAAGAAGAGTTTCTGTTTGATCTTGGAGGTAATAGGGAACCAATGGCGTTTATTGAGGAGGGGTAATATCATAAAATCAGTACTTTAGGAAAATCGCTGTCAGCTTTAAATTTTACAGTAAAGCATTAAAAATAAATGACAGAGCTTCACTCTTTACACATTTCTTCAAGGACTAATAAAGTCACAGGTATTCAATATTTGTATGCATATCTTATTTATTTTTAAAGCTTTTTATTTCCAAAATATATGCACCAATAATTTTTCAACACTGACCCTTGCATAGTCTTGTGTTTCAGATTTTCCCCTCCTTTCCCCAACCCCTCCCCTAAATATATGCCTATCTTTTTAAAGTAACTACAAAATATTTTCAAAAGCACAATTAATTTTTTATTTATGTAAATTATGACAATAAAGGGATTATGTGCATTATTAGTTTGATACAACACATTTTCCTTCTCCCACTTCTCCCTTTAATCCTCCTATGCACTCACTCTATATACCCATGCATTGAATGCATTTTCTAAGGACCTGAAAGTACAAATCCATCAAGCACATTTCTAATTTGAGGACACAAATATTGTGATGCATTTTTAACTGATGGTCTTGTCATTGATAAAATGTAAAATCAGATGTTTTGTTTTTTTTTTTAAGGTAGTCAAATATCATAACAGATAATAGAGAGGCAGGCTCAAAGAGGCAGAGACAGTTCCATAAGTAGTAAGTGACAAAGCTAAGATTCAAACCCAGATATTTTTAATCTAGATGTGTGTTCCCATATCACTTAAGACAAGTTTCTCTGGTCAGGTTTTCCATATGAAATGTGGAAAAAAAGAATGGGCTTCTTTGATAGATTGTAAAAGCAGTTTCTTTTATGCATAGGTTAGAATTTTCAAGGCTTTAACAACTTTACTTTTTAAAAAATCACAAGAAAGAAGGAAAGAAGGAGCAGAGGGACAGAGGAAGGAACAGAGGAAGGGAGAAAGGAAGGAAGAAGGAAAGGAGGAAGAGAGGGAAGTAGGGAGGAGGGGAGGGAAGGAAGAAAAGAGGAAGAATCATAGGAAGGAAAAATGGAAGGAAGGACTTATTAAGTACTTACTATGTGCTGGTGCTGTGCTAAGCGCTTTACAAATGATAATTAATTTTCTCTCAAAATAATCCTGTGAGATAGGTACTATTATTAGGCTCATTTTATATTGGAAGGAACTGAAGCAAAGTGACTTGACCAGTCACATAGCTAGTAAGTTTCTTACTAGATTTAAAATTGGATTTTTCTAATTACAAAGCCAACACTATCCATTTTGCTATGATAAAACAACTTTATAGATATTAAAACTTCAATTATATGTCAACAGTCTGCGATTTCATTTGGTGTGTTTCCTTCATCTCTCTCAGATGACAACCAACCCCTCTATGACTTAGTGGATAATCTTTCAAAGTTTCTGTGACATATATACACACACATAAACATAAACATATACATATGTATGTTTGTGTGCATGAATGTGTGTATGAGCACACATATATGTATGTATGAGCACACACATGCATATGTGTGTGTGTTAAAAATTACCACTCAGTTTGTTAATGATTCTGTCCAAATTTAGCTAATTTTATCCTCAGACAACCTATTATTATCTGTATTCAAAGTCTTTATATCTTGATAAAGCTTGTTAAATGTTGTATTCTTGCTGGCATGACCTTAGAGTTCAATTCCAAACTATTTTGAGTTTTTTTTAGAATAGGATTTTAATAAATGATTTGGGGCTTTAGAAATAATTAGTCTTGAAAACATTTGCTCCCAGTGACAATTTTTTTTGGTCATTTTCAAAATTGTGAAAATTTTGACAATTCAAAAATGTCAAAAATTTTCAAAATTCTTTTTTTATATAACTTTTCTTAGGCAAACTTTAAACAATGCCATTTTTTGGCTTTGAAAATATAACTACACTAGAGAGCACTAGTAAAAGAGGTTTGAAGAGCCAAGATAGCAGAGAGCAGACACATATCTATCTGACCACCTCTGAGCTTCCCTCAAATTTATAGCAGATGAAGCCTCTGAACTGGTTTTGGAGGAACAGAACCACAAATGTTTGGAGTACAACAAATTTCCATAAGAAGATACTTTGGAAGAACTTCAGAAAAGTTCTATTTGAATCGGGCAGGTGTAGAAGCTGTCAAGAGTGCAGGGAATCCTGGGGCAAGAAGCTGGGGTGAGGAGCCAAGGCTTTGTAGGATTTCAATATTTCACTAAAAATTAGAATTGAACAAATGGAAGTGAATGACTCAATGAGACTTCAAGAATCAGTCAAACAGAAGCAAAAAAAAAAATGAAAAAATAGAAGATGGAAAATGGAAAAGAAAGATATAACTACTTTGGGGTTAAAAGATAATACTTCTATTATTTCATTCCCTTTAACAATTCAAGTTGTACTAGGCAGGAAGGATTTCTGTTTTGGGAAGAAAGTTCATTCAATATTAGAAAAAATATCACAAATTTTATCAATCCTGTAAAATTGCGCATATTTTTTCTAAAATATTTTTATTTATTTTTTCATGTAAAGAAATTATTCTAAGTATTTAACACTATAAATTTAATTTTGTTGTTCCAGATAAACGTGTTAAGATGTAGATTTGATAAGCTGCCTTGGGATTGCAATTACAATATTTCAGAACCTCATCAATTCTGCTTAATGAGGTCTGTAAGAACAGAAATTAATTTTAAATAAAATGCTTACACTACCAAAACTCCTTCGAAAACCTCTGCCTCCAAAGTCCAACCTTAAACCACTTCATCCAAAGAAAGGAAAAAAGCAGCCAGGTACGTAATATTAATCATAGAACCCTTCAATTTCGATAAAAATAAGAGTTTCAGATAAATACCAATGATAGACATATTATACACTTCAAGTGAATATAGAATAAAGTAAATAAATGCTTCCTGACACCTAGTCTGATTCCAATTTACATCTCCAAATTTTAATCTCATTCCTAATCCCAACACAAATTCCCCTCCAGATAAACTGGTTCAGCATGTTTTCTAAACATTCTATATATGTATCTTTATGTCATTCTTTACACCACTGGCCCTTCCTATCTTGATCACTCATCCAGCTGGCCTGGAAGTTTGATTTCTATGAAGCTTCCCTAAATATCACTAACAAATTTATCTTTCTAAAGCATGTTTAATCACATCATCCCTTTTTTTCCACTCCAGCTTTATGGAACTTTGATATTAAAGGAAATATAGATGTCATCAAATCTTGACTTTCTTCTCACCACAAGGAAATTCACAGAAAAGTTGGGTTAATGATTGTATCTTACCTCTCCCTTTGAATAAATCTCTTAAACACAGGGATTATGATATCTCTTTCTCAGAAAAGAGATAGTTAAAGAGATCGTTAAAGCAATTCAAGCAGTTATTAAGCACCTGCTATGTATCAAGCACTATGCCAATATCTGAGAATACAAAGAAAGGCAAAACTTAGACTACTCTCAAGGAGTTTACAGTCTAATGGGGAAGATGATATACAAACAACTATATACAAATGATAGCTACCTACATAGATGATGATATTTAGATGTACATATAGGTATTGAAATAGATTGATACTGTCTTAATTGATCATATCTACAATTAACTGATTTTTGTCCTGCAATTGCCTGCTGTGATTCTTTGTCTCTGAACTTAATTTAGAAGTCTAACTCTCCTGTAATGGAGTTTAGAAATCTACTTTTCATGGTTCTATTCTTGTGTCAAGGAAAATAGTTACACTTGAAGGATATAGATGGACACAAGGCATTCTGGTTTAGAGTCTCTATACAACTAAGTTATCCTTCAAGAATGTCTGGTTTTATAACCAAAGATATCTGACTCACTAACTCTATCCTTGCAGATGCAGCTGGATTCAAATAATGAACATTTCTTAGTCACAGGTGGGAAGGAGGGGGTGTGGCTAGCCTTAATTTCCAATTTCCATCCAATTTTCTTCTATTTGTGATGCTAACCTGTACTCACCAAAGCTATTAAAAAGTGCTATTAACCCCATAACTGTTTTTTGTGAGGAAGCTGAGATCCTATTTTCTGGTAAATTCATAATTTACTAATAAATTGTGTCTTCTGCTTGGAACTTTGTGTCTCAGTCATTTGCTTTTTTCAATTGTTACAATATCCATTTATCCCTATTAATATCTATCATTTGCATATGGTTGTTTGAATGTTGTATACACTTATTCATCTATATAGATATCTCTATATCTTTGTAAGGTATGTCACAATATGTAAAGCTATTATTATTAATATTCATGGGAAGTAAGACTATAAGGCCTAAAGGAATGGATGGATCATGAAAAATTAGTTGAAGAAATAGAGATAACACTGTAGTCTAATCATTTGAAGAGACTGACAGTGAGTAAAAGGAAACAAGAAGCAATGTGTACATGTACAAGAGAATATGATTGATATCAGTGCCCCAAATCTTTGAAATACATTTTACTGAAGTCTAGCATGTAATTAAGAATTTTCCCATGCTCAGTGTTCTGGTTGATATCAAATGATCACTGATTCCCAAGGCTTTCATCATTTCCATATGTCAATTAGTTCCTCTTTACTGGTCAGAGTATAGTGTAAAATACCAGTTCTGTACTTGGTTCCCTTATTTTCTAAAATCTAAAACTATCAGTAAGAGAAATAAAAGATAAATGTGATGCTTTGGATTTCCAACTTTGATCCAAATAGTTGAAATCCTTCACCACAACCATGTTTTTCTTTTGTGCCAACCCACTAATCACCACATAATATATGAATTATTTGAGCAATTTTAATGCCATTTAAGCTATTTGGAATAACCTGCATATGAATTGTCAAGTTACTGCTTCCCTGGTATACCTAAGCACTATCCACTTCTATGAAAAAGCTGGAGAAGGGGAAGACATCTTCCTACATAAAGAAAATATTATGAAACATGTAGGTAGTAATGAATATTTTTCTATGTAATTATCAGCAAAAAGAATAACCTGACTAAAACAGAGGGTTTCATGTTGTGAAATAGTGGAAAATGAATGGATAGGTAAGGTGAGAGCAGCTACAGGATGATAAGGAACTACAGTTTACTCTCAAAGATCACACGGGTAATGTTCCTAGAAAACAGTGCAAAAGTAAAAAATGCATATACATATATATACATATACATATATATATATATATATATATATATATATATATATATATATATATATATATATATATATATATGAAAAATAGGGTTTAGGTTCCTGTGACTCAAAAATTGTAATTTTTGGCTAGAGATTGAAAATACTTTTATGCTTAACAACTATTTATAACAAAACATTAATTCTGATAATTCCTAACACAATAATCATGAAATAGCCTGTTAAATGAAGTACACAAAATAAAATTACATACAAAAACATACAAAACATTTTTTCTCTCTAGTAGTTCCCTAGCATTCTGTGACCTTTCATACTGATATCTCAGTTTAAAAACTGATTTCAGACAGTATTCATTTATCATAACCCATGGAATCTACAATCCCATAAATGCTATATGTAACAAATTTCTTAGAACTAAAACATTTTAAAACTTGAATATTACCTTCCACTGTGTCAGGTAACAGTGTGAAAGCATTGTATTGTTGTAAACCTTTCTGCCTTCGCCACCCTATGAAATCCAAAGAAGAGGAGGCTACTAGCAGTTTAGTTGATGCTAAACCCCAAGGTCTCAACATAATCTTTGATACTCTGTCCTTCATGGCTGGTGGATATAGGTGGATAGTGCACTATCTTGAAATAAACCAACAGGAAGTCTGCTTTGTGAGCTAATTGAGATCCTGAAGGGATAGAATATGGGAACAAAACAGAGCAGAGGCAAGTTGACATTTAACTTTGAGGCTGTAATTAATGATAGGACCAGTAAAACATCTAGTAGTATACTGGCAGCTTCACACACTTGTGAATCTATCTCTCTTTTTTTTTCTCTTCTGTGTATAGCTACAAATGTGCATGGTTGCCAACATGAAAGTGAAAATGAGGTTATTAATAAAGCATACAAATGCTTGAAGTTGTTAAAGTTAAACATATAAATGTTGAGGATTGATCATATTTATAATTTAATGTGGAAGAGTGATATGATCAATTTATAAGGCAAATGATTTTGGTTGCCATTTTTAGGCTTATTCTAGGATGGAGGGAAGATAAAGCTATTTTATAATTTTTAAAGTAAGGGAATTAGAGCTATAGACTAGGATGGTATTAATGGAAATGAAGAGAAAGGGACAAAACTAATAATTATAAGAAAAACTGATAAGATTTTGTGATTAGTTGTGAGGAAGCAAGAAATGGATGCCACTGAAGAATTGGGAGAATTATAGTGTTATGAACAGAATGAGGATTCAGAAAGGAAAAAAAAACACTAGTTTTTAAGGGGGAAAAAGAGTTATATTTTAGACATAACTAGAATTTTTGTCAAGAAATATTTACTTAGGATTGAGAGGAAATGACAGAATCTCAAATGTGAAGTGTCTTGAAGGTAATTAGACATATGCAACTAAAAGTCTGGTCAGAAGAGAGGGACTAGAATTATAAAGTTGAAAATCAGACACATGAAAATTGTAGATAAATTTATAGATGCCTTACCTCCACTTCATTAGTTCAAATCCAACCCTTCCTTTCATACCCAGATCCTTCATAAAACTTTCCTTAATAGTTTACCCTACAGTAAATTTCTCATTACTTTGAGTTTTTAGCTTTTACTATTTATACTATTCATTTGTCACTTAATCACTAATTGCCCTTTGACATCTCTTCTATTTTTATCTTACGTAGATATTTAACTAATTTTTCTCCCTGATCTTTGTGTTCATATTTATACATATGTGTGTGTCTATGTAATAAGTTCATCAAAGGAAAGGGTCAATTTGTCTCCAAATAAATACAAAATTTCATGGATGAATAAAATCTCAATATATATGCTATATTAATGCAGTAATCTGTTAGTATTATATTTTCTTGACCAAAAGACATATTGATTAATAAACATAATTCGATTTTTTTTTCTTCCTTTCCCCTCTTCCCACTCTGCAATTTAGCTTTCACCAAGCAAGTATCCAAGCAAAAAGATCTTCTTCAACCTTGTCCCAGTAAAATTATTCCAACTGAAATAGAGAAGAATGGCTTTTTTGGAAGATTTCCAAAGAGAAGAAAGCAATCCCGGATCCATATCAAAAACCTTTTTCTTAAATGGCATGCAAAAAGACCTATAGATCCTGCATCAAGGCTGTTTTTAAAGAAATATCCAAGGTTCTTTATGCTATTTCCAAACATTAAAGATAGTGGTTCTTTGTATTTGCCAAGTGACGATTTGATAAAATATCGAAGTTCAGAAAAGTCAAGTGAGCAACGTAAAACAAGACACTATTTAATGGATTCAACCATGTCTTCTGAGACCTCAACATCAACAAGTTCCCAATTAGGAGTTTCCCAATTAGGAATGCCCCAATTAGAACCTTCATCCAGCTTCATAAAACCTGACCTTGACCATTTAACTACACCAGATTCAAGATGCTCCTCTAGATTTGTGGATAGACATGAAACTCTGTCTAAGAAAGAAAAAATGAAATGGTATGAAAAACTGAAAGAACCTCATGACACAATGAATAACCAAATTTTTTCATTTGATGATCTACCAGCAACTTTAGAAAGAAAGCCTATTTCACAGTATTTGTTAGGTAAAATTCATCTAATCCTATAGATAATTTTTAGTTTTTCAAAAATTTTATGAAATTTTCTGTAAGATCTATACCCTATACTTCTAAGGAAATATTCCTTGTCTATGATGATTTACAAAAAGTATGGGAACAGCCATAGGGAGTATATAAATTTCCTCCAAGTTCCCAAACCCCCACCAAAAAAACAAACACAGCTTTTTTTTTTTTCCCTCCTAGATATTTTTCGTAAAGAAGAGGAAAAAACAGACTTGAAAGAACCCACACCAATAGAATCTATAAACCGTTTTCCAGGTAAATTATTTATATTTACATTTCTCATAAGACAAGGTAAGAAAAACTACCCAAGGACAGGCAAGGAGTGAAGAATAGCAAAATCTTCAAACTTTCTAGGGACAGGAATATTTTTCTTTGGATATGTATTTTCTTTAGTGTTAAATAACATATATCATTAAGCATAGAACTATGTGAAAAATCTTAGTATTTAAATTTTAATTTCCACTGAAACTTGGATTCATAGATAATGTGTGTAACTGAGCATTAACTCTTCATCAGATATTAGTACTTATATTTAATGTTTAATCAGTTCAAATTTTGATATAGCATCTCAATGGTAACCTTTTTTTCTCAAATAGTTATTGTTTCTATGATGTGTTAATTATTCAGGATATTATTCTTTAGTTTCCTTTTGGGTTTGTATCTTTTTCATTGTCCTGTTTCAATTACTAATTTTTCTTTTATGTTGTCTTTAAAGAATATATTTGAATTTTCTAACTCTTGAATTTGTGTAGATAATAGTTTTCTACAGGAGACTTAGCAAAGTTGATGGGCTAATAGGTGAAAGACATTGAAAGGTAAAAAGAGAGGGACTTGTAGAGACAAAAAAATTACACTTTTACCTTAGAATCTGATTTATTGTTACGTATTTTAAATCTCTTATGTTTTGTTGAGCACATGACAATGCTTTTTATATTTTTGGGTTTTTTCTATTTCATATTTTAAGTTTTAAGTACATTGAAAAAAAGAAGGAAGGAGACTGAGTTTTGAATAGCGAGTTATATATGAAGAGTCCAGTAAGTCAATTATAGACTGTTTTGTTATTTTTGTTTCTAGACATTCATCTGTACAGTGAAAGCAATGAATAGTATTGAGAAAAAAAGCCAACTTTAAAATGGGAAAATGGGTTGTCTTAAATATTGTGACCTCAGCCAGATGAACAGTTGATGTCATCCCTACAGAGTGCTCTCTGGCTCATCTTTAAACTTATATTCAATATTATTTGGCATTTAGATCTCCTTTAAAACAAATATTTTTTTTTTAGATTCTATAGAATCGACAGACTCTGAGAAAGAACTTGTTGTGTATGGTGAAGGTTATTATAGAGAATCAACGCAATTTTTAGAAGATCAAAAAATAAACCTTGCCAAAATAGCTATCTTGAAATGTCAAGAATTTGGAAGAAATGCACTTAGTTTAAAGGTACAATATTTTTCAGTGATCATATTTTTTAGTTTTTTTTTCTTTAATCTTTAAAGTTAAACTACTTTAGATGATACTTTGTTTTTGCAAATGAAACTTCCTTTGAATATACACCTAAATTTTGATGGACCAATAGTATTACATTAAAATATTACTTGCTAATGCATCTGTTTGAATAAATAAGAGCTTAAATTTCAGTTCTGTGCATTTAATATTTAGTAATTTCATTTAAAGTAACTTTAATGAACTCTCCATTATACAATATGTTGAGGTAATAGTAGTATTGCATAGGTGACAGCTATGAGTTGGAAGCTAGCTGTGAGATACAATTGATACACCTCAACCTTCCTTAGCCCTCAGTTCTCAGATCAGCCTAAGTTTGGATACCTCTCTCTTTACTACTATCATTTCTTCTCATCTTATTAGAAATTACTATAGGAATATCAGTTAGACCATACAGTGAAGATGATTTTTGGAGATTTCCCCCTCCTATACTTTGGGGAAGATGTGGTAAACTAGGATCAGAATGCTTGTTTTTATCTGTTGAACTGGTCTATATTTTGTGAGGTTTGCAATGTAAGTTAAGAGAATAGAAGAAAAAAATGCCTAATTAAGATTGTGAAGGTGGTAGCTACTTAACTAGGGAAGAACTGTTGTTTCTGTCTCATGTTTGTTGACTATTGCTATAGTCTTTCATTTTGGCCTAGTTTTTCTAATTTTCATATCTTTTGGCAATTAATTTAATGATTTTTTAAAAAAATTGCATTCTTGGTTAATTCTCTGCTTTTCTGTTTTATTAGTATGTGTATACTGTGTCTAGTCTATGTATATTGTATCCTTTTCCTGTGATATAGCATGTGGTCCTAACTGCTGAACCTCTGGAGAGTAACTGCTCACATTTAAAATTTGCAAATTTATTTTCTTGCTCAAATGTGAAGATGATACAATTACCACAACATTCATTTTACAGGTAAAGAACTGAGATCACTAGAAGTGTCAAAACTCAGATCTTTTGACTTTGAGCTCAGTAATTTTGCCATTCACTGTTCTTTGGTGCCACTAGCTCAAGTAATATGTCTGTGTGTCCAGATGTTTATTTCTAGTCATAATTAAAATATTGAGACTGCTTCAGATTTAGGAAACAGAGCATATAAAAGAGTAAATCTCTTGTCACAAAAATTTTTTAATCTGTCTTCTCTCTACATGATCACTCTAGTTGAAAGTCACTTGAGTTGAAAGGAAAATTCTTCATTTGGACTAATGAGGCAGAACTCAGGAAAAAAGAAAATTAAAAGAAAATTAATAAGAGTTTATTATAAGTATGTCAGGTTAGCAATCAGTTGACAGATTGATTACTGTAATGTGGTCAGATTAACAATACCTAGCTCAAAATAAACGTGACAAATTTACAATGATCATTCTTTTTGGCAAAAGGTAGATTTATTTAGGCAAAAAGGTTACAGACAAAATGAAGGGATGCAATAGACATCAGGAATGATAAATACAATATATAGTTGGGAGAGCATAAAAGGCAAGTTCCCTGAGAACTCACAATTCACCAGGAAAAAGGAAATATTCCATTAGGTGGGAGAAAGTCATTGACTGGCAGGTTAGACTGACCAGAGATAGCTAGAGTAAGGAGAAAGGAACCATTAAAGGGAAGGTACTATATGGGGGAAAAAAAGAGTACCTCAGTGTGTACTTAGTCCGGAAAGAACTTATCAAAGATCTTCCTCACAAGTAGAATTTATAGGGGAAATATAGCTTTGTGAGTTTTTCTGGGAAACCAGAGAAGTAAAAGCATGAAATCAAGAGGAAGGGGTCAAGAGCCAGATGGAATGTACCTGCCTAAAGATATGCTAATATCTCAAAAGGCTGTTTAAAGATACCCATAGATTGGGAGTTGGACAAAGGGTTAGCTAAAGAATTCCTTCCTAGATAGTCTGGGAAAGTTAAATTCCCATCAAGGTTATCTCAAAAGTTGTGAATGTCTTTAAAGATGCTAACTGGTTGGTTGGTTGGTTGTTGTCCTTCATACTCAAAAGAGAGGACCAAAATAACGTGTTAGAGTTGAATTACAGTGTGTCTGACTGTGGCTTATCAGATGAATACAAGCTTGGAATGCTCTGCCAAAGGTAGGACACAAAAAATTGCTATGACCATTTGGGGTAGTTTCTCTAATTTTGCACATCTCACATTTCTTTTGGGGTAATTCAGTTCTGCTTTGCTTGTAGAACACAATACCTCCTCTGATGAAGAACACTCCATGATGGGTGGTCCTGGGACAGTTAGGTGGAGCAGGAAACAGCACCAACCCTGATCTCAGGAGGACCTGTGTTCAAATATGACCTCGGACACTTAACACTTATTAGCTGTATAAGCATGTATGATGACTGCATTAGCACCCTGGATACCTTAGAATCAGCCGGAGTTAGGATAAGCAAAAGTTTTTATTCTTGGTCTTTAGCAGTGGAAGTCAAGGGGAATGGATGGGTAGGATCTCCAAGACCTCTCCTCTTCCTCTCCCGCCTGGCTAGTCTAACTGTACCTCCTAGTCCCTCCCACAATTCTCTGTATATACTAAACGATTGGGCCAGCACAGGATAGTGGGAAGGACCATTTTCCAAGCATTCCTATAGAGTATTGTCCAATCAATAATTAGCCCCAACTGCTCGATTGTCCAACCTCAGTGAACTGACTCAAAAGAGTTCAGCCCTTTACATCCCCGCTTTCTTTTGTTTTAGAACACAGGTGGTCACACCATCCCTGACTTCTCGGGAAGGGAGATGAAAAAGCACCAAAGGGAAATGGGGATTGTTAGTGGGTTTCTAGGCTGAAGGGTCTTATTAGAAACAAGTATGCACAAACCCATCAGCATGGGGGGTATTACACAAGCACATAGCAACAACGCACAGGCTATTAGTGATGATTCTCCCCACGGCCAGGGCAGGCTCAATGTGGTGTAACAAACATGAATTGTACATGCAAGTAGTGATATAATAAACAATATGAATCAACATGGTGGTGTAAAAGATTTCTAGAAGTCCTAGAAGGAGAGTATGTAAACAACAGTCACACATACACCTTCTTCAGCAGCCAAAGATAGTCCAAAACCAATCTATTGTCCATTACTTCATGTGTCAGGGAATCCAATGATCCCCACAAGTTTTTGAAGTCCCACAACAGTCTTTTTTTATGTGTTAGGAAATCCAATGATTCCTGCAGATTTTGAAGTCCTGCAACAATTTTATCATTTCTCAGAGAATCCAATGATTTCTGAGGGTTTTGAAGTCATACAAGCGTGGGCAAATATGTTCACTATTGGAAACAGGATGGATGAATTAACATAGACTCTGACGTCACAGGATCTGGGCTTTTTCCTGACAGGGAAGAGAATAAGGCACATTAACTAAAGATCAGTGATAGCTTCAAAGCAAGGCCAACATGTATTGGGAACTTAAAAGACATTGAATAGGTCTACCTCAGCAGAAGAATTTGCATCCTTGCATTTCAGTTCCTCTCCAAGATAGCAAGAAACATATTAATTTGTAAGTAGGGGTACATACTTCATACGTAGGTGGTAAGTGACAAAGAACAAGTAATGCAAAAAACTGCAGACAGAAAACTGTTACCTTCCCTAATAGAGCCTCCCCTAACAAATGATATACAAGCAGAGTTAGGAACAATGGATCACTGAATCAACATAACTTTCAATAATACCCCATTTGGTGCTACCCATATATAAGGAAGAGATTGAACAACAAAACAAAATATATGTAGTTCAGCATCACATTCAGTCATCTATCTCACCTTTATTCCCAATTGCAACATTCTAATGCCTGCTGCTAATTATGTCAAATTAGTGGCTATAAGAGACAGGTTAGAAAAAAAGTATCATAAATCATAAATCCCATGTTTCCATCAATCTCATAAAGTTCAATAAATTTAGATACAGAATCAATCTCATGGACCAAGAAAGATAAGCCTTGTTAAATAGGCCCTGAGTCTAAGCTAAGGCATGTTACAGATTAAGCCACTTAGAGAACATACCACATTCTTTTTTAGAGGGGAGATATACATATCACCAAAGTCATCAAGAAAACTCAGTAGACATAAATACCATGAAATAAAAGACTAAAGTAATATAATAATCATCAATATCAAATAACAGCAATTCTTCTTGTACCTTGGTAACCCAATACAAATATTCAGTTAATCAGCACATTTCATCTTGAATCCCAGATGTGTCATGTAGATAGGTATCTGGTCTTTGGAAGCATCTTCCCCTGGACTTCCCAGAATAGGTGGTCTGCTCAGGCACACCTCTAGAGTGGTCTCCCTCCAATAGATTTGTTTCTCTAGCTCCAAGTCAGCTGCAAAATCATAGGTGACTCTAGGAACAACTTTTGCAAAACATAGTACAATTCTTACACCCATACATTGTTACTGAAAATAACCATAGTTTTGATTGTACAGATCTTTCAATGAGGTTTTAAGTTTGCTTTTTTAGTATACTTGTCCAGATTTGCCTTGGTTTTCCTTATAAGGAGCATTTTTTTTTTGTAATTTAATGACTTCAATCTCTGTCTGAAGTGATCTTTGAGCTCAAGAATATAAAATCTGACACTGCTTCCATTTCTTCTCCATTTGCCAGGAAATGATGAGCCCAGTTGCCATGCTCTTTGGTTTTTATTTAGTTTAAATTTTTTTTTTAATGTTAAACCCCACTTTTACACTTTTTACTCTCCTATTTTACCCTCACCAAGAGGCTTCTTAATTTTGCACTTTCTGTCATCAGAGTAGTATCATCTGCATATCTGAGAATGTTGATATTCTCTGGGCAACCTAAGTTCAGGTTTTTGATTTATCCAGCCTGGAATTTCACATAATGTACTCTGCATATAAGTAAGTAAAAAAGGGGTGGCTAGGTGGTGTAGTGAATAGAGCTCCAGCCTTGAATTCAGGAGGACCCAAGTTCAAATCTGGTCTCAGATACTTAACACTTCCTAGCTGTGTGACCCGGGGCAAGTCACTTAACCCCAGCCTCAGGAAAAAATAAATAAGTAAAAAAGATGAAAAGATACATCCTTGTCCATTTCGAATCTTAAACCAATCAGCTGTTCCATGTAGGTTTAAATATTACTTCTTGGCCACCATACAGGTTATACATAAAGTCCAAGCTAACTCTCTGGAAGGCCTCAGAATCAGTGAGAGTCCAGATCAGTCAAAGTCAGGATCAGTAAAGTCCTTGGTCTTTAGGGGGAGAAGTGAAGGAGGCAGGCAAGCTGCCACATGCCTTGCCAAAAATGTGTCCTGGATTATGGAATCTGGATTCTGCAGCCTCTCTCCTCCCCATCCTGCAGCTGAGTGACCCTGACCTCTCTCCCTCAACCCTCCAATCCTTGCCTATGATTACCTTACTATCACACATTCAGCAAGCACCAATGGTGAGGAGAGCCATTACATTACCATATCATCTAAGTATATGCTTATAGAACCATAATCTCACATTGAATAGGTAATTAGCCTTAAGTGGTCTGCTGTCTGATTCAAGTACACCTTTAAAGAGTTTCAGCTCTCTACAATTCCTCAGGAGAAAAGTAAGATGATTTGGTATTCCCATCTCTTTGATGACTTCTCACATTTTGTTGTGACCCACACACCTTAGTGCTTTATTGTAATCAATAAAGTAATATATATTTTTCTGAAACTCCTTTGTTTTCTCCATAATCCAGCAATTATTTGCAATTTGGTCTTTAGTTTATCTGCCTCTTTGAAAAACAGAATGCTTTTATGAAAATTCTTGATCCACATATTGCTAAAACCTAGTTTGCAGAATCTTAAGCTTAACCTTGCTGGCATATGAAATGCTGATTTTGTGGGACGTCTGCAAACTGCTGTCACAAGAACCATTGGAAAAATGCAGCTATAACAATTATGATAAGACAACTGGCTAAGGAAAATGCTAATGAGGTTTGCGGAAGAATTATATGGGGACTACACAAAGATGCTCCTTTAGAGAAGATAAGTTGCTGTGCCACAGTGGACACAAATGCCTATTATACCCAGATTATGATGAAAGTGGGAAGACAGGGTGTCCCTCTTGGCAAGGGACTTAGACACTCACCAATTCTTTCATTGTGAAAAAATTGGGCATGTGAGAGCTCAAGGTAGGTATAAGGACAGGGTGAGAGAATAAGACCTAAAACCTGATGTCCAAAATGCAACCGAGGTTTCCAGTGGGCCTCAGAATGGAGATTGACCCAGGGAAATGAGAGGTGGGACCCAGCTCCAAGATAACAAACAAAAGAGAGGTGGGGCATAATGGTAGCCGAGGTTACACCTTTAAAAGTTCAGGACTCTGATGTGGTCAATCAGCAAAAAAGCAATCAGATGGGAGAAAGGGATTACAATTGCAGAGAATATAGGCCTTTTTTAATCACCCTGATCACCTTCTTTTATGGTGTTTTTACCCCTTTTTTGAGCAGTCAGGGAAGATGTGATCACCTCCTTTTGGGGGGTTCTCATCTCCTTGAGAAGTCAGGGAGAGCATGACCCCTTCTGTTCAAAAAACAAGAAAAAGCAGATGATGTTATGGGCCAGAACTCTGAACTTGAAACAAAGAATTCTTGCAAGGTACTAAGTCAGTGGAATTGATAGAGACAATGGTTAAATCTAGTTTAACATTGATTTAATCTTACAACAAATAATGGTTTCCTAGTGATATAATGATTGGTTTATACTCGGTGTAGAGCATATAAGCTAGAAGCCTCAGCTAGGTTGATTCAGAGAGATTGATGGAGTCAGAGACAGTTTCATTCCATCCATCTTTATGGTGGCTGGAGGCTGAAGCACAAACCCCTCAGACTGAGACAGACTGGAAGACAGAGACCATGGTGTTGGTCCTCCTGCCTCCCACAGAAACCAAGACACATTCAGGAGGACCTCAAGAAATCTGGCCCAGGCCCCAGGCAAAGAGATAATAAAAATTTGGACTTTGGATTTTAACCCCTGGCTACTCATGTGGTGATTACTGAACTGAAACGAAGGCTGCTCCCAAAGACCTCCAAGAAAACCCAAAAGAGAACATTACATTTTTCAATTTTAGTCTGAAGTTTGCAATAATAAGCTTATGATCTGAACCATCACCAGCTCTGTCTTTTCTTTTTCTTTTTCTTTTTTGCTGAGGCAATTGGGGTTAAGTGACTTGCCCAAGGTCACATAGCTAGGAAGTGTCAAGTGTCTGAGACCAGATTTGAATTTAGGGATTCCTGACTTCAGGGCTGGTGCTCTATCCACTGTGCCAACTAGCTGCCCTTCTAAATCTTATTTTAACTGTATAAAGCTTCTTTTGGGGTACAAAAAGTAAAATTGGCCTTATTTTGATATTGACCCTTTTGTGATGTGTAGTGACCCTATGTAGAGTTGCCTTTCAAAAAATATTTGTTATGACCAGTGAGTTATCTTGACAAAAATTTGTTAGTATTGCTTCATTTTGTACTCCTTGGCCAAAGCTGTCATTGGAATTGTTATTTAAATTATCTTTTGATTTCCTAGTTTAGCATTCTATTCCCCTATAATGGCTGTGACATTTTTAAAAAGGTTATTTCTAGAAAATGCTGTAAGTCTCCATAGAACTGATCAACTCTGGCAATCATCAGCATCAGTGACTCGAGCAAAAGTTTTATTGTTGTGATGTTGAACAATTAATTTATCTTGGATTTGAATAGATATTATTGTGTCATTTTCAAGATGATACCCCAGTGCTTCTTTTCTCACTCTTTCAATGACAACCAAGGCTATTCCAAATCTTCTAAGGAGTTCTTGCCTACAAAAGTATATGTAGTGATCACCTGAATTAAATCCGCCCATTTCTATCTATTTAATCTATCACTTAATCCCCAAGATGTCAATGTTTAATCTTTTCTTCTGCACATCAGTTTATCTCAGTTCATAGATATTACCTATACAATATTGATACTTGCAACATCAGATTTTCTTTTTGTTACCAGACATAACTACAATTGAATTTTCATTTGAGTGGAGCTACTTATAGTTGTCTTTTGCTCTTCTTCAATGGCACCTTCTGAAATAAGGAGTTAATCTCCTGGTATCACATCTTTTATCATTTTGATACTATTTCTGGTGTTTTCTCGACAAGGATACTGGAGAGGTTTGTCCTTTATTCTCCAGTGAATCATCTTTTGTCAGAACTCTATCTTATGACCTTCCATCTTAGTTGACTGTATATGGCATAGTTAATAATTTTATTGAACTATGCTAGCCCTTCTGCCATCATAAGAAAGTGATGTTAATGTATTATAAGTAACTCTCTGTTGGACAAGTTTATAGACATAGATATACCATTTTAAGGACATGTAAAAAAAAGTTTATTTCAAACACATAATAGTGATGATCTTGCTTGGTTCTAAGGTGATTTTTTTCTCTCAAAGTATCTATAAAACTTAATGTAAAGTTCTATGCCAATATTTTATTAAATTAATAAATGTTACAATAACATTGGTTTAACTGT
This sequence comes from Sminthopsis crassicaudata, assembly GCF_048593235.1. Taxonomy (NCBI): domain Eukaryota; kingdom Metazoa; phylum Chordata; class Mammalia; order Dasyuromorphia; family Dasyuridae; genus Sminthopsis; species Sminthopsis crassicaudata. The sequence continues at coordinate 562,114,909 of NC_133619.1, forward strand.
TATCTTCATTTCAACAGATTTTAAAGAATTAGATGATTTTTTAAAAAGGCACCTGATCAACTTAAAAGTGATGTTATATCTAAGAATCATATTATGTGAATAAATTTTTAAGTTAAGAATTTTTTTTAGTGAAGGAAAAAATTGACTAATATATTGTATGTTATTGATAGCTTTTTGTTTTTAATTTCTTCTAGGGTTTCTTTATTAATAAATGTCCAGACTTAAGTATTTTGGCAGATCAATTAGTATATCTTAACTTGTCCTACAATAATTTATCTATCTTTCCCCCAGAGGTGAGTCCATTTCCAATTATAATTAGTGTTAAATTTTTTTGATATTTTGTTAGCAATCTATTGTTAATTAGTATCACAACTGGGAAGAAATTCATTAAAGTGTGCTGTATCCTTATTATCTACATCTACTGGGGAATGGAACTGATAATAAGGAGTTTTGAAAAGCAGGAGAAAACCTGTACATATTTAAAGGCAACAAGGAAAGAATAAGTAAGGAGAGATTAGAGATGAGAGGGAAAGAAGGTTCAACCTTCTGAAGGAGACAAGGAAGGGAGATTGAGATTGAGGCCAGAGGTAGAAGGGCTAATTCTATTAAGAAGGGGCACCTCTTCCTCATTGATAAGAGGTCTCCAGGAGAAGAAAAGGCTCAAGTCTGATTTTGTAATATAAAAGGAGGAGGATTAGATTTGTTCATGTTCCTCTGAGGTTCAAAATTAGGGAATAAGTAGGTGGAGAGAGAAGTAAATTGTTCCCTTCCCTGAAATTATATGTTAATGCCATTTTTTCTTTTATTGAATTCTTGCTGATCTTTTTGGGCCCAGGTCAATGGCCATCTCCTTTACAATAATAATAATTAACATATATTAAAACTTTAAAGTTTACAAAACACACATATGTTATATCATTTGGTCTTTACAAATATTCTTGTGCAGTAGGTGCTCTTACTTTCATTCCCTTTTTATAGATGAGGAAAATGAGTCTGGGAAAGGTTGAATAATTTGCCCAGAGTCACACAGGTAATCAATACTTGAAGGTGTAGGATTCAAATTTAAATCTTCCTAATCTAAATCCAAAACTCTATTTTCTTTTCTTTATTTATTTATTTTTGCTGAGGCAGTTGGAATTAAGTGATTTGCCCAGGGTCACAACAGCTAGGAAGTGTTAAATGTCTGAGGCCAGATTTGAACTCAGGTCCTCCTGATTTTAGGGTTGGTGCTATATCCACTGCACCAATTAGCACCCCCAAAACTCCCCCAAAACTCAACTTTCTAGATCACATATCAGCCTCTTGACAAATCTCTCCAAATACCCCTCAAATGGACATAATCTCTTCATTTTAATTCTCCTTAGCATGCTTTTTGGATTTTCTTTTATAAAATCACATTCTTCCTTATAAGGTATTTATTTTATTTCCCCTTATTATATTGCCATGTCCTTAAAAAATAGAGAGTATATCTTACTCATTTTTATTTTCCCAAATACACATTATAGTTGCTCAATTAGTATTCATTATATGAATGGGCAAATCCAAATTATCCAGTATCCTCTAGATGAGAGAGGCATCCCTACTCTAGGATACCTGACCCAATTTCATAAGCTGTAATTTTTAGCTGGGCACTATTAATAAGCCTTAATTGGGAAGATAATATAGTAAGAAAAGTAAAATGAAATTGAAAGTCCTCTACTTCATTGAATATAAACATTTTCCCCTGAAGGATTATACTCAGTTTTGCTGGGTAGGTGATTCTTGGTTGTAATCCTAGTTCTTTTCCTCCTTAGAATATCATATTCCAAGCCCTCTAATCCTTTAGTGTATAAATTGCTAAATCTTGTTATCCGGACTGTGATTCCATTATATTTGAATTATTTCTTTCTGGATGCTTGCAATATTTTCTCCTTGACCTGGAGTTCCAGAATTTGGCTATAATATTTCTGGGAGATTTCATTTTGGGATTTCTTTCAGGAGATGATAAGTAGACTCTTAGAATTTCTTTTTTTACCCTCTGGTTCTAGAATATCAGGTCAGTTTTCCTTGATATTTCTGGGAGATTTCATCTTGGGATTTCTTTCAGGAGATGATAAGTAGACTCTTACTATTTCTTTTTTTACCCTCTGGTTCTAGAATATCAGGTTAGTTTTCCTTGATAATTTCTTGAAATATGATGTCCAGACTTTTTTTTTTTTAAATCATGGTTTCCAAATGATCTCTCCTGTATTTATTTTTCCAGTCAGTTGTTTTTCCAATGAGATATTTCACTTTTTTCCCTATTTTTCATTCTTTTGGGTTTTTTGTTTGTTTGTTTGTTTTATTGTTTTTGGATTTCTGTATTTCTCATAAGGTCATTAGCTTCCATTTATGCAAGTCTAATTTTTTAAAAAGCTATTTTCCTCAGTGAACTTTTATACTTTCTTTTCCATTTGGCCAGATTAGCTTTTTAAGGCATTCTTCTCTTCATAGACTTTTTGTACTTCCTTTTACATCATTATCATTTCTCTTCTTTATTTTTTCTCTACCTCTTTTACTTGATTTTCAAAATCACTTTTGAGCTTTTCCATCACCTGAAACCAATTCTTATTTTTCTTGGATGCATGTGTTTTGATGTCACATGGTAACTTTCTTTGGTCAGAATCTTTTCCCATTGTTTGCTTATTTCCTCAGTTTATAACTCCACTTTTAACTCTTTGTTAAAGTAGGGCCCTGTTTCCAGAGCATAGAGTACAATATCCCAAGCTTCAGGAATTTTGTGCAGCTGTTTTCAGAGATCCTTCTAGGAATGTGTAAGTTTTCAATTCTTCCAAGGTGGTATGATCCAAGGTGGAAGTATATTTACTACTCTCCTGGCTTATGAGTCTATGAGTGACCACAAGCATTCTTTACTGCCCTATAACAGTGAGAAGGGTCCACCATCTACTCTGGCTGTAAGTTCTAGTATGTTAGTACTCCTCCTTGCCCTGGGACTGTGAGCCCGGACTGCATCCCAGATCTGATTATGGACAAAACCACAGAGTCCTTTCTCATTGTTAATAAAGAGATCTCCTTTTGACTAGCTATTCAATCCTCTTTGTGTCTGTGAGGTGAGGCTTCCAGAAGCCACTGGTTATTATCACTGCTACTGCTGTCAATTGAAGACTTCCAGGGCCCACTCCTGGTTTGCTGGTGTCCTAAGGCACTCTCACCCTTGTGATACAAACCTTATGTGCTGACCTTTCAAGTCATCTTTTCTAGTCTGTGGTTTGAGAGGTCTGGAAACAGCCAGTGCTGCCATTGATTCTGACACTGCAAAGCCAGCTTCTTTGTCTTTGGTTTATAGGGGGCAGGCTGCCCTGGTGCAGCCTGCTGCTCTCTTACCTGATGACCTTTCCTGCTGACTTTTTAAGTGACTTCAACTAGAAAATTGTCAAGATACTTACTTTTTGTGGTTTCTGACACTAAAAAATTTGTTTAGAATCATTATTTAAAAGGTTTGGGGAAAAGCTCAGATCAATCCCTGACTTTACTCTGCCATCTTGGCTCTACCCAAAAGAAAATTAATTCATAATTTTTCAGAGTCAGAAATATACTGGAAAGGGATTTATTTTAAATTTCAGCTGTTTTATATTAAAAGGATTTCATAGTCTTCTATGAAGTCTGATGATTTCTTTAAATATATTGACAATGTACTAATAATTATATTACTATACTAAATCTACTTCATTGTACTGATCCTGCTTATTCAAGAACCATTATTTAGCAATTAAAAGGCAAAAGAATAAATCATATGTATTATTTATAACTATTTCTTATCCCTTTTCTATTTTGTAGGTGATAGTTTTAATCAATTTACAAGTTCTGATCATGAAAAATAATCCCATCAAAGAGATCCCTTCTACTATTGAAGAATTAAAACACCTCACAATATTTGTCATTTCCTTTAATTTGCTAACTTCTCTTCCAAAAGGGTAAGGTGACAGATTTTAAGAAATTAGATAAACAAGAATTTTTGGTTCAACAAGGAATTCTATTGATACAGTGCCTCATACACAGTAGGTATTTAATTTTTTTAAAAAGAAAAAACTCACTGAATGTGACTAATTTAAAAGTAGACTATTCTTTGAATGACTCATACAGATGCAGCTTGGAACAATGGAAAGAGCACCAGTTTTTGATTTGGAGATTGTGGACTCAAATCCAGCTTTCTTTTCTTTCTTTTTCTTTTTTTTTTTAAATTTTAACATATTAAATGTATGGTCTTAAGTCTCTGGGCCTAAATTTTCTCATCTGTAAAAATGATTCTGTGATGTAGTGCCCTATGACCTAGTTTTCTGCTTTGCTTCTTAATAATATTATGCAATCTACTGACTGCTTATACATGTAATTAAATGAAGCGAAGAAATGCACATAAAGACATCCACTTTCTTGGTACTGTTTGAATAAATCACATGAGAATGTATGTGTATGCTCAATCAGTCTGTGACTTGATTCTTCTGATATGCCAACAAGATACTTCATCACTAGTTGTAAATCACAGTGTATAGAGCATTGGACTTGGAGTCTGAAAACCTGATTTCTAATTCTGCCTCAGATACTTACCAGCCATATGACTTTCAGCTAGGCACTTAACCTTTATCTAAATTTTCTCATTTGTAAAATGGGGATCATAATTGCAGCTACCTTCCAGGATTGTTATTAGGATCAAATAAGATAATATTTGTAAAGTTTAAAGCATTACATGGATACTACCTCCATATATGACCTAGATACTTTTAGATACATTATTTGATACATTATTTAGATACATTATCTTGTGACTGAAGAATTCATCAGTCCAATATTTCATTAGTTATATACTTAACCAAAGCAGATCCTCGCATCACAGATATATTATCCATCATTGGACCATGCTCCAATGCATTTCATAGATTTTCCATGAGTACATATGGAAGAATAGGAATAATAATTCCATATCTAATAAAAAATACAATTCTGATCATTCATCATGGCATGGAGGTAGTTTTGGGTTCTTCAAAGCTATACCACAAAATCAAGAGAAAAGGAAAGGACAAGAGGCAAAGAATTCTGCAGGAAGAATTGTAGCCAATCTTTCTTTCTCAGCTACTCTACAAAGATTTTTAAAAATATGTGCAATAACATAATTTTTTGAGTTAATCCTTTTTTATTATAACTTTTTTATTGACAGTACATATGCATGGGTAATTTTTTATAACATTATCCCTTGCACTCACTTCTGTTCCAACTTTTCCCTTCCCTCCTTCCACCCTCTCCCCTAGATGGCAGGCAATTTTATACATGCTAAATATGTTATAGTATATCTTAGCTATAATACATGTGTGCAGAACCAAACAGTTCTCTTGTTGCACAGGAAGAATTGGATTCAGAAGGTAAAAATAATCTGGGAAGAAAAATGCAAACAGTTCATACTCATTTCCCAGTGTTCCTTTTCTGGCTGTAGCTGATTCTGTCCATCATTGATCAATTGGAACTGAATTCTCTTTGTTGAAGATAACCACTTCCATCAGAATATATCCTTATACAGTATTGTTGTTGAAGTGTATAATGATATCCTGGTTATGCTCATGAAATAACATAATTGAGTGTACAAATAGAATACCATACTAACAAGAAGTTAGAGAAGAGTAGATTAAGGGAGACTTGAATTTTATCCTAAACTGATCAAAGGAGATATAAATGGAATGAATTTGCCCATAAAAAAGATAGCAGAAGAATAGACCAAAAAGCAAATCCAACTACATATGTAGATATGCATATCTATAAAAGTAATCTATATTGACATATATTTTCTTTACAAGAAGTATGCTTGAAGCATAAAGATTTACTAAAGCAAAACAGAGACTGAAGCAAATGTATTAAACTTTGGGGAGAAGGGATGTGCGGGAATGGGGAAGGCAGAACTCATGATCCCATATAAGGAAATAGTAAACATCACAAGTTTGTTGAAAGGTCATAAACAGTATTAATACTAAACATATATGCGATGAACAGCACCCAACAATATTGAATTGTCATCTAAATACTTAAAGAAAAAGTTATATGAATTATTAGGAGAAATAGAAAGTTATAATAGAGTATAAATTCTGGTAGGGTCTGCCAAGTAAAAGACTTTCTATGATAAACTTTTGGCTTAGAATGAATGGGCCAGCTGTGCAAAAAAAGAAAAAATAAAAACAAAATTCATAATCAGTCTGCCACTAAGTATAAGGAAAAGTGCAAAATGACTTTGAAGCTCATGTAGCTCTCATTTGTTTCCACTGTAACAGTTGTAACCATAACACAAAAACAAGTCTTAAAGTATTTATTCATCTTTGGCTAAGTTGATATCTTTGAAAAAATTTGCATCAGAAAAGACAGAGTTGTGAATATAAGATATAATTTCAGTGCCATCAAGATAGAAATAAAGTTTTTCAGGTCTTCAGAAATTTTTCAAAGTAATCAACAGGATTTTGTAGCTCAACTCCATCTTGATAGTGTTCTTCCCCCAAAATTTGAAAGTTTACAAAGCTATCAGCTTCTATTTTCTTCTTCTACATCGACTTCTTAAACAGAAATATTATAATTTTTCAGTAGTGTCCAGATCAGTGCCTTCAGTATCTTGAGTAAATGGATAATTGTAATGTTTGATCTTTCATTAAGAAAATCAGGCCTTAATGGAAAGGCACAATATTTAGTACGAAACAATATGTTCATTGTTATTATTCTGTCATTTCAGTCATATCTGACTCTTCATGACCCCACTTGGAGTTTTCTTGGCAAAGACACTAGTGTAGTTTACCATTTCCTCCAGCTCATTTTACAGAAGGGAAATTACGACAAACAGGGTGAAGTCATTTGCTCAGAGTCACACTAGTACTAAGTATCTGATGCCATATTTGAACTCAGATCTTCCCGACTTCTGGCCCATCATTCTATCCACTGAACCACTTCATTGCCTAGGCAAATCTTTAGAAACTAAGGTAGTAAATTTTGTTAAAGGTATAACTGGATCAAAATTACTCTTTATTGGTCTTGAATGCTCTCAGTACTGATTACCAAAAATGATAAAATGAATGAAATTATTTTCTGAGTCTGATAATTTGGAAATGTATTCAACTGAATTGATGATATCTAGCTGGTAATAAGTTTCATTTCAAGTTTTAAATACATGGTATCTTGTATGTTAATATTGTTTCTAAATATTTTTTCTTATAATATAAAATTTGGGAAACCATAGTATCAGAAGTGTTAGCAAAGTAAATTCTTTTTAATATGTATTATTAGATTATGAATTGAGCTATTAAAATGTGGTCAAAATGTCTGAGAAATATTAAGACATTTGATGGGGTATCTTTTATTTTAAAATGGATAACTTGAGGGACATTTCCTTTGAGGAAGAATCTTGATATTATCTTAACCCCTCCTTTCCCTTTCATAGCACATTTCTATGATCAAGATAGGTAAACTAAAAGTTTCTCATTGTATTACCAAATCTATTAATTAATAGATTAATATTAGACAAATTCTGAGTTACTATAATAGATTGCATATATATAAGATCTTACTATTTTAATTTGAAGTTGGGGTCAATTCCATAGCCTAAGCAGCTAAGGAAATGAGTTCTTAAGACTTGTTATCCCCTTGCTAATAATTATATACTCATATATAAGATTAGGTCCTTGAAATATCTCATTTTTTTCAGGATCAAATGGGGATAATACCCTCAAAAGGAGGAAATAAGACAAAAATATGAAGGTTTCTAATTAAATGGAGCAATAAATGTTGATAAAGCAACAGAATCAGACTCTAAAATAATTTATACACACAGATATATTTGTGTATAATATGTGTATGCATGTAGTGTAGATTTTTATATGTATGTATGTGTTCAATTGATTTCTAGATAATTGTAATGGAATATAGAGGCTTTGAGTGTCTTTTAGTAACAAGTTCTCAAAATTGGATTAAGGATTTTACACATAAAACTACATTTATAATTGTAAGGAAAGTGATATTAGTTTTCTGCTAAGTTTCTCTGATCAATTCAAGAGATAAAAGGGCTCATTTTCAAAGCTAGACCCTCATGGTTTTGTTTTGTTTTTAAGATTCTTCCTTCAGCCTGCTGATGGCAAGCCAAATATGATGGCATCATACTAGGTACAGTTTTTGGGTAAAGATAGAAACAGTATATGATATTAAAAATGAAAATTATTTGAAATTTCAGGTAAATTATAGGTCCCTAATTTGATGCTCTTCTTATAGCTCTGTTGTTAATAGGATTAGAACCATAAGATTTGAGCTGTTTTTCACCACATGAACTAATTTTTGGAAAACAAAATTTAGAGGTTGCACTAAATTATATTGACTCTTGTTACTGGAAGATTTTAGCAAAATTATTTAGGAATTTCTGCAAGTGAATCGAAACTAGAGAAGTAGATCCATTAGGAGACTTGGTGTTATTCCACTGGGAAACTCCTGTTCCTCCTCTAGAGAGAAAATATTAGGCTCACATTTTAGTTCAATCCCTGTATATTATAATCTCACTAAATTACAAGCCAAAATCCTTCGTTGCCTTTGCAAAGGGTCTGGGGGACCCTGATTTCTTAGAGCTTCCCTGAGGGGCTAGATATTTGGCAGGGAATCCTCCCTCCAATGTTACCATGGCTTAAGCTCTAGGGTCCAGGGGGAAATCCAGAACTAACACCTATTTCTTTATGCGATAAAACAAAAGAAAGGAGGAAAAAAAAAAGAGATAGTCCTTCCTTCCTCACTAGTTTAGATTATGGTGCTTGTGCCATGAACGAACTTGAACCTTCATCCTCTCAGAAAATCTTGCAAAAGAGTACAAGTGTGAACCAGTCTGGTCATTTTAAAGATACAACCTGTTCCGGGTATGCAGCCAACTGAAAGTGGCTACACAAGATAGGGGAATGTAAAATGTTTTCTCCCAGAAGTTCCACCTTCCATTGTAAGTGATATGGACATGCTCCAAAACCTCGTTAAACAAATAAAAGAAAGAACTTTCTTGGCTTACAGAAATTAAAAGACTATGTATAAGCCATATCATTATGCAATCTGTTAACAATCATAAGAAGTTGCTTTAAATAATACACTTTCAGCATTTATCTTTTGATGGTATTTAAACTTAATTCTACACTAATAGATCAGGTGCCAATCCGTGTTGCAAAGGGTCTCATTACCTTGCAAAGAGTTCAGAATTATCATTTAAAGTCATTTAAACATTTAAATTCTCAGTTTTGCAGAACTTTTAACAATAAAAAGTCAGTGTTCATATAATGCTTTAAAATTTACAAAGAATATTAAAGTGCTAACTTTTGATTCTAATAACAATTCTGGGATATATAAGTTTTTGCTGATGAGTAAACTGAGGCTGAGAGAGGTTGTGTCTTTTGTAAAGTCACACAGCTGTTAAGTAGCTGTGGCAGAACTTAAACTCAGGTCTTCCTGATTTGAAGCTCAGTGCTCTATTAACTAAGCCACCTGGTTTCACCTCCTTCTATATCTTGATCACCAAACAATTGAATTCAGATAATAATCAAAAGCAACACAGAGGACTGGGTCACTTATGTAAGACCAAATAACTTCACTCTTTGTTGGCTAAATGTTTATAACTGCCTGAAAGGTGTCCAAATATATCACATAAGTGTTGGTAGACAGGAAAACTGGGATGATATGGATCTAAAAACTTTAATTTCAAAATAGGGATAAGCATAAACAATATTTTGAAACATCTGTAACAATTATAACTTGATATGAAATTATTTGTGATTTTTATCTGGTGGTAAAGTCACAAGTGCTACTAATAACCCTTGTGGTTTGTTGTCTATATTCATCAGTTAAGGAAATAATAAATTTCATTTATTGTTATATATATGCAGGTAGAACCTGAACCTCAGATCTTCCTGACTGAGACCAGCTATCTAGCTACTATACATTGCTGCTTCTCTTTAGAAAAGAACAATGTCTGTAACTTCTTTACATTTAATGAAATTCCTAATATTCTCTTAATTCTCAATAATTATTTATAGAATGCCAATTTTCTCTTCTTTTAAGGTTATTTACATTGTCTGAACTTGAGTTTCTGGATATCTCCTACAATGAAATACCTGTTATTCCAAAAGAAATCCGATATCTCAGGTATTTAAAAAGCAGTAAATATAATAAAGTTCATGTATTTTAAACATGTATTTAGTCACAAGATAGAATTTCTTTTGGGGAGAATTTAATTCATATATTTTAAATAGTAATTTGAAAGCAAGTAAAGATAGAATATATAAAGTATCAATTTGGGAAAAAATGTGTATTGTGATTTCTCTGTGGGGTACTAATTAATCAGGAAACATTTATAAAATGCTTATAAAGTGCCTGGTACTATGCTAAGCATTGTAATAAAAAGAAAACAAAATTTTTCAAAACTGTTTGAAAAAGAATTTTAATGATTGTCTAACAATACTGTTACTTTTATTTATATTTAAATACTAATCACAACTAATTTAAAGGACTCTTAAAATGAGATTAAAAAAAAAACCCAAGACTAACAGGCTTTAAGTGAAAAAGCAAGAATATATAAAAAGGACTTAGTTGATCTTAATGTACATTTTTTTAACTGCTTGATGTCTAATGCACTAGCCAAATCTGACTTGTTTAATTTTTTATATTTTCTCTATGCATAATTCTTCCAGATGCTTTTCTGTTTCCAACCCTAATGGGGGGAGGGGAATGTGGTTTTGTACACAAGAGAATTGAGATAAGTGAGTTTTTTCAAAGAAAATTATTCTTTTTTTTTTTTTAACAAAGGAAAAAGAAATTAGTAGAAGCAATTGCTACCATATAAACAAATATATTAAGAAAATACTTTTATGGTATTAAGGCCAGGAATATCCTAATTTGACTGAAATTGAGAGCTTGCCCCTTAAATGTTTCAATTAATTTTATTTTTAGAGAGCTATTAAAGTATTTTACTGGTTAAAATATAACTTCAAAGCTGTGGGGTTTTGCTCCTGACAGTATATTTGAAACAAAAGCAAAGGACTAGGCTAGATGAAGAGCAATGACCTTTCCTCTGCTTTTGGTTCCAGCTCAAATTTATTTGTATAGTAAACTAGAGAAAATATTCAGAGAACCCTAACCATAGGTCAGATAATTGTTTGTGACAAGAGACTGTGATTTCTAATTTAGCCATAGAGATCAAGAAGTCATTTTGCCATTTTCTAAAATAAGGAAGGATAACTGAATAGAAGAGTTTATTTCTCTTAATTCCTACCTGGAGGTGAACAAACATTAGAGCCAAGACAATGAGAGTGTCAAGGAGGAGAGGCCTCTGCCACTATCAAACTAAGGTCATTGCCCTAGATGAAAAGAACATTGTAAAACTCCAGCTAAAAAAAGACAGAACCACTAACCAACATAGTGATCCACAAGATATACCCGTCCACAGAGACTCTGTGTCCTGTAAGGAGCCAGCCTAGGTGAACAGTGAGGAACTCATCCATCATTAGCATCATGACTCATCTTGAATGTCATGATCCTATGGAGAAATAAAGGATGTTGAGACCCTGCCCTTTTGAAGTTGTAACCGTGTTTAAATTCATACTCATTCTTCTCAAAGACTGTGGGAAAGTGTGCTCTTGGTACCAATAACTACTGTTTTTGCTATACCAATTTTGCTAAATTCCTTTGTTAAAGAATTAAGTCTTTTGGATGATTGGATGATTAAGGTAATATAAACTAGTCAGGGTTCTTAATCTAGTGTCAGGATGACCATCCACAAGTTATCTACCCTAGAATCCTAAGAGTTGGAATGTCTTACCCACAAGGGATTCAAAATGTCAGGTGCAACTTGGAAGGAAAGAATTTCTAAGGGTGTTACCCTCAGCTATGGTAGTCCTTGGGCTTTAGACAGTTCATTTTTAGCTCCAAACTTTAAGCCTTTCCTGTCTGAGAAGACCCCCCTAGAATTAGGTTTCTAGTTTACATGGCTTTTGAGAAAGCTAGGGCTATCCAATTCATGGGTGTGAATTCACAGTGATGCTTTACCTGCATACTTAATTTACTCCTATAATGCTGGACTCCACTTATTTTGCTCGTTAGAAATTAGAGGTGTATAAAGGTAGTCATATATTAATATATAGATTTCACCTGAACTTTCGCACAAACTTTTTATATGGGCTAATACCTTGACTTAGTTGCAAGTGAAAACATGGTTCTCAGATAAATTTTGAGTCACATTTTCACATAAGAATTCCATAGTTCTTATATAATTCAAAGAAAACAACTGTGTTTATTTTTTGTCATATGTAGTGGTCATCAAATACAGTGGGAATTATTAGTAACCATGGCTCTAGAATGTGATTATAATCAGTATTAAGCTTTAGTAATATGAATTGCATAGGTTATTTTTAATGATGATCTTTTCCTGCAGCTCCCTTAACTATTTGAAACTTGATGGAAATGAACTAACAACTTTCCCACCTGAAATTTTGAAACTTTCACTGGACAAATTTTCTTTAGAAAATAACTTCACCCATCCTTTGCTGTGGAAAGAGAATTCTAAAAATGATGCCCAAACCCTGAAAGATCTAGCTCTTTTGTCCTTATCTCGAAATCAACTATGGAAAGTTTATCAGGACCTCACACCTGAAATTAAGCAACAACTAAACACGTAAGCAAACTATGGAAATTTTCTATTATTGACAATTATTTTTCTATTTTGTTTTAAACCAGAATATTCCATGTAGTGGAAAGAACACTACATTTGAAATCAGATGATTTGTATTTGAATTTAGCTACATTCCTCCATTGTTTAAATAATGGCATGCCCTATGTAAGCTTCAAATCACTTAACTATAGTAGGTAGATATTGCATGATTACCTGTTAAAACTTTTGACTGAGTCCCTGAAGTCATGGAAGAAAGTATTGGAGTTGATCCATAGGAACCATTTTTCTGTCTGGAAGACTCTGCAAAGAAACCTGTACTACTTTGTTCAGAAGGATTTAGTAATGAGTAAACATGCATGCAAAAATCCACCACTATTCTTTCAGGGGAATGCACAAACTGACCACCACACTTTGATAAACCCATAAAGAGTTTTTCATCCATAGTTTTCTGAGGAAAGCTTATTTTTCTCTAATCAGTTAATTAACCAAATCCTTAAATACTTAATTCTTAAAATTCTTAAGCACTTTTTATATGCTAAGTGATATATAACTCTTTTTAATTGATTAGTCTTTTTCAACTGGAGTGCTGGATATATTCAAGGAAGGCTAGTACTTTTGGGTGAAGCCCTTTCCACCTTTGGTGTCCATCTAAACCATCTAACTCTCTCTCACCCGTGGCTCCAAGAAGCTGTAGCATGCATAGGGGCCACATGACATTAAACTAATTTGGCAGAAATGCTAAACTAGATTAAGGGTAACCAAGGAGTCTAAACCTTACAGTGAATTAGGGGGTGTCCCCAAGCATATGAAGACTATGCCTGGTGGAAAGGACAGATGAAAGCAATTTGTTCCAATGATCATGAAGGTAAGTGAAGCAGGTGCTGTGGCTAGACATTAAAGAGGGTCATCCACTGCTTCTGGAGTAATCTCCAGTCATCTTAACTCTGTTCTGCCACCAGACAGTGATGACTTTGGAAAAGAGAGTGAGGCTGTTGACTACATGTAACTCTGCCTCACTTAAATACAATTTACACATAAATCAAAAGATATCACCATACAATTTTACCATTTCTATCTCAAAGTCCTATATCAGTGGGTGAGTGATGAAGCTTCAGGTATGTATACAGTGGGAGCTGTAGTCACAAACCTGCACATAAGCAGCCCACATATAGGGTGGTCTTATCACTGGAAGCAATAATGGAATTCTGCAGCCTCCTGGGTGTCTGAGCAACCTTTTAAGAATTTTGCTCACTTCCAGCTGTGAGGAAAAAACTAGAAAAAGTGCCCTGATCCCACCTTTCAGTTGAAACCCTAAAGAATATATATAAAACCTTCTTCAGAGTTAATTCTACTCACAGAACTCACATGGTTTCCAAAAAGGAGTGAATGACAGGCTCCTGACAGTGTAATTGCTACTTCTCAGGAAATGCTACCATCTTTGGTTCCTATGCTCCCACTATGACAAACCCTACAAAGATAGCAAAAAGATTTGGAGACCCTTATCATCAATGTGCCAAAAGAGGACAAGTTAATAATTATTGGTCACTTAATTGTGAGAGTAGGTTCAGACTACCAGACATGGCAGGGAGTCCTTCCGAGAAATGGAGTTGGAAACAGTAATAGCAAGGGTTACTTCCTATAGAAGACTTGTGCATTTCATGACCATTTAATGGATGTACCCTCATAGCAAACACTGGCATTTATAAACTATGTGACTGTAAAAAGAAGAGATTGAGACAGGATATGAGAGTGACAAAGGCAGTATATGGTACAGAATGCTGGACTGATCATAGACTTATTCTTTCCAAGCTGAATATTCACATTCAACAAAAGTTAAGATCCTAAGACAAAAAGACTACCAGGAGAATTAATATCAACAGATTAGAGTGTTCTCTGAGAAGGAACAGTTGGATACTAACTTGGAGGAAAAGTTGAGCCAAAACACATTTGGCAACAATGGAACAGAAAGGTAATTGGCAGCTCTTAGAGATTTGATGTACGGGACTGTATTTGCTCATCTGAGTCAGATCACTCACAAACATAAAGACTGGTTTGATGAAAATGATGGTGAAATTCAGAAGCTGATAAATAAAAAATGAGAACTCCACAAGGTGTACCAGCAAGATAGTTCAACTTTCTCTAAGAAAGTATCATTCAATTCTCTCAAAAGTAAAGTACAATCAAAACTTAGAAAGATGTATAATTCTTGGCTCAGTAAGAAGGCAGATGACATTCAGTTTTATGCTGATAGAAACAATTCAAAGTGCTTTTATGATACACTGAAGGCTATTTATGGGTCAAAGACCTATGGCATATCTCAACTATTCAGTGCAGATGGAGCATATTGATTAGTGATAAAGATAATATTCTAGAGAGGTGGGCTGAACACTCCTACAGTATTCTCAACACATTGTCATCAATCAATGCTAAAACCATTGATCATTTACCTCAGGTTGAAATCAGTTCCTGTCTAGCTGAAGCTCCAACTAAACAAGAGGTTTTGAAGGATATTAAGGTACTTTCATGTGGCAGAGTACCTGGTGTTGATTCTATTCCAGCTGATATTTCCAAAGTAGGGGTGTCCATTGTTTGTACAAAAGCTGACTGAAACTTTCCAGATTATATTGGAAGAGAAGGTTATGCTCTAGGAGTTCAAGGCAGAGGGAATAGACAATCAGAGGAGTGTCTCTCCCTTAGTCATTTCTGGCAGGATTCTTGCCAGCTCCCTCCTTAATAGGCTGTTCCTTCACCTGGAAAAAGGTCATGTACCAGAGATTCAGTGTAGCTTCAGAAGAAAAGATGAACAGTCAATGTGGTTTTTGCTGCCTGACAACTCCAGGAGAAATGCCAGGAGCAGAACAGAGGTCTGTATACACTTGTAGTTTGCCTTTGTTGTCATTCTAGAGGACTTAAAGAAAATTGTTAAAATTTGATTGCCTAGGGGCAAAAAGTCCTTTCTTTTCCACCTTCCACCTTCCCCTCCCATCCCTTTGAAATATATTCCCCTTGCCTTTCTTTCCACTCATTTGAAGATGATCAACTGAACCACTTTTAGGCCCTCTGTCTAATTTCTTCTGTTATGCCTTAAGGTACTAAGATTTAGAGGGGATACATAAACCATCTCATATTAAAATATTAGCAGTTTATTGTTGTTTAGTTCTTTATTATTGTTTATGTTTTACTTTTTTATGTTTTTTCCTCCTACGTTTGAATTTCAGAGTTTCTATGTAGCTTTAGTTTTTGTTTTGTTTTGTTTTTTCATTAAGGATGGTTAGAAATTTTCTGTTTCACTGAATATCTTTTTTTTTTTTTTCACACTCAATTTTGCTGAGTAAGTTATTCTTGGTCATAAGCCTTCACCTTCTGCAATCTAATATTCCACACTCTCCAATCCTTTGTAAAAGTTGCTGCCTAATTGTCTCTGATTCTGACTGTACCTCCTTGGAACTTGGCTTCTTGCAGTATTTTTTCCTTTCATATGGAATGTCTGGATTTTGGCTATAATGTTCCTAGGAGTTTTCCTTCTGAGATTTCTTTCAGGTGCTGACCAGGATTCTTTTTATTTTCACTTTCCCCCATCCTCTCCCTGTTCCACTTGGATTCTTAAGAGTAATTTTATTTAAACATTTCTTTGGATATAGTACAAATATTTTTTTTTTCTTTTAATCACAGATTTCTGTTAACCCAATGAGTCTTAATTTTTTCTTCTCAATTTGTTGTACGGGTCAGTTGTTTTTGCTGTGAAGTAGTATCTTACATTATCTTCTATTTTTTTAGTTTTTAATTTTGTTCTGATACTTCTTGTTGTCTCACAATGTTATTGTTCTTTTTCATCCCTTCTAATTTTCAAGGAATTCAAAGCAAGGCATTGTACCTCTTAATTTTAGGCTGTTATTTTGCTTCTCAGTCCTTTCTTCTATAACTTAAATTTCTCTTCCCATTTTTCCTCTAACACTGCCATTTCCCTTATAAAACCATGTCATACTCTCCCTTTCTAAGTCTTGCTACATCTCCCAGGAATTCTAGTCTTATTTGTGCCTAAAATGTGTTTTTGGTTGAGGCTTTGCTTACAGATTTTTAAAGCCATTCTTTTCTTTCAGGTTTGTGCCTTGAATATCTCTGTTACTATTATGGTAGGATTTTTTTGTTTATTTGTTTGGTCTACTTTCTGACTAAAGACTTTTAGAGCCAGGTTTTGCTCAATTTTGGGAGGAAGATCTGGACTGGTCATCTTGTTGCTTTCATAGAATATTGAACATTATTCCACACTCTGAGACATCTTAGACTGGAGATTTCCTTCCAATACTCCCATAGTGGTATTATCCATAGCAAAGTATGATCCTATTACCCCCACCCTACCCCACCTCACCCCCATCTGAGATCTGCAAGTTCCTGACTTGGACTTCAGTTTAAGCAACAGTAGACTTGTTGTAATGAGTTACTGTTAACCATATGGGCAGCTCTGCTGATTCAGAGGTCCTGTTTATGGTCATAATAATATCTCCAAATTGCTTATTGTTATTTGCCCTTTATTCTTAAAGATGACCATGGTGTCTGGACATGCAAGCAAGTTGAACTTAATTGAGAGGACAAATGTTCCATATCTCTCACAGCAAAGTGGCAAAGATGACAAAGGATGGTAGTTGTTAATTCTGGAAGGACTGAGGAAAAGACAGACACATAAAACTATATGCTGTTGGCTGTTGGTTGAGTTATGAATTGTCCCACCAATTTATATTAAGAAGTGACTTTGGTCCCAGAGATCTTTTGTTCTCTGCTGCATACTTTTTTTTTTTTACTTTATTTCCCCCCTCCCCCCATTTCATTTCCTCCATACTTTCCCCATGGAGAGTATAGTTAAACATAGATATATTTAATAGACACACATATATATATATATCTACATATATATATCTATATATCTCTATATATATGTATTTACATATACACATGTGTGCACGCACATACACACACATACACACACTATCCTTGATAACTCTTCTATTTTAATTCTGCTCTTTTAACTTGTCTTGCTGTTACTAATCTTTTCCCACCCATGGATCCCTCCTCCCTTGTCTTCTTCCCTCACTCTTTTCATCCCCCACCACCCGCCCATCCTTTCCACCCTTATTTCTTTATAGATTTTGGAGAATGCTTTATTCTTCAAGGTATATATGTAAGGTGGTCTATTTAACCCATTCCTAATGTAAGTAGATATTCAGAACTATGAGCCCTCTCTCCCCCCTAATGTTCTAATGTTTATTCTTCCTCTGTACCTCATTTATATAAATCTTTCTTTTGAGCTACTCAATTACTGATGTCAAATCTTAAACATAGGGTACATGTTTCCATGTAAAAAACAATTTGTCCATATTCCTTGAAATTAATTTTGGATATTGGCTCTTGTATGTTAAATTTTCTATTGAGCTTAGATTTGGTTGAAAGTCCTGAAAATCTGCAAGTTTGCTGAATGTCTTTTTTTTTTTCATTCAACATAATGGATAATTTTGTTGGATATGGAATTTTTGGTCACAGGTTTCTTTCTTTTGATCACTGGTGTATATATGATTCCAGGATCAGCAGTCTTTTTTGTGGATGTTGATAAAACTTGTACAGTTTTTGTAGCTCCAATTTATTTGAATTTTTTTCCTTGTTTCTTGTAAATTTTTCTCTTTGATCTGGGGGTTTTGTCCTATATGTTTCCCACAAAGGATGTTGTTGAGGTGGTGATCAGTGGATTTTTTTTTTAATTTCTACTTTCCCCTCATGTTCTATCACTCTAGGACAATTTTCAAATGTTTATTGAATTAAATTGCCTTTTCTTCCTCACACTTTTTTCCCACATGCCCACACTAAGAAAGAAAAACAACACTGCCAACCTCCTATAGCAAACAAGTATAATCAAGTAAAGAAATACCTCTCATGACGCCCTGTTTCCCCATAAATCCTCTGGAATTATAGTTGGTCCTTGTGTAATTCATAGATTTTTAAGACTTTTAAAGTTGATTTTCTTTATAACATATTGTTGGATGAATTGTTTTTCTGGTTCTACTTTTACTTCATTTTGCATAAGTTCATACAAGCCTTCTCAGGTTTCTCTGAAACTATCCCCTTCCTCACTTTTTATAGCATAATAGAATTGTGCCACATTCATGTACTATATAACATGTTCAGTCATTTCCCAATTGATGAGCACATTCTCAGTCACCAATTCTTTGCATCACAAAGATTCTATAAATAGTTCCCCCTTTGATCTCTCAAGTGTATAGGTCTACTAGCAATATTGCTGAATCAAACATTACACAGCTTAATAATTTGAGAGGCTTATTTCCAATTGCTTTCCAGAATGTTTGGACAAGTTCATAGGTCTACCAACAGTATTAGAGGACCTATTTTCCCATAGTTGTCCTAGCATTTGTAATTTTCCTTTTTTTGATGACTTTACCCATCTGGTATGTATAAGGTAGAACCTCAAAGTTTATTTAATTTGTATTTCTCTGATTACTAATGAATGATAACTTCTTTTTCAAATAGCTATTATTAATAATTTGGATTTCTTCTTTTGAAAATTCTTTATTCTAATCCTTTGACCATTTATCAATTGGTGGGGGGAGGCTTTTACTCTTATAACTTTAAATCAGTTATGTATTCTGTAAATGAAAATTTATCAGAGAGATTTACTGTAAAGATTTCCCCCCACACCATTTACCTTCTTATTTTCTGATTTTAGCCACATTAGTAATAAAAATATTCATTTTGTCTTCTGTGATTTTCTCATTCTCTTTTGTTTATGAAATTTTTTATATTAAATCTGACAAGTGCATCTAATTTGTTTATAGTTTCACCCTATATATGTTTTAATCTATAGTGTAAAATGTTACTTGTGCTTAATTTTTTTTCAATCTATTTTCCAGTTTTCCCAAAATTTTTTTGTAATAGTGTGTTCTTACTCCAAAGACTATGATCTTTGGGTTTATTAAACTCTAGGGCACTGTTCTTAGTTCCTTCTTTATGTTATGTATTTAATATCTTTCACTAATAAACATCTTTTTTTCTTAACTAATTTAACCAACCGAGCAAATTGACTAAGTTTGCCCTCAAAAGAATATGAGAATGTACTCTTCTACCTTTTTTTTTTTTTTTTTTTTTTTTGCAGAGGTGTGGTAGGTTATATGTATTGAAAATCATTTTCATTTTAAAATTCCTTTGAAATGTTGGTTAGTTTTGCTGAAGTGTGCTTCTCCCTTCCTTATTTTTTTTTCATTCTTTGTGTGCTTTTTGGATAGAGGAAAGGATATGTTTGAAAGTTATTATAATATAAAAACAGGAAAACAAATGAAAAATTTTAAGTATAAATTTTTTTGTAAATGTGCATAGCTTTAATGCCAGAAAATTTTATTCTCTATGTCATATACTTATGTATTTTGTAAAGAATAAAATTACATATATGACAGTGAAGACTCCAATCATCCTGTAGATATTAGCAGAGAGGAGTCACAAATTTCAAAGGCAGGAAGAGGGTGAAATTTCTGAAACACATAAATTCTTAATTTCTGCTTTATTTTGTTAGTACTGCTGTGTTTTGCATCTTTGAGTTCTCATTAGGATGTGGAAAGTCTCTTAATATTTCCATTGAGATAAGCAAGAACACAAACTCATAGGCTTAAAAGCAATTATTTTTTTCTCCTGAGATTACTTCCAGCATTAGTTCCTTTCTTTTCTTTATTCCCCTAAAATCTTGTCAAATCTTCAAATCTAACCTAACCAATGCATTCCTTAACACCTGTATCAATGTCTCTAAACTCATCTAACTTCAGATTGGCCTCTGTAGATAGCAAGAATCATTTTCTTTGATCAAGAACCATAATTGTTAGAAACTTCTGAGATTTGACTCATTCATTATTTTCATCTACCTTTCCTGAGTTGGAAGGCCATAATAATTACAATTCATTCATATCAAATCTTTAATCGATTATATTCTTCAAGACTCATCATCAGTTAGCACTACTACTTTTTCCTCTTCTGTCCACTTAACTTTCCATCTTTTCTATTACACAACCCCTTGAGATGTACATTCAAATCAAGCCTACCTGTTTATCCCTGCACATTGTACTACAAGATCTCCCTTAGGAAGGGTCTAAAATGTGTCATCTTTGGCACGTTAATTGAATTTTAGTAGTTGTAAACCCATAGAATTACAGTTTGCAATAATACTGGTGATGTCAAAGTTGATGATTATGATATGCAGTATAGTCATATAAGTGGTTTTGTTTCCTGAATGTGAAATGCTTATTCTGGATATCACTCCTTTAGAAACTAATCACATGCTGCTTTATGACTTCTTCATTATTGCTGTTTTAAATTGTTACTTAATTTTAACTCTGTTTTCTATTCATGTGCACATAAGTGGCTCAGTGGATAGAACACTGGCTTTGAATTGTGAAAACAAGTTCAAATCCAACCTCAGACATTTATTAGCTATGTGACTCTGAGCAAGTCACTTAACCTCTGTCTGCCTCAGTTTTCTCAGCTGTAAAACAGGGATAATAATAGTAGTGTATACCTCCCAGGGTTATCATAAGGCACAAATGAGACTATATTGTAAAGCTTTTTGTACGCTTTAGTCTATAATTGCAAGTATTTCTTTTTATTATTGTTGTTATTATTATTATTTCCCTGAGGTCAAGGATCATATCTTTTGTTTCTTTGTATTGCCTAGGACCACATTGTTCAAATACCAAATGTATGCTTGCCAAAAAGATTATTTTATGGAGAACTCACACCGGGTAGGCACTCACAAGAGGGTCAGAAAAAGTGATCTAAGGATACTCTCAAGTTCTCTCTTGAGAACTTTAAAATCAATTGTATGACATGGAAGACACTAATACAGGACTTCCCAGCATGGTGTGCTCTCATCAGAGAAGGTGCTGTGCTCTATGAGCAAAGCAGAATTAAATTATCTCAAAAGAAATGTGAGATGCACATAGTTAGAGAAGCCACACCCTAAATGCTCATAGGGACTATTTGTGTCCAAACTGTGGAAGAGCATTCTGAGCTCATAATGGTCTGATCATCATAGTTGGACACACTGTATCTCTAATATAACTGATGTCATTTTGGTCCTCTTTGGGAACAAAGGACAACACCCACCATTATCTATGGTACATAAGAGCATCCTGTGTAGTAAACATTCAATAAATACAATTTTTCCCCTCTATTTCAGCTCTAATTTGTGTGAATACTGCAGGGGCCCTTTGTATGGTAAAGGACTTCGTCTCATTCGACCCTTCGATGTTTTTAATAATTCACTTATTCCCATCTTGCTTAATGTCTGCTCTTCAAAATGCTTTATACATGCAGAAAATGATCCAAATCTCTTGATTCTTTTGACCAGAAGATATTAAAGTCATGGCTTCATTAAGAAAACCATAGTTCTACTGCCAAATCAGGAAATTTTGCAATCTACAAGTTCTATTAACTTCTCTTTGAGAATCTAACTTTGGTGAAGTTACTATAATACAAAACACAGACCTCTTAACCTGAATTTTCTGTGTAATCCAGGAGTTTTTCACAAATTTATTACTAATAGGAATGACTGTCTTTTTCTCAAGGAAGAATCTGTAAGGGGCTACTGGAAAATATGAAGTCAAGGACAAATTTTTTTTTCCATTATGTGTTCTACATAATAAAAATGTATTATAATCTCTACAACAAACATTTTCTGCATTTAACCTTTTTATCTATAATCTGCTTCTAAGTTAAGAAAAAAGTATGTGAAACTGAAATGTGATTTATGCTCATTATAGTTTATTCAAATGCTCATTTATTTATGCTCATTATAGATTCAGGTATTTGAATCTGTGATCTCATCATTTTTAACTATTGTTATAGTATTAATATCTAAAACATGGGTCTGTCCAGTACCATCACCTATTTAATAAACTTTATGTTTAGCTTTCTTTTTGTTTTTGTTTTTAAAAAATTATATGTATATGCATATAGCAAATGGCAAAGGATAAATCCAAACGTATATTTACAGTTCTTTATCCTTAAAAATATATTCCAATGTACAATATGTCCATAAAAGCTTTTTTCCTCCCATTCTGTTACTTTATTTTTGTATTTTGCATAATGTATATGCATTTTTTCTATTTACATAGTTATAATTAGTATCTGTGGTGTTCTTTTGGTTATCCTTTTTATTATGTATTAATATTCCTGTATATATTAATGACATCTATATAGATATTGATATTCTAGATAATTGTCATTAATCAATTTTTTTCTTTGCCATATTATATAATATAAGATAGTATTTTGATAAGGATAAATATAAGGACTGGGCCCATGGTTTCATTGGTATGGGAATTCAATGTAAGGCCTCTCCTAGATCTAGCTAGATCTAGAATCTAGGAATCTAGAAAACCTAGATTCAAATCCTGCATCTAATGGGTACTGGCTATGGGACCCCTAACAAGTGTTTTGATATAACATAACATAAAACTGAAAGATTTATTATGGCATAGAATCAAAATTGCAACTAAGGTGGGTCAACAGGAGATCTGTCTTAAGATCCCCAATTTGGATGTCATTCATAGCACTTAATGTCATTCAGAACTAGAAACAAGAAAATTTAGTGCCTAGTTAGCAAAAAAAAATTTTTTTTTTTAAAAGGAATCAATGAACTGTGGTAAGTTCCTTTCATTCTTCCTCTTCTCCTCTTTCCCTCCACCCTAGACTTGCCAGAAGCACACTCCTAACAATTACAGACTAGTCCAACTTCCCACAAATTAAGTAGGCAGGAGAGAGAGAGAGAGAGAGAGATGGATGGATAAATAGATGGATAGATATAGATGATAGATAAATTAGATAGATGGATGGATGGATAGATAAACAGATCATTAAGTGCTAATTGCTAAGGACAAAAATACAGCAAAGCTGTATTAAGCTCATTAGAAGAGCTTACATTCTATTGTGAAAGACAATACCGAAAGGGGAGCTAAAAAGAGGAAGGAGGGGACAGATAATCAGGAAGCAGTATAGAGGACTTGTTCTATGACAAAGTAAAAGGTCATCTGTAGAAACCGGATTCTACTCCTTGTGGTGTGGTCTTATCTTCTGTGGCTCCACATTCAACTGTAGTTCTTGGGTGGGATATTGTTCTATTCTTTCAGAAAAAGCTGGGACCTCAGTACCTAAGCCTAGCAGAAGCCTTCTCTGTTCTCTCCCTGGGAACCTATATTGATTTTCACTGTGGTACAAGCAATACATCCAGTAGTCTTGGTACTAGCCTTGGTCCACAGCTCATGCTTCCAAAGAACACTATAGGAGGGGATTTCCTTGCCGTTAAGGCACAGCATTTAGGCCTTTGCTCTCTTTGTTAAAGGCGGAAAGTCCTGCCAATGAGGGTATGACCGACAAAAGCCCTAGTACCAATCAATAAACATTAAACATCTACTGTGTGTTAGAACTATACTATAAACATTGGGATGCAAAAAGAGGGGGAAGTCAATCTCTGTCCTCAAGGAGCTCATAGTCTAATGGAGAAGAAAATATGCAAACAAATATGTTTGCATCTATATATTCGTATAATAAATGGGAGGTAATGCTCCTGGAGGCAGTTTGAGACTTTATTCAGTAGGAAAGTAAAAGGATCATTCCTGGTTTTAGGAAAATTACTTTAGTGGCTGAACGGAGGAAGGATTGGAGTGGGGAGAGACTTTAGTACAGTTCTACCAGCAGCCGATTGCAATAATCTAGGCATAAGGTGATTAGGGCCTGCACTAGAGTGGTGAAAGTATCAGAAGAAAAGGGGGTATATATTCGAGACATTACAAAAGGGAAATTGACAGGTCTTGGCAGATTGGAGATGGAGACAAGGACTGCGGGGAGAGGGGAAGAGATCAGGAATCCAGATAATGAATAATTCTTTGTGAGCCTGAGTGACTGGGAGAATGCTCTCTTCAATCATAGGGAAGGTGGGCTTTAGGAGGAGGGAAATGAGTTCAGTTTGGGACCTGGGGAGTTTAAGATGGACTACATAAGTCAGCAGGTATGGGGAAAAAGTTTCCTATCAATGAGGCTTCAGATTCAAACTCTTAGTTTCTGCTCTCTTTGGTGAAGGCCAGGGGTACCATACATGGAGGTATGGCTGCCAACAATCCTAGCCCCAGCCCAGACTAGAGACTTGTGCATCTAGGAGGAACGATCTTCTCTAACACAAATTCAATGACGCGGCCCCTGTTTTCTCTGGAGAACAACGAAGAAGACCCTATGGCTGCCTATTTCATCTTGTCCACAAAAAATGCAACTGCCAGGAGGTATAGTCTAGGCTTTGATAAACTCTGAACTAAAGGGGAGGTACTAATGGCCCGGGCTTAACTATTCCCCTCTGAGGTTCAATAGGATTTTGCAGAAAATGACTCCAAGAAGCTTTATTAGTAGCATATAGACACACTACTAGCAGAGGCCAGTGGTGGATGTGAACAAGGTCCAGAAGCAGCAAAAAACACAGAATGGAATAGAGAAAGAAGGAAAATAA
Organism: Sminthopsis crassicaudata; assembly: GCF_048593235.1. NCBI lineage: Eukaryota > Metazoa > Chordata > Mammalia > Dasyuromorphia > Dasyuridae > Sminthopsis > Sminthopsis crassicaudata. The sequence goes on from NC_133619.1 coordinate 562,140,132, forward strand.
TTGGGGGAGGGGAGTCAAGAGTATTGTGGAAAGGTTCCACTCAGGGAATTAGGCAACACCAGTGGATTAAAAGGTCAAATCTCCAAAGCCTTAGCTGATAGTAGGGGATAACTGCATGTACACTCAAAGGAATGGAAGATTGCTCCACTGATTTGAATGAGGTTTTTATAAAGATTTTTAAGAACATTTCCCCATTTATCTGCAAGTGGTAAGGGCTTTTCTCCCAGCACATGGTAAGCAAAAACCTACTTTGGGCATCTCAGAAAGGGAAGGGTAAGCAAAAGCCTAGCCAATATTCTGTGCCATCTCATCAAGCCTTTACATCAAGAAACAGGGCAGGGGATAGTCTTAAATTACATAGAGGAAACCAGGGCTTTGGGGGAGGAGTGAGAGAGCCAGTTAGTTTCCATGGCAAATTAAAACCACATTACAAATCAGAATTACAAAATGAAACCAATTCACTTAAGGGCATCAGTACTGAATTCTGCCACCTCCCAAGTAAGGTACTCCCAGCAAATTGGTGCCCCATTTAAGATTGGTCTTTGCTTTTGAAAATTCTTCCAGGTGTAGGACTCAGTAAAAACTCTTACCTTATTGTATGGTGACACTACAGTTCACTTCCAAAATCTTCATCTCTTTAGGCTAGATCATACCAAGTCAATGGCCAGTTCTTCAATAATTACCAAACAGCTCTAGGATATAGGGTTGTTCATTTTTTTTTCTTGAGTTGGTTCATAATAAGTATGAGAGTTCATGCAAATAGAAGTTACAGGATCAATTAATGCCTTGTGGACAAGTTCAATGTCTTTACTATGCTTATTGTTAGTTCAGTAGCTTACCTGGCTTTTCATATGAAAATAAGCTACTCAGAACCACTTTACATTCTATATAAGCAACTAAAATTTTACACACTATGAAATGTGAAATGATTCACTCAAATTTAAAAGATCACCCTTTACAAAGTATACATGCAATTTGAGTGAGATTGAATTTTTACTTTATAAAAGATGAACCTAGTTGTACATAAAATGATAAAAATCTACAATTGACAGAAAATATAAAATCTGTTACTAGAGGAAGGGAGAGAATTCAGGACTTAATATTTTTTAAGGATTGAAAAAATCTTAAAGGAAAAAAAATATGAGGATGACATCTACACTGGCAACAGCAAGTACTGTTTATGGATTGTATTTCACTAATCCTTAAAGTTCATTAGAGAACTACATTTAAGAACTTCATAGGGCTACTACCATAAGAGAAAAGAATTTCTAGTCATCAGAATGGATGAAGCTTTTGCCCTAATGTTTTCTCTCTATGTCCTTCACTACCATTTTTGCTACAAACTTGAGCACCTTAGCTTTCCTTAGGCACTTTGTACATGTGTAAAATGAGAGAGCAATCCCAGTTCGGAAATATTTTTGTAACAAGTAAATTTTCTATATCTACTTGTTATATATATTATATGTACTTTCTAAAAGCTAAAAAAAAATCTGTTACTTGTCCAAATAAGAAGAGATTGCCTTATGGTGTGGTTAGAGGCTTTTTATGGAAGATTATGCAGTCATAAGTCACTTTAATATTGTCAAATGAGAATTTAAGATGTTTTGTGGTGTGTACAGAAGTAACTATGTAACAGAGTAGATAAATTTGGGACTTGGAGTAAGGAAGACTAGAGTTTAAATATCTTGAATTCTGAGACAAACTTAAATATCTTGAATTTCAAACCAAACTTATTGCCTATTTTTTATATCTGTCTATGACAGATATGCCAAAGAATAAATTCTGTGGTCAAATGCAACTCATCACAATTGAGCAATATAAACTTTTCATCCACTTTCTAAATATCTTGAATTCTGAGACAAACTTAAATATCTTGAATTTCAAACCAAACTTATTGCCTATTTTCTATATCTGTCTATGACAGATATGCCAAAGAATAAATTCTGTGGTCAAATGCAACTCATCATAATTGAGCAATATAAACTTTTCATCCACTTTGTGTTTTCATTATGGATAGTTAGAATAATCTCCTTATATATGTCAAATACACATAGAAATACGTTTTATTTCACAAATTGAAAAAAAATAAAATTTAAAAATATATATGGTACTTTGGGATTTGATGTAATCAATAATATCCATAAACAATAAATAGAATGAAAAAATTCAAGAAAAAAGGAATCCCATTCAAGTGTACAAAAGATTTAGCAGTTTTGCTATGGTCATATGAACAGATGTTATAAATCACTATTGATTAAAGAAATGCAAAATAAAACATCTCTCAGGTACTGTAGAGGGCCAGTATTGAATAAGTCCATGTACAGGAAAGAGTCTGGTCCAGGTATTATTTGAGACCTGTTCTCTGTAAGTGCTAATCAATTCAAAGCATTGGCTCACCATCTCCCTAAAGACATTCTGTGACAAATTTAGGATAATCTTGATGATGAATGCATGTGACAGGAACAAAGAAGGCATCACGATTATGCTATTTATGATTCTGTCTTGGTAAATATATTGCTATGATAATTTCTGCTATTTACAACTGTTTCAATAAATATTTTGGTATTGATAAACATCACTACTATTTACAATTCTGTTGGTATTAATAAGTACAACTATTCTAGTTACAATCCTATTTTGATAAGTACCTTGATATTAATAGTTAAGGTGGATACTGAAATGTCAAAGTATGGTTTATGCATTAACTCTAGAATGTATATGACACATTAGCTTAAAGAGCATATAAATCCTGGCTCTCAGATTAATACATGGAGATTGCAAAGCGTAGCTTCCCCCTAACCTCGGATATTCATTTCAGATTCACACTCTCAGTTTTCACTGGAGCTGGACTCTGGTATAGTATCACCTCACTCATATGAGATTGGCTAATATGACAAAAAATGAAAATGATAGATGTTGGAAGAGATGTGGGAAAATAGGGACATTAATGCACTGTTAGTGTAATTGTGAACTGATCCAATCATTCTGGAGAGCAAATTAGAACTATACCCAAAGGACTATATATAAAAACTGCAAAGCCACCTTCCTTTTAAGTCTTGTATCCCAAAGAGATCAAAGGAAAAGGAAAAAGACATGGATGTATATGATTGCGATGGAAAACTATTGTGGTCTAAGATATGATGAGCAGAATGCTATCAAAAAAACCTGAAAAGACTTATATGTACTAATTGTAAGCTGAAATGAGCAGAGCCAGGATAACATTGTACATGGTAACAGCAATATTGTATGATGATCAGCTGTGAATGATTAGCTATTCTCAGCAATACAGTGATCTAAAACAATTCTGAAGGACTTATGATGAAAAAATGCTATCCACTTCCAAAAAAAAACTGATGGGGTATGAATGGAAATTATTTTTCAGTTTTTTAGTGTTTTCATTTGTGATGTGACTAATATGAAACTGTTTTATATGGCAAATGTGTATAATCTATGCCAAATTGCTTGCCTTCTCAAGGAGGTGGGGGGAGAAGGAAAAAATTTGGAACTCAAAACTTTTTTTTTAATTAAAAATTTTTTACATGTAATTGGAGGAAAGTTTTTTAATTAAAAAAAATGATTTAGCAGTTACTAGCCATAAATGAAGAACATGAAAAATGAAATTCTAAAAAGCAAATAATATAGGCTTACTATCATGAAAGATTTATTCAAAAAATCCTTCATGGGGAAAATTAAATTTTAATTAAATAGAAGAATTCCAGGAATTCCTAATGAAAAGACTACAAAGTAGAAACTTTGAAATACAAAATCAGAAGTAAAGAGAAACATGAAAATTAAATTTAAAAGCAATCAGGAAAGAGATGATAAAAAATTCTTTTTTAAAAAATTTACTTTTTTTAATTAAAGCTTTTTATTTACAAAACATATTGCATGGGTAATTTTTCAACATTGACTCTTGCAAAGCCTTCTGTTCAAATTATCCCCCTTTCCTCCCCCACTCCTCCCTTAGATGGCAGGTAGTCCAATACATGTTAAATATGTTAAAATATATCAAATATCCCTTAAGAACCATGATATCACAGCCATTGAGAGAATCAAATTAGATGGAGGATTTGAGAATAATTTTTTTGTCATATTTCAATGATCTTAGAAGAAAGAGGAGAAAAGATACACTAAGGAAGAAAAAATGAAAAGGGAGGTAATTCATGATCTCATAAAATCAGTGTGAAAGCAGTTTATTTTAATGAAGTCTAGACTTCACTTAAAATTCACCTCTCTCTGGACTAGTCAAAGGAGATTAGGACACATTTTTTTTGGTATAGAAATATATTCTCAACATGGTATGCAGTAACAAGATCATGTGATGATCTTGACTTTTTTTCAACAATGAGATGATTCAAGACAATTCCAAAAGACTTGGGATGGAAAGTGCCATTTGCATCCAGGGAGATAACTGTGGATACTCAATGTTGACCACAGCATAGTATTTTCACCTTTGTTGTTGTTATTGTATGTTTGTTTGCTACTTGATGTTTTCTTTTTCATGGCTTTTTCCCTTTTGATCTGATTTTTCTTGGACATGATGAATATAGAAATATGTTTAGAAGAATTGTACATATTTAAGGTTTATCAGATTGCTTGTTGTTTTGAGGTTGGAGGAAGGAGTGAATGGAGGGAGAAAAATTTGGAACACAAGGTTTTGCAAAGGTGAATGTTGAAAAATATCTTTGCATGTATTTGAAAAAATAAAATACTATTGGAGAAAAAAAAGAAATGTATTCTTTTTTTTTTTTTTCCCCCCTGAGGCTGGGGTTAAGTGACTTGCCCAGGGTCACACAGCTAGGAAGTGTCAAGTGTCTGAGACCAGATTTGAACTCGGGTCCTCCTGAATTCAAGGCTAGTGCTCTATCCACTGTGCTCCCTAGCTTCCCCCAAAATGTATTCTTAAAAAAGGAAACTGGGAGAAGAGAAAGGGGGTGATAATATGAATATTTTAAAAGGGAAAAGAGAAAAGAGTATCATACAGTTTCAACTTCCATTCTTAAATCATTCAGTTAAAGAAAGGTAGTGGGCTTATTAGGTCTGACTATCTACACTAACAAAATAAGAATTCTTCTGACAAAGATGTGATACTGTGTTAGTTGCCTTTAATTGATTTAGGAGTCTGCTGCATGTTGGAAACATAGAATATTAAAGTTGGAATTATCACTGATTCCAACTGCTTCCTTTTACATATAGGAATCAGAAGTACCAAAAGATACAATAATTTTCCTGTGTCCTTGTTGTTCCGTCATTTCAGTTGTACCTTATTCTTTGTGATCACATTTGGGGGTTTCTTGGCCATTGGTTGCCATTACCTCGATGCCCTAGCTCCGCTATTACCTCGATGCCCTAGCTCTGCCATTACCTTGATGCCCTAGCTCTGCCATTATCTCGATGCTCTAGCTTGCCCATGTCAATGCAGTGACAAACTTGGAACTCAAAAACAAGTCCTTTAACTCTTAGACCAGTGATCTTTTCACTAGACATCACTGATAAGTTCTATATTCTATCCACCCATTGTGTGAATTTTCCTGTCACAGCTTTCAAGAGCTGATGCCCACCAGAGTTCTTTCTTCCAAGCATCAGCACAATAGCTTCCTACACCTAGAAAACTGGAAGGATAGTGGAAGGATTCCAATATCACATTTCTGAATTATTATTAAGGCTTGAATTGGTGCAATCAGAGGTAACATAAATAAGAATATATAGTCTTTGCAATAGCCTGGATCAGTTGTGACAACTTTAAAATACTTTAGTATATAGTAAGGTCACCAGGGTCATTGAATAATGCAAATTACTCTCAATAACCCTGATGACATTTCTGGATATTTGATCCTGTGGTAGGAAAAGAATATTTATTATATATAACAAGATTTTCTCAACATTAAGACTTCATTTCATTTAATCCATATGTTCCTTTGGGTGTCATCTTATTCATAAAAAAGAAGAGAAAAGCTCTGAGACTAGTAGTTTATCCTATCTGAAAGATCACAAGACTTGGAATCAGAAGACTTTGTTGGCTCATATGCTTGTTTTAATATCTGTGAATTGTGAAATCTTGGGCAAGTTCTTTAAACTCTCTAAACATTATTCCTTTTTTTTTTTTTTTTTTTTTTTTTAGAGGCTGGGGTTAAGTGACTTGCCCAGGGTGACACAGCTAGGAAGTGTTAAGTGTTTGAAACCAGATTTGAACTCAGGTCCTCCTGAATTCAAGGCTGGTGCGCTATCCACTGCGCCACCTAGCTGCCCCTTCTAAACATTATTAATTTCCTCATCTGTAAAATGAAACTGATAATTATTGCTTGATCTCTCTATCTCATAGGCATGCCAGTGGAGATACAGGCTTAAAAGTATTTTGTAAATGTTAATTATCCTAATCATCATATAATGTGTTTCAATTATTGATAGCAGAATTCATCCTGATGTAACATGATTTTTCTGTGAGTTTGGTTTCACATATCTCTTGCATAATATATATTCTCTATTACTCCAAAGTGGAGTAAAGTACTCAGAACCCTTCATCATTTTAACTTTGTCCTTGTGCTTTTAATTTGGGGACAAGGTACTAAAATGTAAGAACTGTCTGTGCAATTTATAGTAATGTAAAAATTGGCTCCACAAAGCAGATCAATAACCTCCTGTCTCCAAAAGGGATTGGGTCCAGACTTTAGAGAGAGATAGGAGTCTCCATAATGCACCCACCATCTAATTGGAGAATACTCTGCTTAGGCAAAGACTTTACTCTTAACCTCAGCTAAAGAAACAATTCTCTTGATCCAGAAAGCAAAAGGATAGATGGTCTTATGATAGCATTCTGCCCGGGACATTTTTTTTTTTCCATCCTCTTGGGAGAGTGGGCAGCCTAAATGGACTTTTCCAATTTCGTTTTCTCTTTCATATGGCAACATACCAAGAAATAATCACAAATTGATCTACAGCCTCTCTCTTGGCAATACTTAAAAAACCTGAAATTGTCCTTGCATTTAAATTATAAGTGCATCCTTTCCCTCAGCTGTATTTGTCATCACAGCTAGAAGATCCATAGCCTCTCCTCCCACCAGGACAGAATATATGGGAGCACAGACACTTTGTATTAAAAGAGAAATAATGTGTTATATGGAAAAGGCAAAAAAGACTATACATAATCACTTAGTATTATTTACTTGCTGAGTTGATATAGGAACAAGTCAGAGAAGAAACATGAGAATATTTGCTTCATAAACACCCAATGCTGTTCTTAGAACAAAATTTCAAGTTCAAAGGATCTTTAGAGGTCATCTAATCTCACCCCCATGTTAAAAGAAGAAGAAACCAAGGTTGTAAGAGCTAAGTTCATGCCATTAGCCAAAAGCAAAACTGGAAATAAACTTGAATCTTTTGATTCTTTTCTTAGATCAGATATTTCCCTTACAACAGACTACTTCTCAAAGGTTCTTCTCCTAAAAGTAGGTGATTACCTCCATGGAGTGATTTGAATGGCTCCCAAAAAATCTGTGTCCTCATAATCTTATTTGTGAAAATTCCAAAATTGGCAACAGTAAAAGGCATCAAATATTCTCCCAAGAATTCTTTAAATAAAAGTAAGTAAGCACATCCATCTCATTAGTATGCAACTTGCTTTGTCTTTAGTAAATCATAAAATTATATGTATAGCAAAAAACTTTCAAAATAAATTTATAATTTATGTTTAATAATTTTATTTTTTATATTTTATATACCTATTTTTATATACCTATATATCTGGAGTTGCATAAAAATTTCTTGAGCAAAAAGGAATCATGATCCTGATCTAGCATATATTTTCAATGTTTATTTTTGCTTTGTCTGATAATGATTAGAACAACTGGTTTTTTATATTTTGCTGATATATGGTACATTTTTTTCTGCCTTCTACCTATCCATTTTTTATTCTGTAAATTTCTTTGTTTTTTCAACATGTTTCTTATAAGCAACAGTTGTGGCATTTTATTTTCTTATCCAATTTGTCACTCTTTATTGTTTTATTGGATAACTCAATCCATTCATACTCAAAGCTATGAAAATTAGGCTTGTACTTTTCTTCCTATAGTCTCTGATTCTTTTTCCAAATTAGGATTTTCTTCTTAAAAATACAGTTCCATATCTCTTCATCTAATTTTATTTAATCTTTTTTTTAAAGCAACCCTCTTCCTACTGGTTCTCTTCTCCTCTCCCTCAAGCCTGTCCCTGTATCAAGATAAATATTAAGATGCCCCACTTCATGTCTTTAACTGGAGTTATACCTTTGTGGGAACAAGTACAGCTATCCTGTCTCCCTCAATATCCTATGTTCAAGAATTATATTAGTAACCCAATTATTCTGGAGAACAATTTGGAATTATGCCAAAAGAACTATACAACTATATCCTTGACCCAACAATACCACTATTAAGTCTGTCCCAGAAAGATCAAAGATAAGGGGAAAAGATATATTTGAACAAAAATATTTATAGCAGAGCTTTATATGATGGCAAAGAATTGGAAGTTGAGGTTATGGCCATCAGTTGTGGAATGGTTAAACAACCTATGGCATTTGTTTATGATAAAAATATTATTGTGCCATAAAAAATAACAAGCAAAAACACCTGGAAAGATGTATATGAACTAACGCAAAGTGAAATGGGCAGAACCAAGAGAATGTTGTACCCAATAACAACAATACTATAAAGATGATCAATTGTAAAAGACTTAACTGCTCTGATCAATTTTCTACAATATGTGATAATTCCATAGGATCCATGATGAAAAAATACTCTTCATATTTAGAAATAGAACTAATGAACTCTGAGTGCAAACTGAAACATATTTTTTTAAATTTTGATATAGTTGGGGTTTTAAAGAAAGAATATCTCCTCTCTAGTCCTGCAGAGTAACAAATGATTTATTCTTGGCCAACTTAATTTTTCCTACCACTATATACTTTCTTTTTTAAATTATTATAATAACTTTTTATTGACAGTACATATGTATAGGTAATTTTTCAACACTGACTCTTGCAAACACTTCTGTTCCAACTTCTCCCTTTCTTCCCTCCATTCCCTTCCCTAAGATGGCAGGCAGTCTCATACATGTTAAACATGTTAAAGCATATGTTAATACAATATATGTGTACATATTTATACAGTTCTCTTGTTGCACAAGAAAAAAATGGATTTATAAAGGTAAAAATAACCTGGGAAGAAAAACAAAAATGCAAGCAAACAACAACAGAAAGAGTACCACCATAAACGTTCACAGTCATATAAACTATTTATCAAAGTAGATACTAAGCAGTAATCAGGGAAGTCTTAAAAGACAGGTTTAGGAAATAGAATGCACAAGAGTTTGGTGGGTCTCTGAGATTTAAAAGTGAGATGAAATCTCAGCTTATTTGGAGAGAGAACAGGCTCACCCTATGAGTTCACTTTTAGCAATCTCTGGGGTTGTAAGCACTGAAAATTGAGGGGCATATTGGAATATCACTTTTTTTCCTACATGCCTTAAGTTTTTTTTTTTTTTATAATATTATCCCTTGTATTCATTTTTCCAAATTATCCCCCCTCCCTCTACTCCCTACCCTTGATGACAGGCAATCCCACACATTTTACATATGTTACAATATAACCTAGTTACAATATATGTGTATAAATAAAGTTGCACGTTAAGTATTAGATTCCAAAGGTATAAGTAACCTGGGTAGATAGACAGTAGTGCTAACAATTTACATTCACTTCCCAGTGTTCCTTCTCTGGGTGTAGTTGTTTCTGTTCATCATTGATCAACTGGAAGTGAGTTGGATCTTCTTTATGTTGAAGATATCCACTTCCATCAGAATACATCTTCATACAACATTGAAGGGTACAGTGATCTTCTGGTTCTATTCTATTCATTTCACTCAGCATCAGTTGATGTAAGTCTCTCCAAGCCTCTTTGTATTCCTCCTGCTGGTCATTTCTTACAGACATGCCTTAAGTTTTGAAGGAATCTCCCATTTGCCATGCAAAGGGTGTGCCTTCTTCTCTTGTTCAGTCTTTCCCTCTTTCTCCCCTTCTCTCAAAGACTCTTAATCAGGAGTCCTATATTCCTCTGTCTTCTCAGTGTCTCTAAAAACTTGGGAGTAGGGCTACATAAAGCTCTGGGAAGAAGAAGGGGAGGACTACTAAAGACTACTACTCATTTTAGCACTTAAATAGAGCTTTAAAATTTTGCAAAATGCTTTAAAAGTATTATCTCATCTTCACAACATTTCTGTGAAGTAGGAGATATACTACTTCTCCATTTTACAGAAGAGAAAACTGAGGTTGAGAGAGATGAAGTCACCTATACAAAATCTAAGTGCCTACAGCAGGATTTGAACTCAAGTCTCATCCTCTATCCATATCCATGACACATAATTGATTATGAAAACAAAAAGCATTTAAGTAGTCAATAAAGGACCAAGGCTGACTTTAAAATTGTATTTGTTTACTATGTGCTTATAGGATATGATTTTTTCCTCTTACTCTGATCTTTTTACTATTGAGGGACATTGCCTCCTTTGAATTTTACTGAGACTTATTCTAGAAAGCATTAGCTGTAAATAACTGGTATAAGATATACGAAAGGACTGCCCATGCCTTGGAAATGGGGAAAAGTGACTGATGTAGAACTCCCTAACCTCAGTTACTCAATAAATGCACTTGGGGTGTGTGTTATCTTTTCATATCTGACCTCATTATACTTAGCACTTCCTCACTATGGGGCCCATACACTGAAAATGTTTCATAACTGAGAGCAGTGGTTTCCAAACTTATTGTAGTCCTGTATATCCCCCCATCATCCTCTACCATGGCTAATTAAGCCAAAGGTACTACAAAAGACTAAACATGTCAAAGACAGAAGCAAAGGTCCAGCACATACCAAAATATTCACAGCAGCACCCTTTGTGGTAAGAAAGAACTGGAAATAAAATAGGTGGTCATTGACTGGAGAAATGACAAAAAGTAAGTTATGGTCTTTAAATGTAATGGAATAAATATTATTCTGTTATAAAAATAAATTTAAGAAATTTAAACAAATATGAAAAGATTCTATGTATTAATGAGGATCAGAATAATTAAAACCAAGAGAAAATATACACAATAAGTACAACAGTGTAGAGGAGATCACTAAAAGGAAGTTAAACTGAATAACTCAAAAAAAGAAAAAAAATGAAATTCTTTATTGATTTACAATCGTGTCTGGCTCATTGTGATTCTAATTATGGTTTCATTGGCAAAGATAATGGAGAGGTTTGCCATTTCTTTCTCCAGCTCATTCTATAAATGAGAAAATCAAGGCAAACAGGGTTAAGTGACTTGTTCAGCTAGTAAATCTTTGAGGCTAGATTTGAACTCAGGTCTCCCTGGTTTCAGCCTGGCATTTTATAGTACCATCTATTTGTCAAAATTCTCAGAGAACAAATAGTGAAACATGGCTTTTCCAATAAGAGCAGAAGAGGAGGATCCAATTAGAGAGAAAATTTGTATGCACTATGAGATGCAGACACTGGGAATTGTTTTGTTTGCTTTTCTTTTTGTCAAAAGGGAGGAGTCAATCAAGAAAGAGGATGTGAAAAGAACATATCATTCAAGCAAATAGCATCAATTTATTTGTTTTCAAATGAAGAGATTTGGCCTTGACAATCTCCAAAGTCCTTTGCAGCTCTAGAATCTATGATCCTATGATTGTTGATTAATCTGACTTAGCAACAGCCATAAATTGTTAGTAATTGGGCAGTAAGAGAAAGATCATCAAAATGATTATAAAGAATTAGTTACTTTGGTGGATAAAAGATGAAATTAGCTAAGGAAACAAAGGTTCAAACTTCCAAACATAATGATTTATTAAGCAATGCATGCCATTTGCAAAGAAAAGACTTTCCTCAGCTTTGGCATTTGACCCTGAATGAGACTAATTAGGTAAAAGAAAATAATTAAAAAGGAACAAATAAATACACAAAATTAGATAATCTGATTTAAAATTAGAGGGAAGAATTGGACTTTCTGTGTTAGAAAGAGGAGAGCTAACAGGCATAATTCCCTGAAATCAGAAAAAAAGAGGTGTCCTACTTCCCCCCCCCCATTGTCTCTAACAATCAAAGGAACATGGAAATAACTGATTGATCAGTACAAGATCAGATTTAAGATGAGAAATATGGTTTAATTGAGATGTATAATCATGAGAAAACTCCTTGCAATATAATTGGATCTTACCAGGTTTCTGGTCAACATAACCTAGGTTCTTTGTTAAGGGTTTCTAAGCAGCAGGGAGAGGTGGTCCAGCTTCCCAGCTATGCAGGGATGTTAAAATAGTACAATAAAGTTCTCTCAAAATTTCCACAATTTAATAAAGTTTTCTCACAAGACAAAAATTGGCAGATCCATAATTAAATAGAAAGGAAACTTCTAGAACTGGCCATGGTTCCAGAATTGAATCACAAGATGGAATAAGTATGATTTGTTCAATTCCCACAACTGACCACTCATTGTCCTACTCCCCTCTGTTCCCTTAACACTAAAGACAAAAGTTAGAAATAAAAGAAAAACAGAGAAGTAGCTGGCTTGGTTGTTTGCTTTATTAATGCTTTGTGCTTTTTATACCACAATTATTTCTTAATATCCCCTATACTTTCACATGTTCTCTTGAAAGTAACAAAGAAAAAACAATTGAGCAAGATAATACCATTCTTACTTGACCGTTGTGCTTGAATTTTGTATTGTTCCCTGTGGGAATCCATCCAAGGACCAAGACCTGTCTATGCTTTCTGGAAGGGCCGAAGTTTCTAGGGTCAACTTTCCCTGCCTGTGTGGCTTATATGGATGGATCCTCAAGATGCTGAGAAATCAGAGGAGGGGTCCTCATAGAAAGATAACCGATCTTAGATTTGTGGGCAAGTACAGATGCAAAAGGGACTTTTCAGGGGTTCCTTTTTCCTCAGCTGAAAAATAAGAGCAGTAGAGTAAGCCTAGAACCTGACATCTCTTTCACAGAGTAACCCCACCTTCTCAATGAATAAGATAAGTGTTCACAATCTAAAATTAGGCTCTAAATTGCATCTGGAAGACCAATCTGCACCTGAATAAAATGATTGCTAAGTTTCCTTCCAACTCTATAATTTGTGATTTTTTCTTTTGATTTGTCCATTCTTTAGTAATAATAATAATAATAATAGCTATCATTTTATATAGCACTTACTATGGTGCCAGGTAATGTGATAAACAATTTACAATGTTCATTTCATTTAATCTCAGAACAATCCTAGAATGTTAGTATGTTATTGTCCCCATTTTACAGATGATGAAACTGAGGCAAAGTGATTTGCTTCATATGGCTAGTAAGTTTCTGAGGCTGGATTTGAATTTAGGTCTTTGTAACTCCAGGTCCAGTGCTCTATCCAATAAACAACCTCGCTGCCATCTTTAATTCATAGGATCATAGATTTAGAGGGAGAAGGAAACTTCTAGGCTATGTAGTCCTGACCCTTCATTTAGCAGATGAGGAAACAGAAGTCTAGGAGAGTTCAAATGACGTGCCCAAAGTCACATAGATAGAAAATGTTAGAGCTCAGATTTTAACCCAGGTCATCTGATTCCAAAATCTGCCCTCTTTCCTTTAGGCTATACTGCCTCCTAAAATATGGAATGAAGAGTTTCACTTGATCTCAGTAAAAGTGGGTTTCCTACATCCATTTATTTTAGCTTAAAAGCTAAACTGTCAGCACACATATTTGGAGATTTTTTTTTAATTGCAATTTTTAATTACAATTTTAAAAATTGCAACAGAATTCTAATTTTTAATAAAAACAGAGTATTGCAGAAAGGGAACAGAAAAATTAACTTAATGTCCACCACTGAAAGGGTGAAACAAATAACATGTTCTCTGTGTTTCCCTTTAAAACTTGATGTAATGCCGTATTGGCCTCCCTTGCTCACAAATTGCTATTGCAATGTTAAGGTTGTGAAATTAGACAGGAAATGCAACAGTGACAACTTTGAAATATAGTCCAGATAGCATTCATTTCCTGTAACTGAGGTTAATAGTGTCTGATGGCAGAGAACATCCTACGAGAAACTGACCCTTGAAGATCTCTCACCCCTAAACGATTCCTTCTACTCAACTCTCAGTTCCAACCCAGGTTCTCCATCTGATCCGCTCTCCTTTATAAGTTTCCATAGTAATGATGCAGGACATTCATAAGGGAAGGGTGTAAAATAAAATGGAAGTGAATAATGAAATAAGTCAATAAGTTTTGAACTTAAGTGAAAAAGGAGAGAGATTATAGTCCTCTGAAAGAGGATGGGATATATTTCAATTTTTTTTTTTACCCTACATCTCTAATATTGACACAGGGAATATTTCCACCAATGTAGATTGTAGTGCTTTGGACCTTGAGAGATTTGTGATTTACTTATAGTCACGTAGCCAGTTGGTTGATTGTTGTCCTTTGCTCTTGAAGAGACCAAAATGATATCACTATGTTGTGTGGTCATTAGTGTGTCCAACTGTGGCTTAGAATGCTCTACCAGAAATAAATAATCCCTATAAATATTTGTGGTGGATAGTCTAACTTTGCACATTTCTTCTGAGCTAATTTGATTCTGCTTTGCTCATAGAGCACACCACCTTTTCTGCTGAGGGCACGCCATGCTGGGCACTCCTGTGCCAGTGTCTACCGTGGCATGCAATCAATTCTAAAGTTCATAAGAGAGACTTTGAGAATGTCCTTGTATTGCTTTTTTCTGTCCACCTTCTGAGAACTTGCCTTATGTGAGTTCTCACATAGTGATTATCAGAGGAAAGACTTGAATCCAGTCTTCTTAAAGACTTTTCCTATGCCTTACTTAGACTTGCTTACTTTAGACTGTATAATAAAAAAAGAGCATCCCAAACAAGGAATATCATAATTTCAGGGCTCACTGAGATTGAATTTATTGGGAAAAAAAATCTCAAAATGGTGTTTAGTTCTTACTGTCACATTTGAAAAGGGTTTAACATCAGCTCAAAATTAGGCCAGTCATTAGACAAGAAAAAAGAACTATCGACATGGTGTTTTGATTTTAACTTATTATTCATTATTATCCTTGTTATTAATTTGATAAGTGTGCATAGGCATTTTCCTGGGTCCTTGTTGGTTCATTCATATATCTCCTGTGATATCTCCTTATAAAGATATAAGTTCTCATTGCCTTTCTGATAAGGTTTCTGATCTGGCCTTAATTAGATGCCTTCTTGATAAAGAACGATATCTTTGTCTTGGTTGGGATGTCTGTTGGGCTACTTATGTCACATTAATGATGACTGATTTATAACTGATTGATTTATACTCAGTTTATATACCCCTAGTCTTGGCCATCTAAAGCAGGCACAGAGGCATTAAGATTAGAAAAAAAGGGGCCTGGGGACCAAGAAATACAGAGAGAAGAGAGGCTATACAAAAGATATCTTGAGATCTCTTGAAGGAATATCTATACTTTACAATCCAGTGGCTCTCCAAAAAAACCAAACCAAAACAAACCAAAACAAAAAAACAATTAATAATGCAGGTCTAGGAAGGGAGGAAAACTAAAACATCAGCAGAGTGATATCATATAAAGGATTGTGGGCATTTGCTTCATGATTTGCAAAGGCCAAGTTTGCTCTTCTCCCCTTTAAGTTCCTGATAACCTTATAGAATGAGGAAGTGCCCCAAGGATTATGGACATAGTAAGAATTTAGCTGGGTAAAAGCAAGCAAACTAGGTTAAAAGGGGGAAAGTCCAGAAAAACAAGATTATAAAATAGAAGGGAAAATCCAAAGACACATAGCCCCAAAGTCATAGTCCTTGTTTTAACAAGTGCTTGATTGACCACTCACCTCCCATCCCCCAAGCTAACATGGCATCCAAATTTTGGTATGAAAGCAATTTCAGGGAGGAGTATTATTTTTCTTCTAACGGAATAATATCCTACCTATACCTGCTAGTTGCTATTGATACCCAATATGAGTCTCCATGGGAGACATGGAGAGGAGAGGGGAACCCACCACATTATCTGACTGCAATTGCTATCTTTTAGGTCTTCCTGTATCTTATCAATAATGTTCTTGTATGCTTTGATGATCTTAGAAAAGCACTACTGTAATGAGAACTCATTTTTTATCTGATCTGAAACATAAGCCCCTCCTGTTTAATTTAAGGATGTAAACTAGAAGATTGGTAATATACCTTCTAGCTCTAATTCGAATTTCTGAGCATTTCCCAGCTAAGTTCAAGAACAGGGCCAATAGAAACAGTAGCAGGCAGTGAGTGAAGGCCAAATTCCTAAACCAGCAGGAGATACCTCAAAGTTTCTTTCACCCTGTAAGGACATCCAACAAATTTTCCCAACACCCATATACATTCATATCTAATTCTCTTTTGATGGAGAATTCACAAAGGTAGTATTGGGATTGTTGAGAAAATCCCTAGTTTTTTTCTGCCTTTCAGAGGATATAACAGTTTTACTTGCTCAGAGTGACATAGCTAAGAAATGCTTGAGGTCAGACTTGAATTTAGTTCTTCCTGATGCCAGGCCCAGCTTGCTAGCCACTTAGATTTACCATTCTAATCTTTATCACCTTTTCCCAAGAATTCCTTTTCCTCACTGCCTTAGATGTTTCTCAGAGGTGTGATTATGTCCTTTTATTTAATCCTGAGCCTTTTACCTATTTCATGGCAGCTTGGCAACTTTATGTAATTTTTGTTTCATTTGTGCTTTTCAAAATATCCTTTCATTCAGACTAACAATAACATTCACACAGTTTACACTTCAATAGGATTAAATCAGACTTTCCCCTTTGCAGTTCTTATGAAGATTCCATGAATAGAACATGCTAGTTCAGTTACAATGATTCATTACTGTTTGTTTCATTAATGAGGCATTGATTTTAGTTTATGGGTTACAGTTATCAATGCAAATGTTATTAGGCTATTGTCCATCACAAAGGGATGTTGATAAACTGGAGCAGATCCAAAGGAGATTGAAATGGATGTGGCAGGGAATGAGAACAGTCAGGTATACATCAATTGATGAAGACTGCTAGCCTGAGGTAGGAACAACTTAATGGAATGAAATGTGTATCTATTTGAAGGATATCCTGGGCTTATTGTGGGTAACTCAAGTGGGCAAAAGAACTTAAATAAGTGGTTGTAGAGGGTAGCTATTGCATTCTCATTTGGGCTTAATTCAGGTAGGATCAGGGAACTTAGCTAGCTGGCTAAGTCATTAGAGCATCAGGCCTGGAATCAGAGAGAGCTAAGTTCAAATGCAGTCTCAGATACTTATTAGATGTGTTATCTTGGTCAAACCACTTAACTCTGCCTCAGTTTCTTCATCCATAAAATAAGCCAGAGAAGGAAATGGCAGTATCTTTGTCAAGAAAGCCTCAAATAAGATCATAAAAAGTTGGATATGACTGTGGAAAACAACTCATCAAGGGAAAGGACTTATTATTTCATGAGTATATTGATGGATAGTATATGGCATATGGCCTGGATGAGGAAATTCCATTTACAAATACAGGTCATAGTCTTAGTAGGCTGCCAAGAATTGTAAGACGCCAAATGACAAGCTCAGAGCCACATATACAGCACTTGCAGAAACCACATGAGAAACCAGTTCTCATGTGATATTGCAAAAGGTGCCAGATAATAAGGAAGGCATAAGAGTATAGAAAGTACAGGAAGGGAAGCATTGTAAAGTAGAAAAGAACCCTTGTCTGAGAAATCAGAAACTTGGTTTCAGGGTTCATTCTGCTATTATCTGTGTGACTTTGGACATGTCATTTCATTTCATTGCTGGATCTCAGCTCCTCATTATTAAATGAAAAAAAGGGCTAGGGAATCTTTGTAGGCATTCAATAATTCTAAATTCATGAACAGGGTCTCAGATTGGATTATATGTATGCATATAGATAGATAGATAGATAGATAGATAGATAGATATAGATACATATATATATGTATATATAAAATCTATGAGGTCTCTCCCAACTTTATGAAAAATAACTTAAAATTCTCAATTTTGGGTTGTATTGTAGTAATAATTTCTTCCTTTTTATATTCTATTCTTTATAATCTCTGCCATCCTTCAAATGACCTATCATTCATGTTTATGATGACATTCAATCTGGATTTTCTGGGACAATCCCCATTTCAAGAAAGGTAAGTAGAATTTCACTAAAACTTTGCAAAAATAATAGCCTTTGGAAGAGCCTGTGCCCTGATTTTTGTTTCAGGAAATATTTTTTTTTTCTGTCTCCATGTAATTTACATAGTCTTCTGACTCCTTAAAGTTAGAATTTTGTAACATAATTGAGATTTGTCATAGCAGGGAATAGATAATGGAAGACTGGGGAGGGAGACTTTCTTCAACTATGACCTGGATAGATAAAATTCGCCTTTGGTGATGAAAATGAATGAGTAAGATCTAAGGTTGTTATTGTTCATTCAGAGCCAACTTCTCTTGACCTTATTTGAAGTTTTCTTGGCAAAGATACTAGAGTGGTTTGCCATTTTTTTCTCCAGCTCATTTTTCAAATAGGGAAACCGAGGCAAGCAGGGTTGAATGATTTACCCAGGGTCATATGGCAAATAATATGTCTGAAGACAGATTTGAACTCAGGAAGATAAGTCTTCTGGCTCCAGGCCTGGCATTTTATCTACTGTATCCTCTGGATTAGATTAGATTGTCTAACACAGAGGCCTCTTCATCCCCTCTCATGGAGTTTTAAGAGTCTCCTTGATTCCAGACCCAGTATTTTATTTACTGGTGCACTTAGCTGCCTTTGAAATCTAAGATACATGGTGATAAGATTCTACATTTCTATAGTACTTAACATTTGCAAAGTGCTTTCATTACACTATTTCATTTAAACTCTTTATAGATGAAGAAACTGAGGCTCACAGAGGTAAAAAAAAAAAAAAAAAAATTGCCCATAGTCATGTATAGTAAGAGTCGGGGATAGCATATAAACCTTGGTCTTCCTCACTCTAAATACCGTCTCACATGATGAATGTATGAAAAGTATTTATTAAGAACATTCCTTGTACCATTTATTATTCTAGGAGTACAAAAACAAAAGAAAAAATATCATTCTAATCGGGAGAGACAATATATAAAGTAAAAATGGCCAAAGATAGATATTTTAGTTTCGAAAATTATAGTGATGATGAGCAGTTATATTCTCAATGTTTGGTTATATCACAGCAATCTCTTTTTTCACTCTGTATATTGAGTATAGTGACACATTCCAGTAGGGGCAGTTAAATAGTTCAGTAGATAGACACCCAGACTTAGATTCATGAAGACCTGAATACAAATCAGATCTCAAACACTTCCTAACCATGTGACTCTGGACAAGTCACTATCTTTCTGATTCAGTTTCCTTACCTATAAAATGGGATAAAAATAGTGCCTTTCTCCCATCTTTATTTTAAAGATCAAAGGGGAAAAAAGTATTTTTGAGGTACTTGGTACATAGTAGGAATTATACTGAATGCTTGTTTCCTTTCCACCACCATTTTTCACTTCCCTTTCCTTCCCCTGAGTAGCAGTGACCATAAAATGGTAACAAATACAGATAGAGAATACTGATAGAACTTTGTACTAGAAATGAATTCAGGAAGTTCTACCCAGACTCAAGATACAGAGGAAGGAGTATTTAAGGAGGTAATGAAGTTAGCAAAATAAAAGAGCAAAAGGGACCAATGTCAAACCAGATAATCTTCAATCATATTCATTCTGCAGTCTATGGAAGAGAGGGAGAATAAATATCTAGATCTGGCTCTGGATAGCAGGGCAATTAATAAGTTGTTTGTGTTTCATTCTGGAGGAGGATCAGTAATATCACCAAGAAAATGTTTTGATTTGCTTGTGAATTGCATCAGAGTTGTGCAAAATCAATAGTCTCACTCTTTTCCAGAGTCATCAAAGTCCAGTTTCAGGACAACTGTCAAGATGATTGGTGAGGACCAGGATGAAGGAGATGAGTCCTTGACACAAGACTAAACTCTAAGCATTCTCCAATACCTCCTTCAGCTATCTTGATGGCCATTGGAACAAACTGTTCTCATCTGCCCATTCACTGAGGGAAGTCTTCACATGAGGGGAATGGACATCCCCCTAATTCCCCAACCATTTTGAGGCTTGCTGATTACCCTCAGTCTGATTTAACTCATTGGCCCACACAATTTTACCAGGGTGGCTGCTTCTTGAGCTACAGGTGAGAGATGGGTGACAGGTGGACACCAAAGGTAGATGAAAAGCATTCAGCAAGACCTCACACCAGAGGTTCCATACCCCTCTGACCACCCCATGCATCCTAATTGGCAAGTAATAATCTAGTGATCATCTGAGTTTCCCTTTGTACTTGTTCCAAATAGCTATGACTGCTAACCTGTTGGAGAGACATTCAGAACTCTGTCTTGCTATGTGAGTCCACTGGTGGGTCAGTCGAAAAATCAGACCAGCTGGCTTGGTCATTGAGACTGACTAAATAGCAAGATGGGGCAGCCCACTTGACTGTGTCCAATAGGAGCCATGATCTCACCTTGACAGTATTTTTTTTTTTTTAGTCATATGTAATTATATGATTATCTTGCTGCACAAAAAGAATCAGATCAAAAAGGAAAAAAATGAGAAAGAAAACAAAATTTAAGCAAATAAATGCTATGTTGTGATCCACACACAGTTCCCACAGTCCTTTCTCTGTGTATAGATGGTTCTCATCATCACAAGATTATTGGAACTGGTCTGAAGCAATTGACAGTATTCTTAAAGGGGTGATCCCATATCTTTGCTGTACAATCTGTGGCTGGTCCTCAGGAGCAAACTCCACCCAGAGGGAGCAAGCAGTGAGCCAGATTTGCTGGCAGCCTGGATGGACTTTTTCATTCCTCTGTAAACCTAGATAACTCTGAATTGTCTTGCCCAAAACCACACCTGATTTTAGGTATTTACATCTTCTATAAAATAAACATAGATCATATGTCAAACTTCACACTCAACTGGACCAGAGTTATTCACGGCACTAACACGTCACATTTGACAGTGGAAATGAGGAGAGAGTGCATGCCAGATATAGGGAATGATCCCTGTAAAGGCACAGAGGTGAAAGAAAAAAATTCTGTCTATAGGAAACTGCTGGCAGGCAATTTTGGCTAATGTGTGACCAGGAAATTAATATGAAATAAGACTGGAGAAATAGATGGGAATCAGATTATGGAAGGCTTTGAATGTAGAGCTGAGGAATTTACACTTTATGTAAGAAGCAATAGGAAACCTTTGAAGATTTGTGAGATGGGAGAAGGGACATAGTCAGATTTGGGTTAGGAATTTTAATTTGTGGTAGATGTATTGAAAAGGAAAGAAAATGGAGTCAGATCATTTAGGAGAGTATGTAATAGTAGACAAGATGAGGGTCTAAAATAGGCTGAAAGTTAGGCAAAGGAAGAAGACAAATACAAGAGATTTTGTGGAAGTAAGAGTGATAGGAATTGGCAACTCATAGGCTCAGGGGAGTTATGGAAAGGGAAGATTCAAAAGTTATTCAACAGAAACTGACACTTTTTGAAGGAAGGGTGTGTTTAGGAAAAAAGAATGAGTTTTGTTGGCCCTGTTAAGTTTGAAATAGATATATTTACTAATGAACATTTAGGAGAGATTAGGGCTGGGCTGTCTACAGATTTTATAACCATCTGCAGAGTTATAATAATTAAACCCAAGGGAACTGATAAGTTTATTAAGTGAGAGAGTCTAGAGAGAGAGGACACAGGGCAGAGGATGGGAGGCAATTCAGTCAACTGATACTCAAGGCATGATCATAAGGCTCTTAACCATCCTAACTCATCTTCTCTCGATACTCTCTAGCTTTGGAATATCCTTCCTAAAATATGGTACCCACACCTGAACACAAGGTCCAGATGTGTTTTGACCAAGGTGAAAAGAAGATGGCCAGTTCCTTAACATTAGACACAATAGCTCTTATGATGAAGTCTAAGATTACATTAGCTTTTTTGGCTGCTCTAGCATGCTGTTAGGTAATTTAAAAAATTCCAGATCTTTTTTTTTTTTTTTTTTTAAACAAACAACTATTTTACTACACCTCTTCCACTGATGACATGGGTGTTTTTCAAGGATACATTCATCCCAAATAAATGTCATCTTTTTAGATTCATTCCAATGTTCTCCCCTGTTGAGATATTTTGGATCCCAATGTGTTAGTAATATATCTCAGTTTTGCATCATCTGCAAATTTGATAAGCAACATCATCTATGCCTTTATTCAATTCATTAATGAAAATGTCAAACAGCATGTGGCCCTCAAGTCCTTCATGCGGGTTCTTCACAAGAGATCTCCTTCTGTATAAATTCATAAGTTCATGAGTGATTATACATCAACTCAGTATCCACATTAGTGGAGAAAGGAAAAGATCCAAGTATAACACATAAATGTTCAAAAAATAACTTATTAAATGATATTCTTTCCAAGCAATGGTGGTATGCCATTATGTATAGGATGGTATAAGAATAATAATTGTGGCTTCTTAGCTTTCCTTTTTTTACATAGTAAAGGCTGATAGTCTAATATGTTACAAATGATCTCTCCTTTTGAGGGGTTATAGGATGGTGACTGATGGATATGCAGGTGATCAATGCTGACCCCATTTCCTATATCTAAGTATTGGAATTTTTGAGCATGCTAATTGATTGGAGAGAATGAGAGTATTAAAGTGGAATATTCCTTTGCTCAAGGTTAACTAACAAAGAGAATATGGAGGACATTATTATTTATGAAATAAAGTGCTATGAGGCTATCTGTTCCAGAGGGGCACTTTAACTATGCATTTTATTGGAAAAAGTTCAGATAGTCCTCAGTCGATTTCAGAAGTAAAAGCAATTCAACAAACAAACAAATGAAAAACTCACAAATGGTCAATTCATACTTATGACACATGCCAAGAAATATAGGCATTTTTCTAGAGCAATCTGTCTCTAAATTATTTTCATCCTTAAGACACTGTATCTCCTTTTCTAGTTGGATAGCTTTTTTTTTCATAATCTTTTTCTTGGATGGTTTTTAATTTACTTTAGTTTTAGTTTTTCCTCAATGTCTCTCATTTGATTTTTAAAGTCTTTTTTGAGCTCTTCTATAAATTCTTTTGGGGCAGGTAATCATTTAAACGTTACTCTTTGGGGTAAGGAAGACTTTTTTTTTTACTTCACTGTCCTCCTATGAAGATGAACCCGTCTCCCTTATTTCCAAAATAAGTTTCTATGGTTGGGTTCTTTCTTTTAAGCATCTCTAATCCTGGATTTGGGGGGAATAGTGCCTCTAACTTCACTTCAGCTCTCCCTTCTGACTTAGAACCTCAAACTACCTTCTTGCAAGTTCCAACAGCCAGTAGCATCCCTGCATCACTGCTTCTGCACTCACTGGGTGTGCTGGCTCCTTCTCACTCGGGACCACATCTCAGCAGCACAGCTGGGCCTGCTATTCCTAATCAGCTGAGGTTCCCTCAGTCTTCCCAGATTCAGACCTCAAGCTGTCTGGAAGATAGAAGTTCCTGTGGTTCCTATTGAGACTCCTGACAAACAAAAGCTAGTAGGAGCTAGATAGCATATTGTAGAAAGCAGTGGACTTGAAGTTAGAAAGGCCTATTTTCAAATTAAGCATTTATTAGCTGTGTGATCCTGGGCAAATCATTTAATTTGTCTGAGCCTCAGTTTCCTTGGTGGCAAAATGGAAATAGTATTTACCTCAGAGAATTATGTAAATCAAATGGAAAAATATGTATAAATCACATTGCAAACCTTCAAATATTAGATAAATATTAGTTATTATTTCTTGTTCTGCAACAAAAATATCTTAAGATCCCCTCATTCTTTCCCACTTTGCTTCATTCTCAAAAAGGTAGCCTTTCTGTCAAAGTCTTTATGGGTTTTAAAGGTTTTTTGTTTTTGTTTTTGTTTTTTTGTTCTCATGGCCTCTAGCAGGTTGCTCCCTTAGTCATTCTTTCTCTAACTCTTTTCCTTCTGTCTTTGTCTTTGTCTCATATCTTCAATCCTTCCCCATCCAATCCCTTCTCTACTGTCTTTAAATATGCTCAAATAGCCCAGAATCTTAAAAAAAAAAAAACCTTTCACTTGCCATTATCATTCTTTCAAGCTATTATCCTATATCCTGCCTCTCACAGCCAAGCTAAAAAAAAGTTATCTGTACTTCATTGCTTCCTGTTCTCTTACTCACTTTTCTGCCCTGCTTTGTAATCTGATTTCTGACTTTATCATTTAACTGAAATTTCCCTTTCCAAAGTTACCAATGACCTTTTAATTGCTTAATCCAGTGACCTGTCTTGATCCTTCTTGACCTCTTTATAGAATTTGCCACTGTTGACTATGCTTTTCTCTGGGATATTCTCCTCTCTAGGTTTTCATGGTATTGCTCTTTTTTGGTCCTCTTCACATTTGGCTGATCACTCCTTCTCAACCTCCTTTACTATGTCATCACTCATAGTTCTCTGGATGCTCCATGTGGATGCCCAGCCTGGAGCCTCTTATTTTCTCTTTCTTAGTGATTTCATCAGATCCCATTGGTAAAATGATCATCCTTTTGCAAGAGTCCTATGTCTATGTATATAGTCCCATATCATAAAATATCTGTTTTACATTTTTTACTAAGTAACTCATAAGCATATTACATTCAACATGAACATAATTCATATTTTTCTCCCCAAATCCATGTTTCTTTAAACTTTCCCAATTTCTATGAAAGATATCATCCTCTTTCAAACCTCTCGGTTCACAACTTTCTATTCAATCCTGACTCTTCATTCTTATTTATCCCTCACCCCTATTCAATCAGTTGTCAAATCTTATTTATAAAATTATAAAATTATAGCAGGGATTCTCAAACTATGGCCTGCAGGGCCAGATGCTGCTGCTGGTTATGGCAAATGGGCTGAGGGGCGGAGACAGAGTGTGAGCTTTTGTTTTTACTATAGTCAGGCTCTCCCACAGTCTGAGGGACAGCGAACTGGCCCCCTATTTAAAAAGTTTGAGGACCACTGAATTAGACCTTCATGCATCTATCACTTTCTCTCCACATTGTAACCACTACCTAGTTCAGATTCTCATTATCTCTTCTGGACTTAACTTCTTAGTTTGATCTCTCTGTCTCAAGCATCTCTCAAGTCCAATCTAGCCTTCACTCAGCTTCAAATTTATGCTCCTCAAGCACAGATCTAACTATATCACTCCCTTGCTCTACAAGCTTCAGTGTCTCTCTATTGGCTCTTTGTTGAAGAACAAATGCATCTGTTTGACATTTAAAATTCTTCTTAATCTAGCTTCAGCCAGTCTACTAGGAATCAGCATGGTTCAGTCAACTAATCAACAATTATTTATTAAATGCCTATAACTTAGCATACTGCCTGGCACATTTAATAAATGTTTGTTGATTGATTTTCAGGCACTGTGCTAGGTACTAGAGATGCTAAAACAAAAATGTAACAGAACTTGACCCCAAGAAGCTTCCATTCCATTTAGCATAGTGGAAACAACATGTCATTTGGCGTCAGAGGACCTGGATTCAATGAGCAACTCTGTTATGAGACTTCAAAAAAGTGACAACCTCTCTAAACCTCAGTTTCTTCATCTGGAAAATGAGGATGTTGGAATAGAGAACCTTTAAAATCCCTTCCAACTCTAGATCTAGGAGCATACTTCCTGTCATAAGCTGAAATTCCAACCAAATTGACCTAGATATTGTTCCATATATGCAATATTTCTTCTTTAATCTGATTACACAAATTTTCTCCCATGTCCAAAATGTACTTTTGTCCTCTCCCTCCTAGAGAATCCCTAGTACCCTCAAAATGCCATCTCCTAGACATGATATTTCCATGATCCTCTAGTTGTTACTAACATCTTCTCCTTCCCATCATATCACTCTATTTTTATTTATCCATATGCTATGGCTCTCCCTATCTCCTACCCAACTTACCCAACATATCTCCTACCCAACTAAAATCGTTTAAACTACTCAAGGGCAGGGAATTATTTTAAATTTTGTCTTTATTTCCCTAGTCTCTTGCACAGTGCATAGAATTAGCATTTTAACAATATGTGTCAAATTAATTAATACTATATAGATAAAATCCCTTCATCTATTCTACAAGAATAATATAAGAGATTTTTATAAAATGCTTTGCTATAAGATAAACTACCTTGACAGCATCACTTTACACCTACCACTTAACTCAAAATAAGGAAATAAGGTTGGTTGGTCATGACTTGTTCTTAATGAAACCATGCTAGTTGTATCCATTCACTTTTTCCTTTTCAAGCATAAACTGTCCATCCTATTAATATATTATAGAATTTTGTCAGAACTGTAAGTCAAGCTTGCCAGTCTATTACTTACACATCTCATTCTCTTTTTAAGAAAAAAAAAGTGAACAATTGCCATTCTAATTCTATGATTCTTCTCTTATTATCCTGAACCTTTCAAAAATCATTATGACAAAATAACAATTTCTTGCTACAAATTTATCAAGGGCTGTCAGATACTAAGTTCATATTTCTCAATTTTTCTTGAACATTACTTCCCTATTAGTCATTATGAATAATTCTGTTTTTTCCATCCAAAGATTATTCTTCTTGGAACAAAGTAAAGATTGAATTGCTCTTTTTTCTTTCCACAGTAAATTGTTATTATGTCCTTCATCCAGAGATAAGAGCAGTATCTGCCATAATCCCTTGTCACATAGGCTAATCCCTTCTTTAGTGCTCCTCTTGTCTCCAATATAGCTTGCTAAACCTTTTACAATTTGCCTGGGATTTTTTCCTGCCTTCTCAGTTGACATGTGGTGATGACAAAGTTTAGATATTTCCAATATTTTCTCACCAGTTCTAGCCTATTAGCATCCAAACAAAGGCTGACAAGTTAGGAACAAATTCTGTGATCATAGATCAGGCTGGAACTATTTAGCTCACAAGTTAAGTAAAAGAGCAACTTTTTGAAAAATATTTCTTATTAGACTGAATAACCACTGCCCTTTTATGGACAAAGATGATGTCACCCTTACAATAAAAAAGAACATCTGAGGTAGCAAAAAACACTTTAGAGAAATGATGCTTTATTTGTTTAAGTCATAGAATATAGGAAAATACGCTAGAGAACATTTTATTCAACTATCTCATTTTAAAGAAGATAAACTGAGGCTCAAAGGGTTCAAATTATTTGCCCAATACCAAAAGCCATTAAGTAGGCCAAAATAAGTTTGGATTTAAGAAGTCACAATGTTTACCCACCTTTTCCATTGTTGCCATTAATTAGATAAAACATTTGCATGGGAGAAGGAAATTTCAGAAAGTATTTAAGTTATTAGAGTATTATAGCTAAAAAGGGCTGAGAGATCATCAAATCCAATCCTCCAATGGAACATATGGCCCAGAAAAAGGAAGTAACTTGCTTATGATGATAACATAATTTGAGTGATTCATAGAGCAGTTTCTTTGTCCAAAAAAGCCTTCTGTCTACTGGCACAAACCCTTTCCTTCCTTTTCTTTGGCAGAGCCACTGTGATTTGAAGACAAGGTCTGATCCAATGCTCTTTTCTTTATGATACTGTGTGTTTGGCACTGCTTCAGAAACATTAAAGCCATCGTTATTGTTATAAAAATGAGGTCCTTTCAAGCCATCCACTCATGCTTATGAGGAGAATGGTATAAGATAGGAAATTTAGCTGATGCCTCTGGGAAAAGAGATCTTTTGCAAGGTTCTATGTATAAGTTTATAATGAATCCTCAGTTATCATACAATTTTGTGTCAGAAAAATATGTAGTGCATTGATGTTGTAGACCTAACCTAACTGAGGAAGGCTGGTCTGGTAACTCAGGTTTTTAAATAGGAGTGAAGTAAGACTGTCATGGATCATTCAACATCAACAAAACAAGGTTTACTTAACCATAGCAGGAAAACCATGTTCAACAAAGCTATCCCATTTGGCTCACACACACTCAGTTGCTTTCATCACCATATAGAAACTCATCTGGTCAGCAAAGCAGTGTGGTGATTTGTGACTAGGAGACATTCACCAAGTTTGAAGGACACTGAGTCCATGTGGGCTGGCCTAATTTATGCCTTTAAGTCATCAATAGGCTACTATAGCAGCTTGAGATTTGTTTATTTTTTTTTCCTTGAGCTTATCAAGTCTCAAAGACCAGCTTGCTTGTCTTTAAGGGAAATAATGATCTTGACTTACATAATAAGGGATTCTGGTAGAAACTTAACCTATCACAACTTCGAATTAAGGTTTTCTATCTATGTACACATATACACACACACCACTGTCTCTTTTTTATATTTCTACTCTTAAATTTTATACTCTATGTAATTTACAATCCATTCATATATACCTTCTCATGCACAATATTCCATCTCACAAATCCATGACTTATCACTGGCTCTCCCTCACGGCCAGAATATTCTTCCTTTTTCTCATTCAAGCTTTGCTTCTAAAAAAAAATCAAATTTTTTAATATTTGAAAATCTAATTTCTAATTTGAAATTTTTGTCATCATGATGTTTCTCCTGGAATCACTAAGAAAAAAATATCCTACTGCTCAATTTTCTGGCATCATTGATTTGCAATAATTTAGATATAGAACTAATAATAATGGATGGAAATTTCAAGGAGGAAGATATAAAGTCATACATAAAAGAACTTTCTAAACCCTTAGAGATATGTAAAAATCTAAGGTGATTCCATTCCAGCTTTCCATGGAAGAGAATATAAAATACTGAACTTAGGAAGGCTTGTATTCAAATCCCGTTTCTCACATGTACAAGTTGTGTGATCATAGGTAAGACACTTCAGTTTTCTGAACCTCATCTTCCTCATCTGAGGAGCTGAGAAGATTATTTCTATTGTGCTTTCCTTATTCAAGTGAGGTCATATATGTAAAGTATTGTACTAATTTTAAAGATTCATTAAAGGATGTCTCAAAAGTCTTAATACAGTTTAATACTGTTTAAACCACTAAAGCCTTAAAGTATACAGAGTTTTTGGGATACCCTGTATCTATTATTACTATTCTTCTTCTTCTTAGTAAAATAGTGAGAATCCCCATTGATGAGATAAATGGACTTCAGCAAAAGACCATGTCCCTGGCAACAACCCAATATCTGAGTTGGCAGTGAGAAGCAAGCCAACCTTGTAGAATTATCTTCTACTGACAGAATTATCTATACAGAGAAAGCTATCCTGTACTGATGCCCACAGTTAGTGTATACAATCTAGAGGTTAAACTATAGAGGTCAACTCTTATATAAACAGGATGGCCACTGCCAATGATTACTGATACACAGAATTAGCATGGTTAACACACCTTGCTCTGAGTCTTTTCCTGTCTATAAAAGGTCCTTTCCCATTACAAATTGTGAGTTTCATTAAGCAACTCAACTCACCTTATGGTGACATAATCTTTTTTTTTTGAGTTGGAGATGGTCTGAGATTGTGAATTTTTTTTTTTCCTGAGGCAATTGGGGTTAAGTGACTTGCCCAGCTAGGAAGTCTCAAGTGTTAAATGTCTGAGGTCAAATTTGAACTCAGGTTCTCCTGACTTTAGGGCTAGTGCTCTATCCACTGTGCCATCTAGCTGCCCCTGAGCTTATGAATTCTTTCTGTACAACTCCCCTCCTTCATGACTTGTCATACCTCATTACCCTTGATTTAGTGTATTCAGGCAGAGGCTGGATGACTACTTATCTGTATAAAATATCATAGAGGTAGTAGGGAATTCTATATTAGGCAGAAGTTGGCCCTATACATCTCTGCAATCTTATGATTTTAAATGCTGTTAAAATTGGCAGAAATATTATTCTTAAAGCCAAGAAAACTATTCTTATCCTGTTTCTTCTACTATCTCCCAATGTGACCTTATGCAAGACATTTAACCTTGATGGCCCTTCTTGGTTTCCTTAACTGTTTAAAATGAGAGAGTTAAACTTAATGATCTTGTCTTTGTCTGGCTCTTTCTAGCCTGTGTTCAAACAAGGAGACCAGGCCTAATTTCTCAGAGTCCTCAAGTCTTCTTGTCTTTATCACAAGTGTCATGATATAGCCCTACTGTTGCTTCTGCCTTGTTGTATCTATTTATTTTTTTTCTTTTAGGGGAAGGAGATGGGAAATGGCCATGACCTTGTGGGTCTCAAAAAGTCAGGCTAGCAAACTAGCAGAAGGTCCAGAAGTAGAGTCCATGTTGGGTTTTGTGACCAATCAGTCCAGCATAGAAGGAAGCCCTGAATTAAGAACCTCTAAGACCTAGCTCTATGTTATCAAGACATAGACTAATCCAGCAGCTGTGCCACATTTGCATGTAAATTTGGTGGGATCAATACCATGTAAAAAGCTGTTACTACAAAATCCTTTCTCACCAGGGACTAAAGGAAGAAAGGGACACTCAGATCTTGGGAATGGGAGTGGGAAGTAATTCTATTCTTGCAGGTAAAAACTTAAAAAAAAAAAAAGATACTTTGATCTATTAAGTCCCTTTAACACTAATAGTCTATAATTTTGTAGTTTACTAGATTACAGTAATTGAAGTCAGGAAGACCTCAGTTAAAATCTTAATTTGAAAAAAAATTTGAAAATAAAAATCCTCACCCAGAGAAGGAACACTGGGAAGTGAATGTAAATTGTTAGCACTACTGTCTATCTACCCAGGTTACTTATACCTTCGGAATCTAATACTTAATGTGCAACAAGAAAATGGTATTTACACACATATATTGTATCTAGGTTATATTGTAACACATGTAAAATGTATGGGATTACCTGTCATTGGGGGGAGGGAGTAGAGGGAGGGGGGGGATAATTTGGAAAAATGAATACAAGGGATAATATTATAAAAAAATTATTCGTGCATATATAATGTGAAAAAAAATTCTAAATAAAAAAAAATAAATACAAATCCTAAGTAACTCTATGACTTTGGCCAAGTCACTTAAGCTCTCTTGTTTCCTCATCTATAAAGTGGGGATAATAGCATATTCCTCAAATGGCCATTGCTAGGTTCAATAAAATGATATAAGGCGCTTGCTACATAAATGTTAAGAGTAACTAATATTACTATGACTCAGTTTCAGTCATTGTAGTATAATAATTGTAATAAGACTTGGGTTCAAAAAATTTTAGTTATGTATGCACTAACTGTATGCCCCTTAGCAAGTGATCAAAGTTTTTCTTGAGCCTCAGTTTCCTGATATATAAAATGAGGAGACAGGTCTGGATGGTATCTAAAACTGCTGTCCAGCTCTAAATCTTGTGTTTCAGTTGTGTATTGTTCTTGGTTCTTCAAAGGGTGTCATGGATTCTAATAAGCAATGCTGCCCTCTTGTGTAGAGATGGGATTATCACTTTAATAAGGAAAAAAGAAAGAAGAAATGAAAGGAAAGGGAAAGAGAAAGGAAAGGAAAAAGAAAAAGTGAGTAGAGGAAGGGTAAGGGAAAGAAATATCTAAACTCCTCTTAATGAAAAAACAACAGATATTTCTGCCTATGACAAAGACATGATTTTCCTGAATGGAAAAAAGTACTAGACTCCTGAGTGATGCAGGGGCTAAAAAATTTCAGGGATGGGACGTCGGTACACAAATTCCAAACTCTATAGACATGTCCTTTTGGGATCATAAACCTTAAATTAACAACTCCCTCTTCATTCTCCTCCCTCTCTGACCCATTCCTATGTAGTGGGATGTGTTGATATATAATCACAGAAAGAAGATGATAACAAAATACCAAAATATTAATATGTTAACACAGTGCAACTGAATTAGAAAGGGAACTGGTCACTGACTAATGCTATGTATATATGTATGTATGTATGTATGTATGTATGTATGTAAAGGCACTTGATACCTTGAATACAGAAGGGGTTAGGTAATCTTAAGTAAAAGCCCAAAGAGAACTTTGGACAATTTTGCCTTAAGTTGGTCCTGTGTCATTCCCTATATCCAAATGTATATGTGTGTGTATATGTGTATATAAATATATATAATGTATTAGTATTATGAAACATGCATTAATATTAATCTACATATATTTGCATATCCTTATTTGTACCCACATATTCCATGCTAACATATCCACTCTCATATACATATTCCTGTGTGTTGAAAGGCTTCTTATATCTTTCCTCAGTCCCTAACTTCAAAAAGAGTTTACAATTATGTGATTAACAGACACATGGGATATGATTCCCTTTTGTTTACCCTAAATCACATTTCTAAATTTATATCTTACCCTTTTATATAACATGGTATTTATTCCTTAAAAATTCAAAATGCAGAAATTCTCACCTTATTTTTGTGAAGCATGAAATAGTCATTTTTCCCTGTAAGACTATTAAGTGATATGACAAAGTCATACCCATTTAAACCCAAACAACAACAAAAAAAATAAATGTATTACATCTTGTGTATTCATGTTTCCCTGATCATCATGGATACTTGAATATCATTATACAGACATAACATCTACTAAGTTCTAGCACTGCCTCAGAATCTATATCAAGATGGAATTCTTAAAAAAAAAAATGGACTTTACAGTCAATCCATAAGGAGCTACAAGATCCCCAAATAGAATCTGTGCACCCAGAATTAGAACAGAAATCAAAGTATCAATCTGACTAGGTCACCAAGAATTCAACCTAAGATGAATGATACTGTTCATCTGGGGAATCTTTGCAAGAAATAAAGCATATTGGGAACTGATTTGTAAATGGTTCGAAGAGAAAATTCATCAACAAATATTTGTTAAGTGTCTTACATGTTCCAGGTAGTGCTCATACAAATGCAAAAATGAGGCAGTCTCAGGCCTCAAGTATTCTACTAACACTGAAACTCAGGTGTTTCTGAAACTTAATAACTGAGGATGGCTCTCTAAACTTTTTTTTTTCACTGTCCTTCAGACTGTGGGAGGGCTGGACTATAGTAAAAACAAAAACTCACACTCTGTCTCTGCCCCTCAGCCCATTTGCCATAACCCCTTGAGCCACATAAATGTCCTCAGGGGGCCGCATCTGGCCGGAGAGCAGTAGTTTGAGAACCCCTGCTCTAAAGTCTGGTAAGGAAGACACTGATCTAAACTTTAATGGATATAATTAGTTGTATATAATTGTGACAAGTCTGTTACAAGGTAATATTAGAAATATTCTTCAGAATACCCAATTTGGGGGCAACTAGGTGGTTCAGTGGATAGAACACTAGTGCTAGAGTCAGGAGGACATAAATACAAATCCCATGGGTTAACCCCGATTGCCATATATGTATGAAGGGAATAAAAATTTTCACTTAAAGGTTATAGAGGTGAATTTTTTGCATCAAAGTTAATGGACTCCCTGAAATCTATCCATGGACCCCTTGGTGTTTGTGAACCCCAGGTTAAGAACCCATGATTAAGAGATAGATAGGACCTCATTTTACAGATGAGGAAACTGAGGCCAAAGTAGGTTTAGTAACTTGGAAGTCACATAAATAAAAAATATCAGATGGAATTAAAACATAGATCCTCAGATTCCAGGCACAGGGTACTTTCCACAGAAATGTGCTTTCTCCATATGGACATCATCATATTCCATATTCAAACAATAACTGTTCAGTCAAGGAATGGGATTTTTTTTCTCTAAGAAATTCCCAGCAAGTCTTTTCAATATAATGAGGGGAAAGGGATTAGTCAACAAGGGCCAAGTCCTTAAAATATATTCATTTTTGCTTCTCTCATGGGTTATACAGATATTCTTCTTGCGTAACTTGAAAAGTTGGTACTATGTGATGACAGTTAGCTCTAGAAATAGAACAAATGATCTGTTTTCAAATACAAAGTGACAAACTGCCAATCTCACTCTGTTTTTCTTCCTAGCAGCAAGTAAAGAAAAATCCATTGTGAGTTTCCAGGTGGGGAAAAAAGGTCTTATTTCCTACCTAGTTTTGATGTATCTGTACACACCCTGGGCACCTCTCTTGAATGAAAAAATTTTTAATTTATTGTTTCTTCTTTTTATTATTATTTTTAATTAATTTTATTTATTATTTCTTAATCTTAAATAAATCAGTATTCTGAGAATACTCTACATTATTAGGTGAATCCAAGAGATCCATGAGTCTTCCAAAGGCCTATCAGCAATCAGAGTCAGTAGCAGAGTCCACCAATGACAGAAGTAGGATCTAACAGAGTGATGGTGGGCAATTGCTGAGGAAGGGCCTGCAGATAGATGAAAGAAAGAAGACCCAAAGATCCTAGTGATATCAGGGTATCATAGTGACATGAAATAAGGACGTTCCAAATATAGACCATATAAAGACACAGGTCCTCAAAGCCCAACAGATGAATGAAAAAAGGATTTCCAGATTCAAGAGTCAGGAGAGACCCCTGGGCTACATATTATCCACATATATTCTTCATTGTCATTGTAGTTTAAGTTTGAACTCATTCTCCCTAAGAATCATATGAGTGCTTCATTGGAAATGGAAAAAAATGATCATTGTAATTACTGTTCTTGATATATTTTCAATGGATTATTTTTGTAAAAGCTAATGGGTTTTAAGTGGTTAGTTGATAACAGGAAAGACACTAATGGAGACTCCAGAGCCATAATGTTTCAGAGTGAATCCCTTCAGGGCTATTTCTAGAATTTTTAGTGAAAAAAACAGTCTGCTGTCTGCTGGGAGCCCCAAACTTATCCTGGGTGAGTTGAGATAATGAGCCCAATGGGATTGCTACACCAGTAAAGGAGTCAGAGAAATGCTCACTTGCCATGAAAAATAAACTTAGGAATCCTGAAAATGATTCAAGCAACCTCTACAAAAGGGAGTCTTATGGCAGAAACTTGGGAGTCAGAAGACCTAGGTTGTTTCTATCACACATGAGCCACATGATTATCTCTGAGCCTCAGTTTCCTTAATGTAAAGTAAAATGGAATAATCAAGTGCTAGACTGGCTCACAGGGCTGTTGTGAAGATTAAATGAAGAGAGAAAATGTGAAATCATTTTGTAAAATATAAAGTGCAAATGTAAGACATTATCAGCCCCACCAACATTGCTGTCAGCACTTAGATAGCTGAGTCAGTGTCAGCAGCCTTCCCTTGGCAAGAGCCAGAATGTCCCTTCTGGCCCTGTCATCTTGTCTTATTGGCTACTGGCTGACTTTCTTAGCAGGCTTCAGCAAGCAGTCAGGACCTTTTGTCTCAGTGAGACCAACTTCTCTGCTAATTAATGCCATCTTAACAACAGCTTTGCTGGAGAAAGGGGGAAAAGCAAAAATTAAAAGCTGTCTTCAGAAAGGCTCATGTATTGCTGGAAGAGCTAGTCTTTTTTTTTTTTTTCCTTTAGAATCTTTGTCTTCTTTATATATTTGGTTATAAAAATTTTTTTTTCTGAAATTATATAGACTAGAACCTCTGTGAGTGAAACCAAGAAGTCAAGGATAACCATGAAGTCTAGAAAGTTTATCATCCCTGGTCCTTTTTCTTCCTCCCTTTTAATGATCTCTCCTTGCCCTTCCTCCCCATAAGCACACACTTTAGTGTTTTCATGCCTGCTTCTCCTTCATCATAGATTATTCTGTCCACATAAGTGGAACTGTCTATTCTGACCTCAACTTCCTGAAGATCAGGTAGCTTACATATTTTGGCTCTTTTCATGATTTTCCAGTATCCTTAAGGAGATTTTTTTTGGGGGGGTCTAGCCTGCAAATGGCTCTATTCCCCCCTAATAATATTCCTTCAATTGTAGGAATCAGTTTCTGATATCCCTGTTCCATTTAGCCACTTAGAATCAGATTAGCTTTTACACAAAAATATTTATTTCAAAAGGTATAATCACAGGAAATATAGTAAAAAAAAAAAAAGTTATTTCAAATATGATCCTCAAGTTAGAGCTGGCTGTTGAGCCAGCTTCAAGAATTTTGGAGGGAAGTGATCATTCCATCTTAGGAATGGTGATAAAA
Organism: Sminthopsis crassicaudata; assembly: GCF_048593235.1. Classification (NCBI taxonomy): domain Eukaryota; kingdom Metazoa; phylum Chordata; class Mammalia; order Dasyuromorphia; family Dasyuridae; genus Sminthopsis; species Sminthopsis crassicaudata. The sequence continues at coordinate 562,176,175 of NC_133619.1, forward strand.
GGAGAGGAGCAGGGGCAGCTATATGGCATAGTGGATAGAGTTCAAATGTGGCCTCAGACACTTACCACTTCCTACCTTCATGTCCCTAGGCTAGTCACTTAACCCTGATTACCTCAGGGGGAAAAAAAAAGGAGAGAAGCTCTTTCTGAGTTTTCCTGAGCTCATCATTATTGCTTCTTCCTGACTAGGTGATCAATAACATAATCCAATAACAATATAATTTCTATTCTGCCTCTCTTGAATTTCAACTGAAGGTTCTCTAATTCAGTTTCAAGTTATCCTTGACTTTCTCCCATAAGCATATCTTTTCCTTTCTGGCAAATGTTTTATTGTAGGTGGAAAAGGCTAGTTGGATGTGATTGGCAAATCCAAAGCATCATGATCTGGAGCAAGCCATCTTTTCTGCATCTAACATATACCATAGATTGTATAAGAGTATGTAACAAAGAATTAAAAGGATAGGTAGTACCCTAGATCTCAAAATTCCATGGGGAAATTGACCTAGGAAGGATTGGAATCTCCCTTTGAATGAAATGCTGAAGACACAGAGAACCTATTCTGATACAGAGGAAAAAATGTTGTCAGACCTCTATGAATTGATCCAGAGAGAAGTAAGCAGAATTAGGAGAGAATTTTATACATGGACAAATAAATTATAAAGAAATACAACTTTGAAAGATAATAGAACTTTGATGAATGTAATGACACTATGACTTCAGGGGACTGATGATGAACCACACCTCCCACCTGTCATCAGAGAAGTGATGAATTTAAAATGCAGAATCAGTGTTACAGGTTATGATCAATAAAGGAATTTGTACTATTCATAGTTGTTATGTGGATTTTCTTTTTTGTTTTTGCTCATACCTGTAAAAAAATTAAATGAAAAAAGAGGAGGTTGTCATCTCTGCCTTTTAACCCTCTGGTTTTCTTTGAAACTTGGCTCAACTGCTACCATCAATATGAAACCCTGCTCATTCTCCCTACCTAGTACTCTACTCTTCTTCCCTCCCATCTATCTAAAATAGCTTTAATTTCACACAAATGTCACTAGTTTCTCTTCAAAGGACTCTAAGATCCTTGAAAGCAGGATTTATTTCATTTTTGTCTTTGTATATTTAGAACCTTATACAAGAGCTGGTACATAGTTGGTATTTAATGCAGTGGTCCTCAAACTTTTAAAATAGGGGGCCAGTTCACTGTCCCTCAGACTATTGGAGGGCCGGACGATAGTAAAAACAAAAGCTCACACTCTGTCTCTGCTCCTCAGCCCATTTGCCATAACCCCGGCAGGCCACATAAACATCCTCAACTGCTGCATCTGGCCCACTGGCCATAGTTTGAGAACCCCTGATTTAGTGTATACTTATAACTAATTAATCAATATGGATATTAATCAATATGGATATCAATCAATACAGAATTTAAAAAAAAAACATACTAAGAACAAAAAAAAAAAACCTGAAGCAATATAAGAAAATATATCACCACCTACTTTATATAGGCCGAGGCCTATAAGTGTGGAACACTACATATAAGATCAGGCTTTTTTTTTTTTTTATGTGTTGATTGATTCTGCCAAACTATGTATTACTTTTTTATTTTTTTGTTATAAGGGATGGCTCTTTGGGAGGGAAGGAATCAAGGTTATATTGGAAAATATAGGTGATATAAAACTATTTAATATTGAATATATACATATATATTACATATGAACACACATATGTATATCAAATGATTTATTTTTAAAAAAATTTCCAGAGGATAGAAGCAAAGAAAAATGCCAGAAGATAAATACAGAGTGTGGATTGGTCCTCTAAGAATATTATCAGATAAAAGAAAAAGTTTAGAATGAGCTAGCTAATGAGGAACACTAAGAACAACAAAAAGAGGCTTGGGATTGTTTGTTTTGTGTGTGTGGGGGGTTATATCAGAGTAAAGAGAAGCATCAAAGAAAGGTTAGAACTACAGCTTAGAATGGATAGAATGATGATCACAGTAGAAAGCACAGAATTATTTAACTTTATTTTGCTTCTATTTTCTCTCCAAACAAAATAATCTTTAGATTAGAAAAAAAAAAAAAGAAAAAGAATGTTTAATAGGGGATTGAAATCCAAGACAAATACAGAAACGAACATATTTAGTTTCCTGTACTGAATTTGAATCATTAGACCTAAATTAAATACCAAAGAGGAAAGGAATTAGAGGTCTAGGAACTGACTATCTGTCAGCTATCCAAGGACCAGTGTAACTTAAAATTTAGAGAAGCTCACTGGCATGTTGGCCTTAGATAATGCCTTTTTTTTAGCCAGAGTGATTCTCAAAGACTATTTCACCAACGTACAAGAGATTGTAATCCACATTGACAGTCTCATTTTCTATGTCAGCTAAAGCTTTTCAAGAACTTTTCTCAAACACCGGCCATGAAATTTCAATCATTCATTTATTCAAGAATCTTCTGAATCTATACTATGCGATATGTATTCTACTAGATACTGGGACAGAGACAAAATAAAGAGAAGTTACCAACCTTTCTCACTGTCCTTGAGAAGCTCTTGAGTTAGCTGAGAAGACAAAGTACATCGTATGACCTTGCATATTTTTTCTTCTTAATTTCAATTAGAATTTTTTTTTGTCTTCTGAGATAATGTTTCCATTTTCTTTTTTTTTTAAATTCTACCCATGGTCAGCAGGGACTTTCCAGGGGTATAAAAGCATGAATCAATTTCACAACCTGAGACAGAAGTTATACTAAAGCAATTTTCCTTATTTTTTAAAAAATGTAACTTAATTCTTCCATGAGGAAAAATATATAAAGTTAAATAATATTTATATATAAATAATTAATAATAACCAACAATATTTATTTTATGTCTATATATTATTTATGTTATAATTATATATAATGTAAACATATTATATATAATTTATATTATAATAAATATATAAATTTAAATAAATAAATTCATTTCTGCCAAGGCAGACAAAGCGTTAAATGAAAGAACTAAATTAGTAGCACCCAAGAGCTCACCACTAAGTGGAGAAAGTGAGTCATCTTCTCATTCTTTTGTATTAGCCTCCCTTACCTACCTCCTCCAGCCCCCATGTTAGTAATCCTTTCAGCCTCCCACTTCCTTTTTAGCTTTCAGTCCCACATCCTTAAGACTGATAGAAGCCACAGACTGTCATCATTGAACAATTTGGCTAGTAGTTTTTAAATAGTTATGTCCAAAGATGAAGCAAAGGAACAGAAAATGGAATTTAAATAGTTTTGTGGTTTTTTTTTCCAAATGTTCATGGAGGGATAGATAGAAAGATAGAGCATTTATTAAACATTTACTATTTGCAAGGAAGTTTTGGACTTCTGTAGAGATTTGGAGTTCAGAGTTGTCTCTTATTAGCCTTCTGAAGCTTGGGCTTCCATTCAAAATTGAATGAGATTTCTTCAATGTTGTCACCACTCAGGGTTAGATCTCTAATAGAAAAGAGATCATTTATCTTAGAAGTTTGAGTTACTGTCCCAGACTAATCTTCAACTCAGTAGAAGATGGGATCACATCTCTGGCCAGATCTCCAACTGAATGAGACCACTTAACTGCCCTGAAGGATGGGTCTCTGTCAGAGGACAGTTTCAGAGTTCACCCCCATCATTTGGACAGTTTCAGAGTTCACCTGAAAGGAGGGAATATATGTATAGTAGGAGAAGAGATACATGCAAGATGGGGGACACATGCACAGAGAATATGTGTAACCAAGGTGATTCATACTCTTTGGGGCACTATCTTTATTAGAATACCTCTGACTCTAATGATGCTGCTTGTTTCATTACAGAGCTAGCTATGTACTCTTGGTGATGTCACAGTATTAAAAGCTGATCTGTATCCTGAGGTGCTTTCTGCTTGTGTATCTGTTGTTCTGTTCTTTGTAACTCTCTGCTGGACCACAGCTGCTGTTGTTTTGTCCCTTGTTTTGGAAGAAGACCATGATATCAGGAAGGAGATGCCATGATGTGCAAGTGAATTGAATTTAAGTGAAGGAGAGCTGTGCAAGGTCACCTGCCTCAGTTTCCCATCCAGAGACATTTAGGTACCATGGCCTAATATCAGAACACCTGAAGATGACCCTGACTGAAATGAGATGCTTTGGTCTTTTTAAGCTAAGGTTTTTAGCAGGTCTCAGTTTGACTAGGGCCGCATTCACTCGGTATTTAAGGGTTGGTAGCATTTGAGGCAAAGAATCTCCTCTTTACCCTAATCCAGAAATACTTAAATGAATGAATGAATCTGGGAGGGAAAGATCCTTAGGTTTTCAGACCAAAGCAGAAATGACTTCTATTTACAATCAATATGAGTCAATCAAGACTCAAACCATGACCAAAGGAGCTTGGCCAAGGACTCAAATTTGGTGGCCAATTAGAATCAGGTGGTTTTGGTTTAAAGTCTGGTCCTTAATAAATCTAGCCAGTAAACCCCAAGATATTTTGGGAGGTTTCAGAAATGCAGAAAAGGAAAAGACATCTGTGGGTAAGGGTATGATACCCCATGAAAGGGGGGTAGAAAGAAGAGAAGAAAAGAGGGACAAAGGAAAGAAAGAAAGGAAGAAGTTAGAAATGAAAACTACAGACTCAAATTACTGAAGTTAGTGGAAGAAGGTTTTAATACATTTCTTGTAAGAAGTGGGCACCATACTCCTTTGAGGGAACATCATAAGCATGATTTATAGAAGCTCAAACCAGCAGTTATATTCCATAATTTCATCCTGTCTCCTCATCCCTACCTCAGAATTTCCACTGAAGATCTTTCCAAAAATCTAATATTTCATGACACTCCCATCACATGCATTCCTTGATATATTACCATGTTCTCCCTCCCCGTGGCACATCATCATATGTTTTCTTAATGAAGTGTGACAGCTTATATGTGTGAGGTTTATTAAGCATGCTCAATTAAAATTTTTGCCCAGAGCATAAACCCAGGTCATTTGCACTCAACCAGCACCTATAGTTACTTCTGTTGATTTAAGACTTTCTTTAATTCTCTTTAGCCAGGATGTACTACCCCTAAAGCTTACATCCCCTTCTTTTTATCCATGGAAATGGAGAGGGAGGCTGTGAGACTCTGAAACTTTTCAACTGTGGAAACAAAACCTTACAATTTTACTTCTTACAGAAGGAAGGAAGGTGTTTTCCAACCAATTCCAAACCAGCTTTACTCACAGAGATGATTGTTTGTCCTTCATTCTTGAAGAAAACCATGACATCAGGGAGATGATTCTGATAGGGGCGAGGGGCTTCAGTTCTTTAGCTTATAATTTTAGGATATGGCAAGGGAAAGGATGTCTGTGAGGAAATGTCTTGTGTCCTGTGATCCAGTTCCCCCAAACTTATGCCAAGCTAATTATCTGGGCGTTGGCATTGAAGTTTATTTTGAAACTGAACTACTCTGCTGTTTCTCAAAGTACCTCAGTCTAAATTCTTATTTGAAATTTTCTGATTTTATTAGTAAAAAGAACATCCAGTGAGGAATCTCACTCTACCAATGCAAATGAAAATGGGTCTGGAGCATTTGATCTTTCTTTCTGAGTTTCCTTGACATCAAGTGACTTGCCCTAAGTCACAGAGGCAACATGCATATGTCAGAGGCAAAGTTTGAATGGAGGGTATCCTGACCTCTTGAACCAGGTATTTATCATGCTAACTTTCTTATTGGAATTATGGACAGAAAATTCTTTATAACTCCTATCTCACTCCTAGTCATTGGCTTGGATTCCAAGAAACAAGATTGATAGGAGATAACTGACACTATAGAAAGAAATTTTAAATACTTCCCACCCTACCCCCCCCCCCCCGAAAAAAATTCCTGATCTTTTGGATCAGATCAGGCTAGAACTTTTATAATTGAAGGCAACAGCCTGAGCCCATAAAAATCACCTTTAAAGCATTACTGAGATGAAATGTATCAAGTTGGTGAAACTAAGTTATTTGTCTTGTTCTACTTCCCCCTAGTAGTCAAATTTTTACACTATAAAAGAGAAGAGGGTAGAGTCTTCAAGCTATAGACTAGTAAATTTAATTTCTATTCCTTGTTTTTAAAATATTATTAAGGGAGTTATTTGTTCATATTTATAATAGAAAAGGGGAAAGAAGACATGTTAGACTAACCTTACTTCCTTTTTATAACATGATAACTTGAAGATATAGTCTGGGGGAGAGAGAGAGACAGAGACAGAGAAAGCATTTGTTAGGCATTCAATATGTGTGAAGCAGTATATTCAGTGTTGTGGATATAAAATCAAGAGAAAAATGATGGTTTCCCACTCTCAAAAGGCTCTCATTTTAATTATAAGGAAAACATAAGAAGCTGGAAAGGGGGTGAGAGAGAGAGAAGGTAGCTACTATAGTGGTACAACAGGCCAGAATATGAGCTGGAAGTATAGAGAGAAGGATGAATAGCATATGATTGGGCCTTTTCATTGATAAGATAGGGACTCACCATTCATAATGTTGGCTTATGAATGGAATCTTCACTATAAGTCCAGGTAGTCAGTGTGAAGGTAGACTGATAAGTATGATTGTGATAACATAGCTAGGCAAATTTGAAAATGATTGAATAATTGCATCCAAAAATCCAATGGGATGTTAGTGTAAAGAGAGATCTATACTTGGAACACTCAAGGGATTTGTTGTTGGTTGTGCTAAGCTTACTTAGAAAGCTGACTTAGAAAGGCAAACAAGATGCTTGTCATATTTGCAGGTGACAAGATATTACCGCATACCTAATGACAGAATGTCCTGAAAAGGCTAGAACAGTGGCTTGAATGGAATGAAACAAAGTGTAATGGACATAAATGTGAAATTCTACATTTGAACTAAAAAGCTAAATTTCATTAATATGCAAAAGATGTAGCTCAATAAGAGTTTCTGAGGCAAAGGTCTATGAGTGTTAGTGGATTTTTTCATTAATATTAGCTTAATATCAACCAATAGTGTGACATGACAACCAAAAAAGCTAATGCTATCCTAGATTGTATTAAGAAAAAGCATAGTGCCCTCCAGAATTAGGTACTGAAGTATTTTCAGTTCTGAGCACTGAATTTTAAGAATGACATAGACAAGCTAGACCACAGCCAAAAGTATGCAAAAATAATAAGAATACTAAAGAACAAGTCTCATGATAATGAGATGGAGAGACTTAATCTGGAAAATTAAAATTCAACATATCCAAAATTGAATCTATTATCTTTCTTCAAGCCCTCTTGCTCTTCCTTCATCACTCTACATTTCCAATCAGCTGCCAAATCTTTCTACTTCCCCATCTTCTAGTTCTTCATAATTTACAACTGCTCTCTTTTCGGTACTTATGACTACCACCTAGTTCAGGTCCTGGGCATTTAAACCTCTTTACCACTTGACCCAATTTCCCTTTCCACATTTATTATATCCATTACTCCTTTTCCCATGCTCTTGAATCTATACTCCATGTCCCATCTCTGTGCCTTTACATTAGCTGATCCCTATCCCTTGACACTCCCAGCTCACTTCCATCTCTTAGAATTCATTGTTTCCTTCAAAATTATGTTCAGACAACACTTTCTACATGGAATCTTTCTGACCCCCTCCTAATTATTAATTCATATTTTTCTTACACTCATTCTGTACTTGTTTTCTCCAATATAAGCTCCTTGAGAACAGGAACTGCTTCATTTTTGTCTTCAATACCTACCATTGTGTATTAATAGTATTAACTTAATAGTTATTTGTTGACTAATAGGCAGAGAAACAGTACATATAGAGATATAATAATAAGTCTTCCTATCCTTGAATAACTATAATATGATAGATTAAATTTGTTTTGATTAGTCTCAAAAAGCATGTGTAGAACTAAAATGTAGAAGTTTCAGAAAGATAGACATAGTTGTAAATAAGGAAAGATATCGTAATGATTAGAGATTTTAATGGTCCTTAGAGGAAACTTTACAGATTGTCTTTTTTTTTTAAATGAACAACAGGAGTGGGACATTAGCAGAGGTTTTTTATTAGGGAAATGATAGACGTGATTAGGCTCATATAATATGTTATATGCATTTTATATATATATATATATATATATATATATATATATATATATATACATATATATAATACTACATTCATATAAAGTATATATATATAATATATGCATATTGAAAATTCATTATATATATAATGTACATAATATATGCAACATGACATTATGATAACTAACTGAAATCTAGGTTTCTCTTATTCTATATTCATAAGACTTTTTGAAAAACCCAAGTATAAACTTTTTCCGCATTACATTTTGTCCTATATAATTCAGGCCACAATTCTGGCCTATTGAGATTATTTTGGATCCAAATTTTATCATCCAAAGCAAAGCTTCTTAAATTGTGAGTTGTGATCCCATCTATAATTCCATAATTGAATGTGGGGCCACAAAATTATGATTATTATCAGTAAATGCTTGATTTGTATACCTATTTTAGAAAGCCCTGATCCAGTGCACTATCCCTCCAAATTTAATGTCATCTGCAAAATTAATAAACATTTTAACCATAACTTAATTCATGTATTATAAATGATGTGTGTATATATATATATATATATATATATATATATATATATATATATATATATATATATATATGCATATATGTATGTGTTACTATTCAAATGTTTGTTTATATACTTAAGAGGATTAGCCTGGAGCCAGGAAGAACTAATTTCAAATCCTGTCTCTGGTGAATACTGGCTTTGTAATTCTGAACAAGTTAGTTGCTTAACATTTCAGTTCCCCTAAGATGGTAAAGTATGGAAAAGGTGCTGACCTATACTTGTAGAAGGAGTTTCTTCATGTATGCTGGGACTTAGGGAAATGATGTTTCCTATACTAATGAAATCACAGGTGATGTCTCTATCATTATTACATTTATATATTTATTCATATAGCATTTTAATATTCCATTAAAGTGCTTCTCTGCTTCCTCTTTAGATTGTCATCTCAGGGCCTGCTTGGTTAATTTGAAAAGGATTCATTTGAGAAAGACTAATTTGAGAACAAGGTTGACTCATGGTGATGAATTTTTCATATGCAACAACAAATGAAAAAGCATACTACTGCATAAAGAATGGTGCCTTAAACCAGACAGATGCTGACCCCAAATGCAAGTTCAGGACCTGGAGATTTCATCTGAATTCTTAAATCTTTCAAAGTTGTTTTTTTTGACAATGTTATCATATAAATTGGTCTCTTAGTTCTGCTTATTTCACTTCATATCCATTTAGAACAATGCTGTTAATCTCAGATAAAAATAGGGACACTAATTTGCACATTAGGATCCCTATGGACCATATATTGACTTAGTTTTAAAGTGTAATATTATCTATGGTATTTATTTATTTATTTTATAATTTCCCATTTACATTTTAATCTGGTCCCTGAAATGGGCCATATACTTAACTTCTCTATTTTGGACTTTTGTTATTCCCTGCAATTACTTCTATTGTCATTTTTTACACTAAAATAATATTGCATTATTTTATTATAAAACAATCTATTCAGGTATTCTCCAACTGATGAATACCTCCTTATATTCAAGTCTTTGCTTCTCTCTATCTGCATGTATATTTTATGTCTCTTTCTCCCTCTGCCTTTTACTTTCAGTTATACTTTCATCATCTGAAGATTTGATTATTTGATTTGCTTTCAACTATTCTCTTCCTGGGGAGCTAAGTCGTACAGTAGATAGAATACTTAACTTATCAAGTTCAAATCTGGCTTCAGATGGTCACCAGCTGTGTGACCCTAAGCAAGTCATTTAATCCTGTTTGCTTCTGTTTCCCTATCTGTAAAATGAGCTAAAGAAAGAAATGGCAAACCACTCCATTATTTTTGACAAGAAACTCACAAATGGGGTCATAAAAATTCAGACATAATTAAAAATAGCTGAGCAACAATATTCTCTTTTTAATATCATCCCCCTTCTGACCACCATCTTCCTACTTGTTTCTCTATTGCATTTGATACGTTTATACTGAAACACTCCTTTGTCCAACTTACACACTGATGTCCAGTTATCCCCGCACATTTCTCCGTCTTTGTATATTTTCACCACAATTATGAGAAACAGCAGGTTCTGCCTATATTTTCATGTTTACACTAATATATTCCTTTTATATGTCCTTATCTTTCCCTTCTTAAAACCCTCAGAACAGAACCAATTCAGCACCACTCCCCACAACAACCACTACCTATTTTCTTTTTATAATACTCTCAATTCCCTTTGAAGTTATTCAGATTTTGAAGGGATAAGTTTCTTTTCTCTCTCATTGATATATTATCATTATGTCATAAAGTTCTTTCAAATTGCACAAATAAAATTGCTTTTCTAGTTTTCTCTTAAGTCTTGATTTGCATTTTAAAGTTCCTGCTTAGCTCTTGTCTTTTAATCAGGAATACTTGAAAGTACTCTAATCCATTAAAGATTCCTTTTTCCTCTTGTAAGATTAAAATTAGCTTTGCAAGGCAAGTACCCATATTGATAGTTACTATTCCTCAGCATTTCCAAGGCCTCAATGTGGGATTATAATCCCTAGAGGTCTTTCTTATAGGAACCTTCTGCTTTATTGCTTTTAAACAGAGAATTCTGCAAGCTACAGTCTCCATCACCATTGTCACTGATCACAACTGGAGGTTATATTTGTTTTCCTGTGCTGGAATTGTATTTGCTGGTTGCCATCTTTTCTTTTGACCGTTGCCTTTTGGATTACTTTTTATGCATTTCTGGGATAGATTATAGTTTCTTCTTGGATTTCTTGATAATTATTCTTTCTTGTGCAGATTTTAGATTTTTTGGAGTAAATGTCAGTCAGGGGATCTGGGCTACCTGCTTATTATGAAACAGTCATGTTGGCCAGAAGTAGGAGATTAATATCAGAGGGAAAAGAACTAGTTGCTAGAATGATGGGGAAATTCAAGATATGCCCTAAAGAAACTGGAGTTCTTTATTTAAGGAATAGTAAATAGACCAATATTGCTAAGTCATAAAGTTTGGGGGTGAAGGGAGTAAAATATAAGAAGACTAAGATAGCAAAAATGATTTAGGTTATGAAAAGCTATAAATGCCAAAGAGGTTTTTTTATATTTGGCCTTGCAGGTAATAGGGAGCCAGTGATGTTTATTAAGTATGGCTTTGTTTTTCCTTTTTTAATGGGGAGGGGAGAGGGAATAGGGATAGAAAAGTAAAAGAAGAACAAGAAGAAAGAAGAGGAGGAGGAACAACTATTAGAGAGCATTTTTAAATGTGTAGTAAAGAATAGAAGGAAAATCAGATCACAGTAAGTGTGATGGCTTTGAAAGTTACATGTTGACTATATTATATTTATTACATATTTCAAAAAGCAAAACAAGCTGCATACAATAAAGGTCCATAGTTTCACATACATTCCTCTTTTTCTGTTCTAGTAAATGGCTATTTTATTTGATGTTTGTTAACTTCAGTATAAAAATAGAATGAATTTTTAGAAAAAAATGCATAGGATCAATGTCTACTATTCCTTTATTTCTGTTTAAAATGGAATGAAATGACAGAGCCAAATAATTTGTAGCTAACACAATAAATTGTCTAAAGTATACATTTCTATTCATTTGTTAATTATTTTTGTTTTGAAACAGCTAATATCTCTTCTTTTAATGATTGTCATTGTTTATAATATAGCAAAAGCTTATATAACAAATTATGTCGTTTTATTTTACAATAAAAGGAAGAATAGAAGAAATGAGGGTAGGCAGGGGCCAGGTTGTTAATGACTTTGAAAATAAGTGTAGTGGATAGATTCCTGGACCTAGTATCAAGGGAGATCTGAGGTCATTTTTATATCTCTATCTACTCATATCTATAGTAGCTGTATGACTTGAAGCAAGTCATTTAAGCTCTGTCTCAGTTTCCTCATCTATAAAACAAGAAACTTCTGTCCCTTGTTTATTGTGAGGAGAAAATGAGATAATATTTAAAAAGAACTTTGTAAACTTTAAAACACTTAAGAAAAGGTGGCTATTATTATCTTATGCAATTAGATGGGTTTTTATTTGATCTGAGAGAGAAGACATCTGGAGATAATTGAATAGGAAAGTGACATGATCACTGAAAGAAAATCATTTTAACTGTGTGGAGGATATATTGGAGTGAAGAGAGACTTGAGACAGGGATACCAATTAAGAGAACTATGCAATATTCTAGGTGAGAGGAGATGAAAAAATGAACTGAGGTGGTGTTTGTGAGGTGAGAAAAAGGTTCAGATGTGAGAGATCCTGTGGAATTATAAATAGTAATATATGGTCACTGATTAGCCATGTTAGGTATGATGGGGGAAGGAGTTGAGATCCAAGATTACAAATCTCAAACCTCAGACATTATAAGAATGATGGTGCCCTAGACATAAATAGGCCAATTAAGGGATATGTTTAGAGGAAAACATGAGTTCCACTTTTTGAGTGTTGTGATTGAGCTTTCTGGAGAACATCCGGTTTGAAATATCCAATAGGCAGTTGATGAGGCTAGATTGAAGCTCAGGCGTGAAACTGGACCTGCATGTATAGGTATAGGAATCATTTGTATAGCAGTGACTAGTAGTCTTAAATAATATGGCAACAAGGATCTCTATTAGGTCAAAGTGGGAATAGAGATGAAGGGAAGGATGTGGTATCATGACAACTTTGTTTTCTATGCAATTATGTGATAGTGACTGTTTAAAAACCAAATGATTATAGTGTTAGAAAAAGACAAAAAACTGACATCATTCAAAATCTCAGAACTCTAGCACTGTGGTAGCTCCCAGACAGGAAGGGTGACTAACTTTCTTGTCTGAATCAGAACAGAGCTTGGCACATCATTCAAACTCAGCCAATGTCAATGCACCATCTCTTGCTCTTCCTGATAAGACAAGAACATAAATGTGAGTGAGGACTATTGGGCTTTTAGACTACAGTGTAACCAGGTTCTACTGAAAATAAAACAAACTAAATTTGGGAGTCATACTCCTTGTCTTCAATGAACTTACAATCTCTAACCTCTATAAACCAATAAATTTAACATCCTTATAAAGCTGCTTCTCATTTTCATTAAGGAAAAACATTTGAAGGTATCCCTATTTAGAAAACCTATATACTCCACTCATTTTAAATGGACACACATCACATCATTTGTTTCCCCCTCATTTCTACATTCCCATTTGATTGCTTCAGACCAGTCTCCTCACAGACTTGTGAGTCATATCTTCATAGTCAAGCCGAATACAAGAACTGAAACAATTACCTGATAGTTCTCTGAAACCTGAATTTCCCCTAAAGCTTCCCGTAACTGAGACCACAATGAAATGAGCTCTTTTTTTGGTGAGGTTGAGTTTGAGATGTCTCCAGGATGTCCAGTTTAGAAAGTCCAAGAGGCAACTAGTGAATTTGGACTGGAACTTGGGAGAGAAACTGAACTATTTATAGAAGTGGGAGTCATCTGCAAAGAGGCAGATGATGGTGAAGTGATAATGAGGCTTGAGATTTTCCCCCTTAACTGGAACCATGAAGAGACAGATTTCCCATAAGATAGGAGTAAGAGTAGAAACTCAGAAAGACAAGCACCATTACTGAGAACTTTACTGTAATTCAATAATTTCTCCTGAAACTACAAACGAGACTCTCTCTGCTCTAGATTAGCCACAGTAATAAAGAAAATATAGCAGTTACAGTTCTGACTGTTGTATTGCCATGTGTAGAAGAACCCCCATAGATAATGAGGGTAATCTCTCTCTTATAACATGGCTTAGAAGGAGGCAAAATAGACATCATTAATCTTTTCTCTTCCCACTTTTATCCAAATGTAGATTTTATTTCCTGTCAGAGAGGAAGCAGGAAGATAGAGTCCTCTGCTTTCCTCAGTGAAAGAGACAGTCAGAAACACAGACACAGAAACAGAGACAGAGAAAACCAGGCTAAAATATATATATATATATATACATATATATATATATCTGCTCCCTTCGATATTATTAAGTCTAGAGAATATGATTTTTCAGTTTCAAGTTAACTTCAGATCATTGTTTCATTATTGGGGAAGGAAGGCACAAGCTTTATATGCAAGACTTTACTTCCTTCGCCTTAAATACCAGTTCCACAATTAACACACATAGGAAAAAGATATCAATTTTATTGAAATATGGTTAGAGATTGTAAGTTCATTGAAGACAAGGAGTATGACTCCCAAATTTATGCATTTAAAAACACCACTCTGAAATGGTTCTGAAATATAGTGTTTTCAATTCAGTGGTTCTGTCAACTGTACACAGTTTCAGAGAACCAACTGAAGGAATGAAGAGGATACAACAGCAAGCTATATACAAATGTTATATATCACTTTTTTTCCCTTCAGCTATCTTTTATTAGTCTTTTGTATATGTATCTATCTACGTATATCATCCAACTAAATTCTTTCATTTATTGAATGCCTATAAGCTATATGAGATGCCAGAGAGACAGGAAAAATGAAACCATGTCTGCTCTCAAGAACTTTCATTCTCTCAGAAGTCAATAACATATGTACAGATAAATATGATCAATTATATGCAGATTTAAAACAAAGTCTTTTCAGTTGGCAGTGTGGGAGACTGAACAGAAAAAAAGTCTTCTATAGCAGGTGGTACTGGAGAAAAGAAGCTATATCTAGTTTATATACTAAGTAGGCATGAGTCGACATGACCAAAGAATTTATCATCTAGTCAACAACCTTCTGGTGATGAACTTTCTATATTATCCTGATCTTCAGAGAAGACATAATTTATTCTGCTGACTTTGCTTTAAAGAACCCAAGTTTATCCCCCATTCCAGTACTTAATAAATGTATTGCCAATATTTTTGTAATATAAACACATATAAATAAATTCATTATAAACATACATATGTGCACATATATATGTTTGTATGTATCTTTTCCTAAGAATGCCTCATCATGGAAGGGGGATAAACTTGGGTTTAAAATGCTACTGCAATAATCTGGCACAAGATGATGGAAACCTGAACTAGTGTAGTGGTAGTGTCAGAGAAGAGAAAGGAATATTGCATATAACAGAGGTTATGAAGATAAATCAGTAAGACTTGGCAACAGATTTGTTATGAAGGAGTGAGAAAGAATGAGGAATTGAGAATGATACTTAATTGTGAGACAGTGACTGGGAAGAAGATGATATTTTTGAAGTAATACAGAAATTAGGAAGAAGGAAGTGTTGTCAATGGAATAGAGGAAGATAAGTTTGTGTTTTAGACATGTTTGGTTCAAGATGTCTACAAGACAACTAGTTCAAAATGTCTAATAAGCAGTTGGAGATGTGGCACTGAATTTCAGGAGAGAGATTAGGGCTAGGTTAGTGGATTTGAGAATTTTCTGCACAGAGATAATAATTGAAACCTTGGGACTGAGGAGATTATCAAGTGAAATATAATAGAAGAAGTTAAGAGGGCTGAGACAAAGCCTTGGGACACCTTTGAAGTTCAGATCAGAGAACTCTTCATGGAAAAGATTACATTCAAGCTAAATCTTGAAAGATGAGAAATATTTCAGGAAGGAAGTATATAAGTGAGATTCATTCTAGACATGTAGGATATTGAGTAGGATTGAGAGTAATCTGCTTTGGTTACAAAGTAATATGAAGAAAATCTGAAAAGCTGTCTTTGTTGTTGCTGCATCCTCCTCTAGACTAAAATCTTCTTGAGTACTGGAGACTCTCTTCTCTCCATCCTTGTGACTCCCACAACACACTGGACACAATAGGTATTTAATAAATTTTTTCCATCTATTTTTAAACATGTACATGCTTTAAGACTTAAAAAAATATATCTCCCTGACCATATAGTGAATTTTGGATACTATGTCTACTTGAAAGAGATCTACTAAAAGTCCATGGATAGATTTCAAGTAGTCTAAATTTGGATGGGAAAAAATGATCTTTATTTTCAATAAGCTTTTATTTCCTTTGTAATCCTCTGTTTTGTATTTCATGCAATTAAAATCATAGGCTTCACCAAACTTAAAAGGCATGATACAAAATATTAAGAACCTCAACTCTGGAGATATGAAAACCAATTAGGAAGGTATTCTGACAGCCCCTTTTAGATATAATGAGGGCTTGAGCCCTCAATGGTACCATAAGAAGATAAAAACAATTTATAATAATTACCTCAAAATGTTGTTCAAAGAATCAAAGGAGATGACTTCCATCAAAAAGGCAGATTTATGAAATAGGACCAATATTTGCAATTTTGCATTCAGAAGTGCAGTTATGAGATGGCTCATGCTTATACCCCCAGTTAAAGAGCAAAACTCCTTATAAATGGGCTGGGGATGAAGCTCCTAGCTCTGGGGTAGGAAAGATCCCTTTCTTGTGCGACTCCCATTGAGCCCTAATGTTACAAACAAATGCTGCAAACAAAGGAATACCCAACAGCATAAGGACAAGGTTACCATAAATATTTATGAAAAACCAACAAATGTACTAACAGAATAAATTTAAGAAAAACACAGATGGAAGCACGAGTAGTCAAGGTAAAGTCTGCCCATGTTCCTCACTTAGTTAATTTGTTTCCCTCAGCAACAAGGGTCACAGAGAAGATGCCCATAGTCCCACATCTCTGTTGACCAAGTAAGAAAGAGGTCATCTCTAAAGATCTTACAAAAGTAAATTGCTGATGTGGCAGATATTAGTTGCTACCCTTTGGTATGGCTGCTATAGCATAGCCAATATCTCTGTCTTCTTGAGTTCCCAAAATCTACTGCCCAAGTATCCAAGTGATTATCTTCACTATATTCACTATCTTCAAAAACTGGTAAAGGTCATTCCAGAGGGTTTTATGATCAGTCAGCCCACTTTTCAGGAGTTTTTATATATGTAAAGCCCTCTGGCAAACTGTAAGGCCACAAATAAATTTCATACATGTATAATCTGATCTCAAAGCTATTTGCATGAGAGGCTCTGCATTGGTAGACAGTCATTACTAAATTTTCCATTAACATGTAAGTTCATTGCAAGTAGGGTTTTTTTGTGTGTTTTTTTAAAATATTGTCCTCGCATCCACAATGCAATTCCTGGTAGATAATAAATGTGTAATGAATACTCAGTGATTGTGTGATTAGGAATGTCATCTAACGAAATCAGTTATTGAGAGAAAAAGGTAGAAAGGTAGTAGCTAACTGCATTAGGGTAATGGCTGCTGGGAGGTATTGTCTTCTAGAAGAGACTTCCTACTAAAGATTAACCTGTGAAATCCATCAGTCTAAGACCCATCTTATGCCAATTAGATAGCAATCTTATGTCAAGCTGCCATGAGACAATGATTTTGTGATAAGTTAACATCTTCCCCATCCACGAAGAATAGGGATAGCTCAGGAAAACTGTTGCAAATAGTGGAACCCTTGTTGCTTGGAATTGATTAATGCCTGTAATCGTGCTGGCAGGTGTCACCTCTGTATCATATTGAAAGGAAGATTTTAAAACCAAAAATAAAGAGGATCTGAGTCTTCCAAGGCCTTTCACAAGTGGCTTTCTTCCTCATAAAATAAGGATAGCTAATGCATAAATTAGCATTAATTTTTCTAATTGATGCAGGCACATGGTCATTTTAAAGTAAGAGGCACATGTATTATCTATCAGAGAGTTCCGAAAAAACAGAAACCTTACCATAAATCTTATACTCACACAATTCTCATAACTTGGTCCTGAAATCATCATTAGTGAGAAAATATGCAAACCTATGTATGCTTCCAGAGGCAAAAGGCATATAAAATATTTGAGGTGGGACTGGGCAGAAAGGGAGGCTAGATTCATCATATTGTGTAAAAATTGGTTTGCTACCTTCTCTGTGTTCAAAGCTTTTTAAAAGAAACAATTTTAAATAGGTGTCATTGGTAACCAACTTATTAATAGCTTTCATGAAAGCTAAACAGATTGATAAAATATTATGTGTGTGTGTTGTGTGTGTATGTGCATGAAAATCCATTATTCCCAATCCTTCACCAGTGGGAGAAAGAATAGATAGGAGCAGAAATAGGAATCGCTATTATACCTGTTTGGCAACAGTTTAGACAGTTTAAAATTGTTACTAAAGTATGATTGAACAGTCACTCAATTTTTGAGTCAGAAGATTTGGGTTCAATTCCTAGCTACTAGACCAGAACAGAAAGCTTTATTCCCAAATCATAGGCACAATGTCTTATCTAAATTTTGTATCTCTACCAACATCAAGAATGATGCTTTGCGAACAGCAGATATGTAATGAATGTTTGTTGAACTGAACTATCCCTTAAAGTTCTCTGACTTTAAGTAACTCATTTCTCTTTTCTTAACCTGTGTTCTCATTAGTAAAAATGGAAATACTATTCTTTGCTCAAACCACCTCACTGAATTGTTGTATAGACCAAAGGTAAAAAAATATTTATAAAGAACTATGATGAGCTATAAAGTATTAAATATATGTGTGACATTCTTTTATATAACTAGCATTTGATGGTGAGAAGATAAGATGGAAAGGGTAAACTAGGGAAGTAGATCAAGTATTTAGATTTTGATCTGAACCTTTCATACTCTAAATAAGAAATATTTTAAGAGTTGTATATTGAGCTAAACCTTAAATGACATCTAACTTGATAGAACCTACCAGAACTGGCAATCGAATAAGTCTCTGTTTAAGAACCCAGAGGCATTATAATATAGTACAAAGACTTGGAATCCAGGGAACCTGGGACTAAATCATATCTCTGATACTAGCTCCTGAGACTCCCATTCAACTTCAAATTTAACTGAAAAAAAATGAAGCCATTCAGCAAAAGGTCCCTTTTTTCCTTTCTTCATTTCCTATTACACAGAAGCCTTCAACCATTATATTCATTTTCAACTATCTCACATAAAGAAATTCCCCTTCTCCTTGCCAGCCCACATGCACAAATGATTCTTTCCTATCATCTCTAACAAATTATCCCTTCTAACATCCCCATTCTCTCAATCATCTTCAATATCTACCTGTTTACTGGCTGCTTCTCTTTAGCCTACAAACAAACCTATATTGTTCCCATCCTCAAAAAAAAAAAAAAACTTGGGGATCTCCTCTGCCTCTCTCTCTCTTCCCTTTTGTGACTATACTCTGAAAAAGCTATATACAATTCGCGTTTCTACTTCCTTTCCTCTCACTCTCAATTCTGAAGTATGGCTTCCTCATTATTCAACTTGAGAGAAATAATAATTTCTCTCATACATTAATAACTAATTATGGAATCAGTTTCAAGGGTTTTATTTTTTACCCTTTTCTACTTCCTCAACCAGAAATCAATCAGTGTGAGAAATCTCTTTCAAACTCATAACTAGCCAAGATGGCTGAAACTTAATTAGACAGTAAAAGAAATTCTAAGTTTAGGAATAGATACATTCCTGCTAATTGTGCTTGCTCAGTCAGGAATGAGAAAATGTGAATCCTCTCTGATAGGTGACATGAAAACTGGTAAGTCTCATTAACCCACACTTGGGGGATTCAAAAGTCATATATCTCAAGACCCTCATTGTAATATTGCTCAAGCTCTCATTATAATACTCATTTTCTCACTGTTAACCAGTCAGAGTTTGTTGCCACCCCTCAGTAATACCTTCTTTTTTAAGAGCATATAAACTGTAAGCCCACCAGCATGAGGGGTAAGAAAGATGGTCAAATGACCATTCTTTTGTTAATAAATATGCTGGCATTGTTAATAAAATGACTAAATTACCTAGAAACCATGTCAAAATTTTTAAATATCACAAACTGAACCTGCTCTCTCCAATAATCTTTTAATTACCAAAACTAATACTATTTTCTCAATTCTCACCCTCTCTGGTGAGCTTTTGATAGTGTTACACCCTTTACTTTTTCTTCTATTTAGGCTTTTGTTATACTGCTGTCTCTAAACACTTCTCAGTCTCTGTTGCCGAATTTTCACTCAGTTCATCGACACTAAAGGCTCTGTCCCTGGCTCTCTTTTGTCTTCCATACTATTTTGCCTTGACATCTCATCACCTCCCATGGTTTCCATTAATCCCCTCTATATAGAGGATTCTCAGTTCTATTTACCCAAGCCTAACTTCTCTCCTAAGCTCTAGTCTCACATCTCCAATAGACCATTAGGTATTTCAAATTGTGTGTCCCAAATTGCATGAATTTAACATGACTAAAACGGAACTCAATTTTCTTTCCCTTCAAAGTCCACTTCTCTAACTTCCTTCTTCCCATGTTCTCAATCACCCAGGCTTAAAACCTCAGCATTATGCTTGACTCCTGTGACTCATACACACCCTACTTCGTATCTGATCTGTTATCAAGTCCTATTGATTTTATTTTCATAACATTTGTCCTCTCTGTCCCTTCTTTGATTCTACCATCACTAAGTTGCAGACCCTTATTTTCTCATACCTAGATCTTTAAAATAGCTTTTTGGTTGATCTCTCCAACTCAATTCTTTACCATTCTCCTCTCAACTGTCAAACTGATCTTCCTACAGCACAGGTATAACTATCATTTAATGATATTTAACAAACTCCTGTGACTCCTTATTACATCTAAGATCAAATATAAAATCCTATTTGGCATTTATTGCCCTTCATAACTTGACTCGTTCCAACTGCCAGTCTTCTTACACCTTATTCCCTTCTGCATATCCATACGGCTTCCATATCCCAACTGTTCAGTCTCACTGGATGTCCTGTGTCTGCAATATTCTTCTTTCCTGTTTCTGTCTCTGCTTCCTTCTAGTCTCACCTAAAAGCCCTTTCTACAAGAAGCCTTTCCTTTTAATGTTAGAGCCTTCTTTCAACTGGGATTACTTTTATTTTATTGTTTATGTCTGTCTTGTACCCAATTCCTTTCATGATGCTTCCCCTACTAGATTAGGATTCTAGGCAGGGAGTGCCTTTGTTTCCTCAGCAAATTAGTACTGTATCTGGCACATAGTAGGCACTTAATAAATGCTTATTGATTTGACTTGACTATGTTATATGATCATGAAATCAGTCATGTAACCTTTCTGAATCTCCATTTCCTCATTTGTAAAAATGGGATAAGAAGAAGCATGATATAAGGGGTAGAAGGCTTGTTCAAGTCAGACTTGTTTATAGAGGCTATTGGAGTTCATAGCTACTCACTATCTCCAAGCAACTTTCTGATACTGATATTAAAATCAGGTGAAAGAATTGAGGCTATTAAGGGAAAAAAATGAAATAGTCCTTAATTTTAAGAAGAATTGTTCAAGATTAGTTATTCCCCATATTGATATAATCCCATTCTCAGACTTCCAACTCTTCCTCCCAAATAGAACATATTTTGAGATTTAAATGTGATAAATTCAGTAATCCATTAAATTTAAAGCATTATGCAAATGTCATAACCCAGACTAGTTTAGTGTTTAGATGAAACATCAGAATAGGAAAAATGAGTGCGATGATTATCAAATTCACTAGACTTTATTTTCTTTCAGCTTTTCTAATTATATTCTCTATCCATTCAAGTGAATAAGTCTAGACTGCTGATCTGTGCTATTAATAAAAAGAGTGCCATCTTGTGGTAACTGCTTCAAATTACAAACAAATGCCCAAAGTTTCCATTGCCCCTTGAAAAATTGGCTGGATGACATGAAATTGGCCTAGATTTCAGGAATGTTGAGGAAGCAGGTGGAGGATTCACTACATCCTATAAAAGCCTAGATTAGGGAAAATATGCACTTCACTTTGGGACACAAGAGTCTGATCCAGATAATGAAATAAAGGTGCATTATGAGCAAGGTAGTAGAAATAATCTAATCTAGCCCCTTCATTTTTATAGAAAAGGAAACTGAGGTCCAAAGTTTCAGGTAATAAAACTGGGATTCAAACTTAAAAGTCTTCTCAGTTGTAGGACTTGTATGTAGATTCCAGGTTTTAGTGACTATGCTTAATATTAGCAATGCTCAAAAACGATGATTATGATGATGATGATGATGATGGTGATTACAAAAAACAGACTCTGATATTGCATTTATTTTAATGAAAGTACAGCATCTAGTCAGTTTCACACAATCAAGTTTTTAAGGAAGAGAAACTCAGCAATTTATCCCAACACTTAAAACCTGCTTTTTAAAAATAGACACTCATTTTGAAACTATATTTTGTATAAACAGCAAAACTAGATTTTTCCAAATACAACTTAGGTATCAAAACACTCTTTAAAAAACCTTTTAGCAGCATAAAGTCAATCCCATATGAAATTCTCCCCAACATTCATTTTTTTAATCAAGTTATTAGTAGTTACAAAGTCCCACTTGCAAAACCAAGTATCTGTATTTTTTAAATTAAATATATACAAAAAAACACAGTGCTCAATAAGTTCATTTCTTTATATAAAATATACAATGTCTAAAACAACATTACCAGTGGTAGGAAAGCCCAACAGCTTCTCTAATATATGTGAGGAGTTGCAGTCATCCACACAATACTTTTGATTTCAAGTTGTCACAGAGGGCAAACTTTGCAAAAGCTTCCTTCGAGCTTGGATCCTCAAGCACTTGGGACAGTCTGCTGATCTGAAGCATTGTTTATGAAAACAAGCTTTGCAAGCTGAAAACATGAAAGTCATCAATAGATTAAATGAGATTTCATTTGGGTTCTTCAGGAAACCAAAAAGTATACCCCCCAACATCAATGAAATATATTTCCTACTCCCACCTCAATCAATGACAACATGATCCTCAAACAGTCCAGGAAAGGGAGATCCAGGGCATCACAAAAACATACCCCCAAAATTCCATTAGAGGACAAAGAGCAATGAGAAAATTCCAAAGGAGCATCCAAAATAAGTCTTGGATGAAGAGAGAAAGGTCCAAGATTCCTCCCAGCATCCTCCAGTCCATTAAGAAGTTTGGATGAAATACCAACTACTTACTACCCTTTTGTCAAACTCAGTCCTTAAGAGGGCTCATCCCAGAAGAAGTTATTGTTTACCCATATAAATTCTATTGGTCTGCTGTGTACCAAAATGACCCACATTTAACCCAAATATTTTATTTTCTACAGCCCAGCACAAATATGCAAAATCCCAAGTCACTATTTTACATTTTAAGAAATAGCTATATGTTCAAAAATACCTTGACATCTTTTGCAGGTCGTCATCTGGAACGGGAAGATGACAACTGGGCTCTGACAAAACTCACAAATGTGCCCCTTTCCTTGACATAGCTGGAAAAGAAGGACTCAGTGAACTATCATTCTCATTTCTGATGCTATCTGAGATCCAGAAAATGTGTATCTATTCACTAGTCTCACTATGAGGGGGATTGAAAAAGACCATTTTAAAAACAACCTGTTGTCCTGTTCTCCAGTGAGTGATAAATAAAAAGAGGATCTACCTTTCTCAAGGAGATGGTCAATGGGATATCATGAAAAGAACCTTGGCAATTTTTTCCAAGGTAGCATTGGGCAACTCATTTAACCTACTTCTGTTTCCTATCTTTAAATTGATAAGGTCAATCTCAATGACCTCTTAAACTTTTAGCTCTAAATCTATGATCCATAAGAACAAGGTAGTTTAAGGAATTAGAAAAGTACTTTTTCTTTTGCAAGAATATTTCTCTATTTGGGCAGAGAAGTTTTTCAATTTAGATACCTATAGAATCTTTTGATGTTTTTGCTCTGTAGTTGATTTTACTTTAATCAAACAAATACTCAGAATTCCCCAGCTACATTTTCCAAGTAAAAGAAAACCTTTCAAAAGGTTCATTGCAGATGAAATCAAAACCATACAGGAAAAGGAAGAGCCACATTTTATCCCACCAGCCTGTCTACCATTGGAGTTATCCGAAAAGTACTTTGAGTAAATCTACAAGAAAAGGAACTTACTTTCCAAAACTTTTATCTACTTACTCTTCCAAAAATCAATTCTTTATCTATTTTCTATATTCAACAGAACATGAATGATAAAATAACTATAGCAGAATTAAGGACTTATCCCAAGACTATTTCTATCTGAATTCTGTTTAAGAAATAAAGATGAAAAAAAGATACTAACCAGCTAAGATTTGCATCCTAAAACCTGCAAAAATCTTTTACATACACAATCTCATTTGAAGCTCACAACAACATTTGAAGAAGGTTCTACAAGGAGAATTATATCCATTTCCCAGATGAGGAAACTAAGGTTCAGAGATGCTAAATGACTTTATGATGTCAAGGAATATACACCAAGGAATATACAAGTGTGAAGGATCGTATTTGAACCAAGATTTTCCCATTTCCACATTCTTACTTTCTTCCTATCTCCACATCCCATATTGTCTCTCCTGTGTGAGGAAGGCTTTCCTTGGCTTTGAGTACTGACCCCAGACCATACAAATATTTGTAAGTGGAGGTGGGTTTTCTTACTTCACAGCTGTCCACATGAACAAGGGAAGCTTTCAAAAGTACTCTCAGAACAGCAGCCAATTGTCCCTTTTTGATCTTGACGAGGTCATCCAGAGAGAACAGGTGGAGTTCATTTGTCAAGTGTCCTGGCACTTGCTCAAAATCTTTTAATACCCTAGAAAGAATGGGGAGGAGACAAAGCATAGAATTCCAGGTCATTTTACAAGTCAGTTTAGCTTTCTACATAATAGAAAAATCCTAGTTTATCTTGTATTGTTCTAATTCCCTAATATAAATAGAGACCCAGGCAAAAAGTACTGAGTACAACTGATTCTGTGTACAGATAAACAGGCAGAGAGACACAAAGAAAGATTCAGAGACAGAGACAAGATATAAAGAGACAGACAAGACACAGAGATATGGACAAGACACAGACAATGACAAGGTGTAGAGAGACAGAGATAAGTCACAGAGACAAGGAGCAGAGAGAGATGAGGCACAGAGACAATGACAAGGAGCAGAGAGACAGAGATAAGAGACTGTCAAGGGGCAGAGAAACAGAGATAAGAGAGAGACAAGACAGAGAGAGTGACAAGGGGCAGAGAGAGAGAGACAAAGGCACAAAGTGACCTAGAAACAGACAGAAAAAAATTCAGGCATCACAAAAATATATTGTGGAAGATTTTAAAAAGTTTTATTCAAATAAAACTATTGACCGTCAAATTTGATCACTGAAATCATTCTAGCAAATTAATTCAAATATTGTTGTCAAAGAAAAAAAATCAAAGAGAAAGGACAATGTGTGGTCCAAGTGCAAAATGAAACTTCTGTACTAATCTCTAAATTCATTTTGGTGACCCACATTATTTGTTTGGTTGAAAAGTCAGCAGAGCTAAAGAAAGCAATTAAAAGTGATGAATAAGGCTAGACTGTCCCTCCAAAGAGGGGAAACCAAAATGGAGAGCAGAATCTGGTAACGGGAAGGTTATTTTATCCTTAAGTCAATTTTCGCAAAACATTGATGTGGATACTTCAGGAAAGAGACTGAGAAATCCTCCATCCAAGGCACACTAACTAAAGAAAAATGTTTCCTGCAACAGTTTTCATATTTTCCTACTCTGATAGAAACAGTGAAAAAAGTGCTGAGCTACCTTTTCCTCCCACCCTTTCCCTACATAAACTTTGTGCTTCTGGTAGCTGGGTGGCACCTTGAGTCTGGAGTCGGGAAGTCCCGAGATCAAATTTGACCTCAGATATTTACTAATTGTGTGACTCTGGGCAAGTCATGGTGGTGTTGTGAGGTTCAAGTGAGATAATATTTGTGAATCACTAGTAGTATGTGTTATGCTTATCCACCTCCTTCTCCATATATACCTTCATCTCTGTGTCCCCTGAAATTCTGCACCTTCCCATCTTCAAATTTTTGTCATTTCTTATGACTAAAATAACCCTTATTTCATATCTACCTATTGAAATCTTACTCATTTAGTCTTAATTAAAAAAACCAACTCCCTCCATGAAATCTTTTCTGTACACTTGGGAAAAGATCCTTCCCTTTTATGCACTTTCTATACCAAAGTGTGTGTGTGTAAAGAGAGAGAGAGGGAAGAAGAGACGGACAGACATATATAGAGACAGCAGACAGAGAAAGAGGGAGGGAGAGAGGGAGAGAGAGAGGGAGAGGGGGAGGGGAGAGAGAGAGAGAGAGAGAGAGAGAGAGAGAGAGAGAGAGAGAGAGAGAGAGAGAGAGAGAGAGAGAGAGAGAGAGAGAGAGAGAGAGAGAGAAGGAAGGAGGAAGAGAGAGAAAGAGTTTAGACGGACACACACAGACACACACACACACAGAGAAAGACAGAGAGAGAGGTAGGGAGGGAAGGGGAGAGAGAAACAAAGAGAGAGGAAGGAAGAGAGGGAGGGAAGGAGAGGAAGGGAGAAAGAAAGAGGGAGAGAGACAGAAATCTCTCATGCATTTACCACATTGTTTGGTATTATTATCTCCCCCTACTAAATTGTAACCTCTCTGAGGAAAAGAGCTCTAGGCCTTTTATATTATCTCTATCTTCAACTCCATCTCACTCCTTGTACTCTGTACAATGCCTTGCATAAGGTAGGGATTTCAATGTTTTATGAAAGAATGATTTTTTTTTTTTTTACTAAGACAAACAGAATGAATTAATGAATAGGTTGAATAGAATGAGATGAAAGACCAGTTAAAGGACAGGGACCAGCTATTAAGTCTCCCCACTCACATTCCTGAGGATACACTACTCAAAATAGTACCTTTCAGCAAATCTGCAGGTCTTTAGTAGCTTCTTAATCTGAACAAGCTTCTCTTGGATTTCCTAAGGTCCAAAACAACAGAGGCATTATTACTCAAATGATAGTGAAGGGGAAATCACAGACTGTGAGCACAGGCAGCAAAGAACTACAATTTAAAAGTCAATTTTGACACTTCCCTACCCACTTAAATACAGTCATTTTTTTCATATTCAGCTAGGTGATAACAAGTAGAGCTCAATTCCTGAATTCAAATCATACTTCGGGCACTTAGCTTTGTGACCCTAAAAAGGTCATTTAATTTATCTCAATCTCAGTTTTCTCATCTGTTAAATGCAGAGAATAACCCCAACCTCCCAGGGTTGCCATATAAATCTAGAGTTAATATATATAAAATACTTTGTAAACCTCAAAGTGCTAATAAACATTAGATATTTACAGTTGAAAACTGAAAAAGTTATAATGTCAATTCAATAAGCATTTATTAAGAACTACTATGTGTAAGGTACTGAGGAAAAAATTACAAACAGTCCCTCTCCCGGAAAGACCATACATTTTACTAGAGAAATATAACTTATGAACAAATAAATAAATACAAGTTAAATAGCGAGGCCACAAGTGGGGTGAAGTTAGGGATCTGGAAGTGAGGGACTATATTGTTTTATAGAAGAGATGGCACTGGACCCTGACTCTTGACAAAAGACAAGGATTCTGATAGTTCATTCCAGACATGGAAGACAGACTATGTATGGAGCTGGGATATGTATTACTGGATTTGAGAAACAAGTTAGTATATATAATTTATATTTATATAGTACTTACTATGTGCTAGGCACACTTTAAAATTATTTTATTTGAACCTCACAATAACCATCCCCATTTTACAGTTAAAGATACTGAGCCAGAGAGAGGGGACTTCTCCAGGATCACACAGCTATTCTCAGCCCAAATTTGAACTCAGTTCTCTTCCTGACTCCAAGCCTGGCATTCTGCCTCTTTAGCTGGAATACCAAATACAGAAAGCAAAGCTGAAAATGGAAATGCATGTACCTTAAGTATCAGGCTAAGGAATTTATATCTTATTCTGAAACCAGTGGGGAACCACTTAAGGTTCTGAGTTTGGAGAATGACATAGTCAGCCCTGTACTTTAAAGAGATTGTTTTGATAGTTATACAGAATACTGAAAAGATTGAGAGCAGGGAGTGTCCTTAGGGGGCTATTGTAGCAGCCTAGGGGAGGGTTGACAAAAGTCTGGACTAGGACCATGAACTTCAGGAAGAGAGAGAAGTGAATAGAAATACAGTAGTAACATCCCAGAAGGGAAAAAAAAAAAAAAAATCAAAGGCCTAAATTCA
Organism: Sminthopsis crassicaudata; assembly: GCF_048593235.1. Taxonomy (NCBI): domain Eukaryota; kingdom Metazoa; phylum Chordata; class Mammalia; order Dasyuromorphia; family Dasyuridae; genus Sminthopsis; species Sminthopsis crassicaudata. The sequence goes on from NC_133619.1 coordinate 562,204,253, forward strand.
CTGTCCTCGGTTTCTAGAGATTCCAGCAGCTTTCAATAGCCCATCTTCTTATTCAAAAGCTTACCCTGACTTGATCCAATTCCTTGGCCTTGGAATATAGGTTCTGACTGATGTACAACAAATTGAACAAGGGTTGATGCCATATGCTGTCCAGGAGGTGCTTAGAAAATTTACTGATGTGGTATTTGCGGAAATCCCATTTCATGAGGATCCGGGCAGGGATGTAAGATTCTGCATAATTGTGGCAGCAGTCACAGAAATACTTCCCCAGGTAATCACAATAGCGCAGTCTCTTGATGTATTCTGAAATAAATACATTAAAGTATACTAAGGCTCAGAAAGGGAATATTATGGTATAAAAAGAAAGAACACTGGGTGTAGTGTTGCAGGTCCTACTCATGAAACTTACAAATTGTATGGTTCTAGGTTCCCTTTATGGTTCCCTTTACCTAAACTTCAATTCTTCATCTGTAAAATGGAGAAAAGGCTACTTATATTATCTCCACATCAGATAAAATGAAATAATAGTAACAGTAGCTAACATTTATACAGCACTATCTGCTAAGTATTTTGTTAAACATTTTTAAATTATCTCATTTGATTTTCACATCAACATAGATGCTATTATTATCGTCATTATACAGATGAGGAAACTGAGGCAAACAAACTAAATGATTTGTCCAGAGTCACTAATGAGTAGCTGAAACCTGATCTGAATTCAATTCTTCCTGACAGGTTCCATCCACTGCATCAGATAGCTTTATAATTAAACAGCAATGTATAAACCATTATTGTGACATATATGAAATTGTAATTATCTCCAAAATTGCATTCTTCTTTAACTGTTACTAAATGTCCAAAGACTAACAGAATCAGCAAAATAGCTAAGAAATATATATGTATGTATGTGTGTGTGTGTGTGTGTGTGTGTGTGTGTGTGTGTGAAATTTATGCCACATTTGCATAGATCTAATTGTTAGTAAGTTTTTTCTAAAATCAAATTGGCTTCTTTTAAACTTCTACCCAATACTCCTAATTCTACCTTCTGGGTCCAAGCAGAATGTCTATCTTTCTACATATGAGAGCCCTTCAAATACTCAAACACAATTCTTATTCACCTTTCTTCTCTCCCTAAAAGTCTTTCTTCCCCATGCTGTTTCTCCATATATATGAAGACAAGAAGGGCTCTATTTGAGGGGAAGGTGTTGTGAGAAAGAGGAGTGGGTTGAGTCACTGGGAAGATTCAATCATTTTTTTTAAAGGAAGCATCAGTAAAATATTTTTAAAGACCAAACTAATGCTCAAGACAATCCATGCAAAATCACTGATTAGGCAAAGTCTTTTTTCTTCTAGGATCCCATCCATTATTTCCCAGGGTGTTCCTTGTCTTGTCTGAGGATAGAACCTGTCTTCCTAAGCAATGAACCCCTAAGAAAACTTTGTCAGCATACATCTCATTTCTTCAGGACTAGTTAAGTGATTGAAGGTGACAATAAGATATTGTATCTCCCGGCTATTTCCCAACCTGCTAGATTTGACTCTAAGCACTGATTAGTATATGAAGTTTGGGAAATGACTTTATCTTTCTAGGTTTCATTTTTCTCATCTGTAATATAAAGAAGCTGAAATAGATAATCTCTAAAAGTATCTCTTAGTAAAAATCTTATGGTCTATGCTGGGGTATTAAATATCAAAGTAATAACAATTAAATGGTAGAAATGCAGGCTACAACAAGACAAGTATTAGAGGGCCTGGAACCCATTTTGTGTCCTTTCTAGCACACATACCACAAAAACAGTCATTGCCTTAATATAGCTTAGGATTATATAGCACTTATCATGGGCCAGCCACTGTGCTAAGGACTTTACACTTATTATCTCACTTGGACTTTAAAACAACTGTGGGAGAGAAATGCTATTATTATTTTTATTTTACAGAGGAAACTGAGGCAAATAAAAATTAAGTGATTTGCCTACAATCACATAGCAAGCTAAGTATCTGAGGTTATTTTTTAATTCAGGTCTTCCTGATTCAAGGCCCAGTGCTCTATCCACTGTGCTACCTAGGAGCCCCAGTAAACACAGTCCTATTTGTTAGCATGAAAGTGCTGCCAGGCTTACATATGTTAATGGTGTGGAGATGGACAAATGTAGATAATTCATTAAGTCTACTGGATTTAGGGGAGATGGGGAGAACAATGAAAAAGAGCTCCCTTAAAAGATTTTCATTTAGAAAATAGCAGTTACATAAAGAAAACATTATAGGAGAACTTCAACTAGAGGTTATTGTTATTTTTGATTAGTCAGTTATGCTAAATCAGACTTACTCTGTTCTATTGGTGTTCCACAGCCAGCACATGAAAAGTTTTGGGCGGAGACTACAAAATCCCTCCTGTGACAGAATAGAAACAGTTAAATTTGAAGAGAATGAATAGGGATAGAATAAAATTGACTATTTTTGTACTTTGGAATGATTTTGCCTTTGAAAGAAGTCCATATAACTCATTTGTGAAACTACCACAGATATTCTTTAAGGAACCTCTCAAGATATAAAGGATCATAATGAATAAAGGCATAAAGAAGCATAAAATAAAGCTCATCATTCAGTGACTATATTCCAAGGGTATCTTAACAACAACATGCACACACATATCCAAAAGACATGAATATGAAACATTTATACAAAAATCTTCAATAGGGCAAAAAGTCAGAACTAATCATCATTCATAGAGGAAGATCATCTTGCTTTATAGGGCTGTGTCTAACACTGAATCATTCTGAATCCTGGGTATGTTATAAAGCTTATCTAAGGCTAATGTCTAATTTCTAGCAGAAATGGCCTTCACAAAAATATAGTGCACTTCCCCCGCCCACTGCCCCTCCCTTTTCCTTAAAGAAGACTTACTTTTGGATCTTAGAGACAGTTATTCATTCTGTAGATAAAGTTAAATTCACTTAGCCCTACATATGAATTACTTTAGAGACAGAGGAAAAAAAACAGAAGAGACCATCCTGAGCCTCTTTATAGAATCTCAGAGTTGGAAAAAGAGACTTAGAAGCTATCTAGTCCCTAGCTTCTTAAACTGTGGTTCGTAATCTCACATAGGGTCTCATAAATGAAGTGGGGGGTCACAAAATTATGATTTATTATCAGTAAATATTTGATTTGTACACCTATTTTATATACCTTTAAAGTCAGGATTATGTAAAAATTTCTCAGGCAGAAAGGTGCTGCAAGTAGAAAAAGTCCAACACCTCTCCCACATGATTAATATGTAGTCATCTAAATTTTGCTTAAAGACCTCAGGTGAGTGAGAATCCACCTCCTCCAGAAGAAATTTATGCCATATTTGCATAGATCTAATTGTTAGGAAGTTTTTCCCAAAATCAAATTGGTTTGTCTTAAACTTCTACCCAATGCTCCTAATTCTACCTTCGGGGTCCAAGTAGAATGTCTATCTTTCTACAGGAGAGCCCTTCAAATACTCCATTCTTTAACCATCCTACTATAACCTTCATTGGATAGTCTCATTTTGTTATTTTCTTTCCTAAAATGTAACATCCAGAAGCAAACACAAGCCAAATATAGTATAACTTGTAGGATACAAAAGGATTGAAATAATCCTGTTCAGGTTAACATCTTATCTTTTTTATTTTTCTCCATATGAATTCTCCAAAATTATATAAAGACTCATGTGACAGAGAAAACCTTTCATTTTTCTGTTCATTTGCAAATCAAAAGTCTTATGACAAATAGGGCAGCAACAAGCCATTTAAGCAAAAACAAAAACAAACAAACAAAAAAACACTAAACACTTCATGTTTCTTTTTGGTATGACTAGTTTCCAAAGATCTCCAATTTGTTAAATATTTATTGGTGAAAATAGAATAGAATAGAACAATTAAGAGATGACCATAACAACTCAACTTACTTGTATGGTGGATGAATAGTCAATATTATTTCAAATCTAGGTGGAGTCCAGTCTTTAGTCCCTCTAATCCTGGACTTAAACTTTATCTCCTCAACTACATCCAAACTGGACTCAAAGTCTTTTTGAAAACTGTCTTCATTTACAGCCTGAGAAATATAGAAGACAAAGAGTTGAGTATCAAATTAAATTGTAGTTTAGGAGGAAATTTACGATAAGCAACAAAGGAAGACACATTTATAAATTGGCAAAAATTCAGTATATATTTCCCCAACAAAAATACTTTACCTCTGAAAAAAAGTAGCATTAGTAAACATTTACTAAATAGTTATTATGTGCTAGAAAACATTCTAGACTCTGGACAAAAAATAAAAGTGAACAACTTCAAATATATCCAAAGTCCACTGCAAAGGTATCCCCTCTAATGGAAGTGGTTGAGTGCCTCAAATGTTCCCTTCTCTCACAAGTATTACAGCTTGAAATTCTCCTTCCTTGGTATTTTTAAATGTTTTGTTTTCTTACAAATTTACATAACCTGAGGAAGTCATTTTTACTTGGTAAGCTTTTGTTTAATAAAAAAGCACTCAAGTTAAGATGTTAGAAAACTTTCAAGATAAAGTAGATTTATTTTTGACCCATATACTTACTATTGACTCATCTGCCTGGGGGGAGCCTTCCAGGTAAAAGTTAGACTCTGCCAATCTACATCGTCTGCAGAAAGCTTGGTACAGGTCCTTTGCTATCAATTCAGCTGAGTTGTAACCTGGCTCATCAATGCATCTGAAAGTCAGATAAATAAAGTTCCAAACTAAGTTAATTTGCTAAGTATAATCACCAAATCATAGATCTGATTGGAACCTTAGTGATCACCTAGTATATTCCTCCTCATTTTCCTTCCACATGGGGAAACTAAGGCCCAAAATGGTTGTATCCAAAATCATTCAAAAGATAAATGGCGGGGACAATACTTGAATTCAGGTCCTCTGATTCCAAAGTCTTTCTACTCTGCCCTGCTGCTAGACATATTGACTTCCTCCCAATTCTCCAGGTTCCCTTATCATCCCTCCCATATTTGTCAAGGAGGCAGAAGTGAAAAAAGATAGTGCATTAATCCAGGGCAACTTACTAAAATGATTTTTGGTTTAACTTGACCTTGACTGTTATTTACCATAAATTTCCCCATTCCCTGAATTAGATGTATTTCACCTATGGCAGAATCCCTATTATCCCACCTAGCTGAACTCAGCCCATGCTACTGAAGGCTTTCAAGGAAAAAAACCCTACTATATCCAATGACCAATTTGTCATGGGTAAGGGAGTTACCTTTTATTCTGGTCAAGGAAACATCTACAAGTCTCTGTGATTTTGTCAAAGTCCTCAAGTTCTTTAGGAAGACAAGGAAAAGAGACATTAAACTCATACACTCATAGACCACATTAAAAGGATCCCAAACAAACTTCCTCAAATTTAACACTGGTAAGTGATACAACTAAAAGAGTCAAATTATTCTCATCTCTGGACTTCTGGTCTCTAAATTCCTCTTTTTACAAAAAGTAGAGATAAACTCTCAGGAAAGTATTTTTAAAAACAATTCCACAAAATGTAGTTACTTCAATACCTGTGAGATTTTATATATATATATATATATGTATATATATGTATATATGTATGTATGTATATATATATATGTATATATATGTATATATGTATGTATGTATATATGTATATGTATGTATGTATATAAACATATATCTGCATGTATGGTATATGTGGGTAGATGGATGGATATATATGAATATATGTATAAATATGTGCATAGAAAAGAATATGAGAATATATATGTGTGGATATATACATATATGTACATGCAGAGCTATAAATATATGAATATATACATATAAATATATATATATATATACACATACACACAGAGTAGAGTTGTAAATTAGTCCAACTATTCTAGAAAACAGTTTGAATTATATTTAAAAAGTCATTAAAATGCCCTTAATCATTACTCTAACGTGAGGCATGTATATCCAAGGAAGGCAGTAGTAAAAAGGAATACACAGTGTATGCTGAATTTTAAAGCAGCTCTTTTTGTGGTAGCAAAGAACTAGAAACAAGCAGATGCTTATCATTTCAGGCATGGCTAAACAAATAATTGTACATGGATACCACAGAATATTTCTGTTATGTAAGAAATAATGAAAATGATTAAAAAATATATAGGAAATATGGAAAGCTTAAATGAACTTATACAAAGTGAAGTTAAACAGAAACAGAGGAAACTTACAAAATTACAATAATATAAGTGGAAAGAACAACCATATAAAGCAACTGAAAAGGAATGCTGTGAAATGAAGAACTTGCTTCACCCCAAAGAAGAAATAGAGAAGACACTTCCCCTGTACTCTGCTCCTTTATAGTGGTCTTTGTCCAAACATCAGATTTTCTTTTAAGTATTGATTGATTTACTAGTTTTTTTTCTTCTTCCTCATATTTCAACATAAAAAAATACTTTGTTATAAGGGATAGTTCTCTGGGAGAGGCAAGAGGGAAAATTAAGAGGGAAATTAAATTGACATAAAAGCAAAATATATCAATAAAATCTATTTTGAAGAAAAATTATAATAACCAAACTTGGCCCAAAGAAGAGATATGAGAATGTATCTACTTCCCTTCTTTGCAAACTATTAATATGGAATATGCCACATGTTTGATTTGATGATTAGATGTGTTAAATTGGGGGAGGAAGATTCCTCTTTAAAAAAAAAAATGTTGTTATAAGGGATAGCTCTCTGGGAGATGTTGGGGGAATGACTATATTAGGAAATGTCAGTGATGTAAAAACTATATCGATAATGTAATAAAAGGGAAATTTTTTGGTAACAATTGAAATGTTAACAAAATTATTTGATACTACACACAAAGTGTCAATGAACAAAATGAGTTTATTTTGCTTGCACTGATCACTACAATAAATATCTACTTTTCCTTGCCCTTTCTACAAGTACAAATGATATCTATAAAGAAAAAGTAGTAAAGTCTTAGAATCAAAGAAATTTTAGAACTGGAAGAAGCCCAATCATCTAATCTAACCCACCCATCTTACAGGTAAGAAAAATGAGGAAGAGAAGCAAATTGCTTTACTCGAGATCACATAGCCAATTAGGACAACAATCCACTGGCCTCTTTTTAAAACACACAAGCACAAACATACTATATGAATTTTCAGATCTTACCCACAAGGACAAAATCGTCAGAGTCACATTCACAGATCTCCTTCAGGGTGCTTTGACAAATAGATGTTTCAACTACTGGGTTTACTTGTAATGCAGAACAACCTAAAAAGGGGAAAAAAAGAATTTTTTTAAACTTTGGGGAAGAGAGGGGAAAAGAGCAGACAGTATGCTACACTATTGACAGACAAAAATTGGCAAGAAATTATATTTTACTTAAGTGGGATTTAAAAAAAATAAAATAAAAATCTAAGGCTTTAGGTCTAACTTAAGCCTAAGAATTCAATAAATATGTTATAGGTAGCTACACAAAGATGACTCAGACGAAAAGACAGAAGGAAGAATAAGATAGTCAATAACATTCACAGAGCTTATAGTGTACCAAGAAAGATAAAATTTGTACAGAAATAAGTATTTTTCATGGCTAGAATATGCACCATTCTCTATGAGAAATGTGAAGAGCTACTGAAATTCTGAAGAAATTAAAAAAATACTTCTATGGGGGTTAAAGGGAATCAGAAACACTTGGGAGAGAAGGCAGCATCTGAATTAGGCATTCAAGAACAAGGAAGATTTCAACAGGTGAACAAGATAGCAATATGGAAAATAATTTAGGAAAAGGGTACTGTTTGAGTAAAAGTCCATAGATGGACAACATCCAGGCCTGTTTGGAAAATAGATAGTAATCTAATTTTTAATACTAGAACTTCTGAAAGGGTAAGCTGAAAGATGGAAGACTTTTTTTACCTAAAGTTGGGGCTGAAGGTAGAAAAGCTAGGTCATGAGCTGGATAAAATGTTAGATCTGGACTAACCTCCCTCAGCTTCTTAGTAGGTATTTGATGTGGGGCAAAATATAAAATGTCTATCTCAGTTTTCACATCTGCAAAATGGCGATAACAATAGTACCTACTTTTCAGAATTGTTGTGAAGATCAAATGAAATAATTTCTGTAAAGTGCTCTGCAAACCTTAAAGCACTATATAAATGTTAATTATTAACACTATGGTAAAAAGTTATTGAAGTAGTTTTAGTGGCAGAGGCATGAAGAATGAACTTCTTGATAAGACCAACAGAAATTGGAAAACTCTTAGAATAACCCAGGCAAGAGTTAATTAGCACTAAGTACAAGATGAGAATAATCAGAATATAAAGTAAGAAATCAACTTGGTATATTGAAAAGAATTAGGAAAATTGATGAGTGCTTAAATATAGAGGGAAAAGAAAAGGGAGGAAATAAAGATGATTGTGGGGTTTTGAGCTTGACTGACTAAAAGGTTGAACAATCAACAAAAATAATGAAGTCAGAGGAGAGAAAAGTTTGGGACTGAATCACATAAATTTGGTCTTAGATGTGTTGAATCTGATGGAGATGGCTAAAAGATAACTGGATAGAAATTAATTCTTTGTGCTTAAGTACCTCATGGCTTAACGCATAGATAATGAATAAATATCTATTGATACACTTATAGTGATAGACTTCTAGGGCAGGAAGATCTGGACTTCATTCCTTCCTGACATTTATTAGTAATGAGATTATATTCAAGTCATCTAAAAGCTCTGAGCCATTCATCTATATAATAAGGCTGATGCCTCTAGTACCTTCCAACTTAATAGCAGAACAAGCTATTAGGTGGTACAATAGAATACCAAGCCTAGAGTCATGAAGACTCATCTTCCTGAGTTCAAATCTGGCCTCAGACATTTACTAGCTATGTGATCCTGGGCAAGCCACTTAATCCTATTTGCCTCCATTTCCTCATTGGTAAAATGAACTGGAGAAGGAAACGGCTAGTTTTTTAAATTTTGAAGAGAGACCATGAAAATGTCCTTGTTTCGCTTTTTCTGACCATCTTATGAGTGCTTGCCTCATGTGACTTCTCCATAAGATATTCTTTTTGGCCAGTGTACATTTGGCCATACCAACAGGGTTGTGCTCTCTGCAGTAGAATTGGAATGCTTGGCAGTTTAGTTTGAGAAAGGACTTCAGTGAGGGGCGACTAGGTGACGCAGTGAATAGAGCACCAGCCTTGAATTCAGGAGGACCCGTGTTCAAATCTGGTCTCAGACACTTAACACTTCCTAGCTGTGTGAACGTAGGTAAGTCACTTAATCCCAACCTCAGAGAAAAAAAAAAAAAGAGAAAGAACCTCAATATCTGGTAACTTAAAATAGTGCTCAGAAAGTACTTTGCAAACTATTATAGTTTATTATATATACATATATATGTACATATATATAGTATATTTATAGGTCCATGTAAATATTAATTATAATATAATGGTACTAAAGGATCATTGAGGAAAAGATTGAGACTATATACTTTGGAAATAATCTAGAAAAAGGGATCATTGAAGCTAAATTAGTAGATGAGATTGCCAAGGAAGAGAGGAATACTAATAGAGTAGTAATTATAATTATAATAATAAAGAATGTATTATTGGAACAGGCTGTTAGGTGGTATAATCGATAGAATACCAAGTCTGGAGTCATGAAGACTCATCTTCCTGAGTTCAAATCTGGCCTCAGACATTTACTAGCTATGTGATCCTGGGCAAGCCACTTAATCCTATTTGCCTCCATTTCCTCATTGGTAAAATTAACTGGAGAAGGAAGTGGCAAGCCATTCCTTGGCAAAATGTCTTAGCCAAAAACAAACAAAACCCAAATGGGTTTATGAAGAGCTAGACCCAACAGAAATAACCTAACAATAACAACCACAAAAATTAAAGGAAAAGCTAGTTTTGAATACTCTGAAAGTGTGAGTATATGCTCAACTGCTAACTGGAAACAACAGATTTCACCCACACACACACCCCACTCCAAACAATTTCTATCTTGATAGGAGCAGGGAACAAGAGAGCTAATGTAAATTTGTATCACATGGGGATACCTCCTATTTAGTTTAGTTTAGCTGGAGTTTATTCCTATTAAATAGTGTGTCAGGATATATTCTAGAAAGTGAGGTTAAACAATGAAGCACACAACAAAAATTGAGAAGAGGGAGAGGATTTTTTCCCAGTAGGATGGGAATGAAGCTATCCACATCAAGGTGGAATGATCTACAAATTCTGAGATTAGAGAGAGGAACCTGACCACCTACAACAGACAGAGATGATCAATTCTCTGAAAGTAGGAGAATGCTTGGCAATTATTCAAATACTCTTTGGTGTTAGGTGGTACTCAGCACAGCTGGGGATGAGCAGTCTATCCACAGCCTCATAACTGAGCTGGTCTAAGTGCTTATTAAAGTACAGTCTAGTTTTGATACAAAGCATTTTCCATACCACAATTCTATAATACAGGAGGGGACCATACCCCCATTTAGCAGAAACAGATCATGAAATTGAACCTAGAGACATTATATGACATGTAGGTGGGGTCAAAATCTGAGTTTACATGTTAGTATTATAATCATTATTATTAATAATTGATTTATGTATAGGGCTGCAGAATTTAGGAAATGTTTTTACATGTATTATTTCATTTGATCCTCATACCAAGTCTGGATGATATGTGCCATTTTGCAGAGGAAAAAAGAGCAGTTCAAAGAGATTAAATGATTTTTTTACCCTTGGTGGCTGTTCACAGAATTAGTGTCAGAAGCAAAAAGCAAACCCAGTTCCCTGCTGTCTGAGTCTAGAATTCTTTCCACTGTGCCCCACTGCTCAATACATCTAATGGTGATTAATAAATGCTCATGACTGTTACTTGTTAACTAGCCACTTCTAAAGACAGCACATCAAAGATGAACAATTATGTTTACAGGATTGAGGGAAGAAAAGGAGTAATTAGGGACAGAAAAGGAAAGTAAGAAAAGTAATAGGAGAATCACAGCAGCCAAATGAATTTCAAGAAAGAGACAAGGATCAAAAGTTTGAAATGCTGTAGAGAAGTCAAAGATGAGCATGGAGAAAAAAGAAACACTATTTAATAGGAATAAGCCCCAGCTAAATTAAATAGGTCTTAGCATGTGATACAAATTTAAATTAGCTCCCTAGATTCCTGTTCCTATCAAGATAGATATTGTTTGGTGCATGAAGTCTGCTGTTCCCAGTTAGCAGTTGAGTATACACTCACGTTTCTGGAGTATCCAAAGTTAGCTTTCCCATTGATTTTTGTTGTCATTGTTGTTAGGTCATTTCTGTTGTATCTGGCTCTTCATGGCCCCATTTGGGTTTTGTTTTTTATTGTTGGTTTGTTTTTTTTTTTTTTTTCTTTTTGGCAAGTACATTGGAGTGGTTTGCCATTTCCTTCTCCAGTTACTGGCAACTTTTGGGGAAGAGGGAGGCAGGGCTGTGCAATATGCAATAAGTGCCTGGCTCAGGATTATAAAGCTAGGAAGTGTCTGAGGTCATATTTGAGCTCATGTTCTCCTGTCTCTAGGCCCAGTTCCTCTAATCACTGAGGTTACTGGTAATTTTCAAAAAAAAAAAAAAAAAAACCATTTCAGTACACTGACACAGACAAAAAACAGCTGTCAAAGGATTAAGTAACAAAATAAATGATAAAAGAAGCACATTTCTCTTCTGAGAAATTTTATAGCATGAAGAATGAGTCATAAACAGCTCCCACACTGCCAACTTACCTTCATAGCCACTGTCAGATGAAGTAGCAGATGAAGAGTTTTGCTTTTCAGGTAGATAAAAGCCTCTCTCAAAGTCAACTTGATCATTTCCAAAAGAGCAGCTTGTTTCCAATTCTTCTCGTCTCTCTCCTTGCTGCTGATTCAGAAGGTTGTACTTCATTGTCTCCATTGCAGATATGATAATATCTGCAACACAGAAATGGGCATTCTCCTGCAGAAAAATACATAAGAATTTAAATACAACATAACAACATGTATTAATTGAAAAAGAGATATCCTTTAAAAAAAATCCCAAGCAGGTACATTTAACTAGAGGGAGAAGACTGAATATAACTCTAAGCTGATGAAAAATGTCTGTTACTGTAATCCTGCTCTAATGCCACATCCTGACAGAGAGACAGCCCTAGATTGCCAAGGGCTATGACATCAGAGCTAAAGGTCTTCAGAGGCTTTACGCACATTACCATCTGTCTTTGCCAAAAACAAACAAAACCCAAACGGGGTCATGAAGAGCTAGATACTCTTCTGTTGTCTGAGTCTTAACCTATCTAAATTTTGAGAAATTCATCATTAGAGATTTGGCCAGTGGATTATGTCTAGCTCATAGTTTGTGGAGCAGGGGAAATTCAAAAGGACAAAGAAATTCATTAAAAATTTTCCACTAAAGCATGGTGGAGTAGTAATCTACATCATTGGACAGAGTACCTGTACTGTTGAAATCAATGATCTTCAAAAAACATTCAATTATTCACCTGAGTCATTGATTGTGGAGTTTAAAAGCACAATATTTAAGGATTGGGTGAGTGGATGCCTGTGACCTAAAATGTATTTCTAGAACTCTAAGTCCATTATAAAGTGAATCAATGTGAGGCAGATTAAAGGAATCTAAAGAACCACATTTAACAAAAGATAGAGATTATTTTTACCTTTTCTACATCAGCAGGAAGCATCAATGTCTCTGGGGAGAAACGATTCAGAGGAAGGGCTTTTCTGCTGGCTGAGATGGTACCTACCAACATAAAGTTTAAAACACCTGTTTAGATTTTTCCCAGGGAGTGGTTTAAAGACACTGTTTAAAGCTAGCTTAATTTGGAATAAATTTTGCAATTTGCAGTTCGGCTAAACCAACCAACACATGTGTGTGAGAATATATGCAATAATCTAAAGCCCTAGTCCCTCACATCTGCAAAGAGGAGAAGGAAATGTATTTTCTCTATTCTCTTCCAGGGCTAGCCTTGGTTAAAAAAATGCTTTTAGTGACTGTTACCAATTAGAAAGCTGCTTTAATACAATCATTCCACAATTGTGGCTCCTAAAGGGAGCCACAAATAGCTTCTCCCTGGCTAAAACAAGAAAAACATGGAGAAAGTGCATTCTGTTGATTACAGCATTCTGTTTCTGATGTTAAAAGCTTTAAGAACTAAAATTACAAATTATGAGTAATGTTAGTGGCCACAAATGTAAAACGCTGTTTTATTTCTATCATGTGATTTCCCAAGCTGGCTTCGGTTAAGTAAACATTTTAAGCTCTTCAATAAGAGATCTATGATTTTCATGTGAGAACCATTTACTTGGGGCCCAAGGCCAGGAGAGAGGAGATAAGAGAATAGGAACCAGGTACATAAGGACAGAGTTCACTACATACAGACCAAAAGAAGCCTTCTGCCCATTACTCTGCCTTTCCAAAGATACAAAATAGATATAATCAGAAGCACAGAAATGATTAAATACACATACATCATTAGTAAGAAAACAATGGTTAGGTATTTTGTAGCTTTTCATGGTTTTTTGATAGAAATTTGGTTCTCTTTGCATAGTAGTACAATATTCCAGTGGCTGGGGACACATATAATTCTTTGTCTCTCTGCCTCACCATCACCCACATAAGAAGTCCCTACAGCTATCATGGGACATGAAGTAGAAAGTTCATTTAGTTATTCATTTAGTGTCCTCAAATTTCTAAGCAGGCAAAAATGAAAACAGAACATTCCCAAAGCTGATCCCAAAGAAGTATCTATAGCATGAGTTCCAATGCTGCTTCAGACACTTAGCACTTACTAAATGTGTGATTCTAAGTCCCTTAGCCCTAATTGCCTCACAAACAAAAAACACTAGGAAGGGGCTAATATTCAGCTTTAACAAAGATACTTAGGGTTTTATTGGACAGGGACAGCTCTAGCATTTGCTTCCTGACAAAAATTTCTCAGCTGAGGGAAAAGTGAGACAGACAGGTTTATTTGTGGGAGAGGAGGACTGTTCCCTTCCTTTCCTTATCCTTGATAAGTTTGCATTCTCATTAGAGATTAATCATCATCTAATGACCACCAAACTTAAAAGTTACTCTTTAATATTGAAAACGGCAAAACATATGAGAAATGAATTAATAGAAAATGCCACAAGGATCAGTTAATCATGAGCCAATCACTTATACCTACAGAACTGGCTGCTTCCACTTTTCTACAAATCAAATACATATCTTTATATGCCAGTGTGAGAACTCTACTACAAGTCACAAATATAGCAAATAAACTTCATTCATTGTGATTCAAGGGAATTTTCCTGCTTCCCTCTTTCAGATTTTAGAATTGTTTTAAATCAAATAAGAAAAATGAACTAATTGAAAAGTGGCCCATAAATAAAGGCTGTCAGATCAGAATCTAAAATAATAACAATGACTTTAAAAAAAAAAATGAAATCAATGATTAAAAAAAAGAAAGTTCCCATATATACCATGGTATATATAACTGGATGTAAAATAGGTAGATGCCCACCAACTGGAGAATAGCTAAACAAATTATACATGAATATACTTCTACTCTGCTAAAAGAAATAATAAATAGGATGAATACAAAGAAGCATTAAGTATAATCAAGAAAGCAATACACATCACAACTACAACAATGTAAACAGAAGGAGCAATCAGAAAACAACCAACAAATTACTGTTGCAAAATTCCAAAGAAGGAGGGCCCCAAAGAGTAGATACAAAAGGACATCTTCTCTAGTTATTTTTAGGGATGCTGGGGGCAACCAATAGTGTGAAACATTACTTATATTATCAATTTTGGGGGAACATTGTTTTTCTTGAGTTTTCTCTTTTTTTTCTTTGTATATAGTATGATTCTCAGGAAGAGAGATATAGAAGGAAGATAACGTAAAAACAAAATAAAAATATTTTTAGAAGTATGCAAGAATGTATATACTCACATGTTGTAACTTTTAAAATAATAAAAGCAATTGTCAGCTTTGCACATCAATTTACAGTTGTCAAAGTTCTTTCACAAGTAGTCAGTCATTGGAAGAGCTTATTCATTTATTCCAATAAGGCATCAATCAAGACATACATAACTGCCCCTTTGGAAATGACTTCATGAGCTCCATAAGAACAAGATTTCATTTTTCATTTTTCCCCTTTTATCCCTGTAGCCAACACAGTTCCAGCAATGCTTATTGAATTGGAATGAATTGAGTTCTCACACTTGGGTACTAAAGTTACACATCTATTTTTCACTGTCTAAAAGTTTTCTGACAGAAATATATCCTGCTCCTCTTTCACAAATAAATCTAACTAGATATTATGATCCTTGAAGAGAGATTATATGTTTTATAACTCTAATAACTCCACAATGCTCAGGATAGTGTCATAGGTAATTACAGGTTAAAAGTCAACATGACATAAGGGACTAAATGCTGGATGTAGGTTTGAATCCATTCCCATTTAATAGCTTTGTGGCCATGAACAAGGTACTTAACTTCTCATATTTTTTTCATCTGTAAAATGGGGAGAATAATATTTCTCACAAAGAAATAATAACATCTCACAGAGATGTTAAATGGTTCAAATGAGAAAATAAATGTAAAAAGGTTGACAAAATTTAAGGTGCATAAAAAACCAGCCGGACATGCACACAAACATATGTCATATACACATGGGACATATATATATATATATATATGTATGTATGTATGTATATATATATATATATATGTATATATACATATGAAACAATATATGCATGAGAAATATATATATATATATATATATATATATGAACATCTGGTCTACAGATCTATATGATCTATATGAACATCTAGATCTATATGATATAAATCCTCAACTAGTTTATTATTATTTATTTATTTTTTTTGCTGAGGCAATTGGGGTTAAGTGACTTGCTCAGGATAACACAGCTAGGAAGTGGTAAGTATCTAGATCAAATTTGAACTCAAGTCCTCCCTACAACACCTATCCACAACACCAACTAGCTTATTCTTAAGAATTGCTAAAACAAGAATCATGGTTGGGCATTCTCCCAGACTGTCTAGTTAGCATCTTTAAAAACAGTCACAACAACCTTTAGGGAATTTTCCAAACTGTTTTATTTAAGCATAAAATGATAAGAAGTTGGAACTCATCCTGGCTTTTTCATTGTTAGTACTTAAATCTTGATGGGAAACTCAGCTTTCCCAGACTATCTTTGGGCTAGTCTCAACATCTCAATATACATCCTTATTAGTCCTTAGCGCCTCCTTCCCTTACTTCCCCCACTCATGAGCTATAAAAGATTGTGTTCCCCCAAGAGTAAATGGCTCATATAGTATTACTGTCTTTGTCTACTTGCATTTGCTTGAGCCCATAAAGCTATTTTCACATAAAATAAATAGCAAAATATCTATTACCTATGATGGATGTCTGACTTGATTTCTTCAGATCGATTTCATAATATTCTTTTACAATTATGCTCTGCCAAATCTATTTATCATTTCTGGAACTTTTTTTTAACCACTCATATAGACATTGGAAAAGTATCTATGTGTATGTGTACATATGTGTAGATATATATGCTATGAAAACATTAAGACTTTTGGCATAATGTGTGTGCACATGTGTGCATGAACACATTTCTCCTTTTTTTTTTTTTTTTTTTTTTTTTTGCCAAATCTGTGATTTCATTGGTGCAAGGAAGCTCCTAATTAGCAACTGAAAATCAGTACCTCAGCAATTTAAGAAATTAGAACTGTGGTGTCATAGTTCCCTTTTAATGACTGACCCAGTTACCTTAACTGCCTCAGGTTATAACCATTCCATCTTAATATTTGGTAGAATAAAGGTCTTGTATCTCAGACCTCAAGCTATAATTATCCCCTCTTAATGTTTGATGGGATAAAGATCTTTATCCATTTTAGATATCATTAGAATATCAGGAGCCTCTTCACTACCTCCTATTATGTCATCCTAGGTGCCTCCCCCCCTTAGGTCATCCCCATCATGGATGGGATGGATCAGTACCTCCATTATGTCATTGTTCTTGTTACCCTATAAAATAATCTTGTATCTGACATTCACTGCTGGATTCTTTGAGACTATAGTCTCATTCAGCCCTGGGACCAAACCATTGATCCATTTGGTCCCAGTAAATCTCTCCATTAAATAAATTATTAAATTGTTCTCTAATCTCTATCTTGCTCAGTTTCTTCGGCATTACAGAACAAGATTTTTAACCTGAGACCTGGGAACTTTTTTGTTAGGCTCATTCCAATAGAATTAGTCTCTTTTATAACCCTATGTAATTTAGTTTATATGTTTAAAAACATTATTCTGAGAAGGTATCTATAGGCTTTACTAGGACTGCCAAAGTAATCCATGATATGAAAATAGTTTAAAAACTCTGGTCTTACTACACATTTGTCAGATTGGCTAGAATGACAGGGAAAGATAATGCACAATGTTGGAGAGGATGTGGGAAAACAGGGACATTGATACATTATTGGTGGAATTGTGGATATATCCAGCTATTCTGTGCATACCCTTTGATCTAGCAGTGTTACTACTGGGCTTATATCCCAAAGAGATTTTAAAGAAGGATGCAAGAATGTTTGTGGCAGCCCTCTCTGTAGTGGCCAGAAATTGGAAACTGAGTGGATGCCCATCAGTTGGAGAATGGATGAATAAGTTACAGTATATGAATGCTATGGAATATTATTGTTCTGTAAGAAATGACCAACAGAATGATTTCAGAAAGGCCTGGAGAGACTTACATGAACTGATGCTGAGTGAAATGAGGATGAGGAGATCATTATATACTTCAACAACAATACTATGTGATGATCAATTTTGATGGACGTGGCCCTCTTCAACAATGAGATGAACCAAATCAGTTATAATAGAGCAGTAATGAACTAAACCAGCTACACCCAGTGAAGAACTCTGGGAGATGACTATGAACCACTACATAGAATTCCCAATACCCCTATTTTTGTCTGCCTGCATTTTTTATTTCTTTCACAGTCTAATTGTACACTATTTCAAAATCCAATTCTTTTTGTACATATATTGTACTTAATTTATACTTTAACATATATAACATGTATTGGTCAACCTGCCATCTGGGGGAGGGGGGAGGGGAAAGGAGGGGAAAAATTGGAACAAAAGGCTTGGCAATTGTCAATGCTATAAAATTACCCATGCATACATCTGGTAAATAAAAAGCTATAATTTAAAAACAAAAAACAAAACTCTGGTCTTAGTTGCCTATGGGCACCAAGAAATAGCTTGTTCAGAGATGTCAGAGGCCACTATTATTCTTTCAGCTATTATTACTCAATAAATCTCTTACCATTGTGTTGCTTGTATTTGTATTCTATGCCTGGCATATAGTAATTGCTTGTTAACTAACTGACCTTCTTGGTTTTTAAAAAGTAAATCAATAGAAAAGATATTCCCTAGTCACAAAAATCAGTGCTTTTGTCATAGGATAAAAAAAGGATTCTAACTTTCCCCAAAATGAAGACCCCAAAGCTGCTATATGAGCTAAGAATTTGCTTTTTAGCCAAAAGGAAAAACCAGCCACCTTATCTCCTGCTATGAAATCTCCATTTTTAACTAATATGCAGTCATTGTGTGTGTGTGTTTATACTTGTTTATACTTGAATGTAAGTACCTTAAAAAAAATGAAATTTAGTTGTACCTGAGACAACTTTATCCGCTGTACTTGAGACAATGTGAGCACACAGTAGGCACTTAATAATTGATTGATTATAAACAGCAAGCCAAGAACTAAGTGGTTCAATGGGTAGAGCATTGGGCTTGGAGTCAGGGTACCTGAGTTCAAGTCCAGCTTCAGTAATTTACTAGCTATGTGACCCTGGGCAAGTCTGGGTAAGGAAATGGTAAATCACTCCAATATCTTTGCCAAGAAAACTCTACATAAAATATAGTTCATAGGAATAATAAAAAGTCAGGTACAACTTAGTGACCAAACAACAAAGACAAGATTTAGACCCAACCAAGGAAAATCTTTTACATGAATAGATGTGATTACCCAGCAATACCTTTTTCAGTAGGGGTCATCAGGGGCTGGTGGGAAGCACTGGTGTTCACAGGAAATGGGGAGGGGGCTGGAATTTTAGACCTTGTTATGATGGCTGGTGGTGACAGGCTCTCTGGAAGCATAACATGCTGTTCTGGTGAAGATTGAGACAAGTGTATATCCATTTCTTCTGAACAAGTGAGGGAGCTGCTTGCTGTAGCAACACTATCTCCCAGCAATAGGGTTTCTGTGAGGGAGTTATCAGAGGGAGTAGGCGAACATCCCAAAGGAAAGGGTCTGTGATTGGTTATGAAATGGGCCTTATTGCTTTCACATACTGGAACAGAGGTGCACAAATCCAGCAACTGAGCCTGTTCTTCTGCAGCACACTGGGGTAAATTAATCCAGGCAGCTTTGTGCCGCATGGACCTAATATCAACTTGGCTAAGAGGGAGAGCAACATTGCACTGGCTGAGTCCCTCCTCTGTGTCTTCAGACTCGTCACTCCTCTCCTTCCAGGAATTCAGAGGAGACTTCTGAGGTCCAACAGCTTGCGACACCATCTTTTCAGGCCTCAAGGGTGGTTCTGATGTGGACAAGTTCAAAACAGACAGGAGGAATTCTCTGATGGCTGCCATACCATTTGAATGGGACCTAGTACTCCTCTCATGTCCATCTACTACTGACCTGGAGAGATGATCTGTTGAAAGAAATATTGTTTTTTTCAGAGTCATTACAGGTAAACATCAAACACATTTAAATTGTACTTTAAAAAAACACCTATTTCAAATCTAGAATTTCTACCTTAAAAGGGAAACTCATTCTGATTTGTTACTATAACCTGTTGACTGATTCCTTGATTTGTAAGCCCCAATATTCTATGATGTAATGAAAAGAGACCTAAATTTGGAGTTAAAGGATATAATAGCATCCCAGCTCTACCACTGTGAGATCCTGGACAAATCACTTAATTTCAATGGTCCCATTTTTTTAAATGAAGGAACTGGTGAACTAGATTAATTTTTTCTAGCTCTAATCCCATCACATCATGCTTGCTGAAAAAGACAGCTTTAGCAGCAAGAGGTAGGTCAAAGGCCAGAACCAAAAATCAGCGTACCTATAGAGAGAAAAATCCTTAGCCTTACCTTTATCTCACAGTAATCTTGATGGCCCATTCCCTTTAAATCCCATCATTATGTACCTCAAGAAAATAACCTTGTACCCAAGCCAAGGCCTTTGCTCTATATTACTGGAAGAATTTGACCTACAATAAAATCACAAGCTTGTGCTTCCCATTTCCTTATCAGTAAAACAGGCCAAGATTGACTTCTTGGCAAATTATGAAATTATAAGAGAATAAGGATCATATTTTATTCTTTTTTTTTTTTTTCTTTTTTTTTTAAATTTTAATAATAGCTTTTTATTTTCAAAATACAAAGACAGTTTTCAGCATTTACCTTTGCAAAACCTTGTGTTCCAAATGTTTCTCCCTCCCTTTCCCCTTCCCTGTCCCCTAGACAGCAAGTGATCTAATATAGGTTATATAGGTACAATTCTTCTAAAAATATTTCTACATTTTTCATGCTGTACAAGAAAATCAAAGCATAAAGGAAAAAATGAGAAAGAAAAAAGAAAGCAAACAACAGCTAAAAAGGTGAAAATACTCTGTGGAAGGATCACATTTTAAAGAACTTGGCTAGATACAAAAATTATTGTTATATCCAAATTTTGTTTCAAAACTTCATAGCATACAATTATTTTGGGGCTTATATAACAGGTATAATTTATTGTAGTGAAAAAGAACATTAGATAGGAATTAGGGGATGTAAGTTTAAGTCCCAACTCTGGTAGTTACTGGCTGTGTGACCATGGGCAAGCCATTCCAACTCTAAAACTTGATTTCTTGATCTATAAAATAGGTAATAATCCCTGCCGCACCTACACCTGTGTGTTGTAATTTTGAATGTGCTTTGTAGGTCTTATAATAAAATAGAAACTTAAGGTAGTATAATAAAGTTGGACAGCTAAAAATCATAGGCCTTCCTGATGTCAGGTTCAAGGCTCTATCCATTGTGCCACTTAGCTTCCCCAATAGTCCTTAAGTAGTTGTATTCCTTAAGCAATAACTATTTTTAAACAAAAAATATTTAAACAAAATTTTATTTATTGATAAAATCTAACCTTTGTTTTCCTCACATTTCTTTCAGTGATTTGAAGTGATAAGCATTTTAAAGACATTTTTCTTCCTCCCCCCATAAAAAAATTGTATAATCCTAAAGTTGAAGAGAACTTTATGAGTCATGTTGTCCAACTTATATGTCAGTCAAATAACCCCCTCCAAAAGAGAAGGGGTTCTAGATGCTCTGGTCTTCCTATCCTTAGTTCTCCTTGTAGTGATAGGCCCCCTTACTGTTACAAGAACATCAACAAGGTCCCCATCACTTTAATTCCACATCAGTTCTTTTTAATGGGAAAATCTGGGTCAGGAAAAGGGACAGAGTTTAAGAAAGATAAATCTTGGGATGGAAGATGTTTCAAAAAAAGATTAATGAGAATGGCTGGTGGTTGCATACTAATTACTATGGACACATCTGTGTTCTTTATTCATCAGAATTCACTCTATCATTGTTCATAAAACAGTGTTAATATGGGCTATCAGCAGGAAAGTAGGAGAAGTCACACTACTAGAGAGCCAGCATTCAGTGCACAGCAGCACTTAATTAGTTAAAACAGATATAGGTTAGAGAGAATTTTCCTCATAACCATAACTAAGATTGTAACTAAAATTCCCAATGTTTCTATTTAAAAAGTTTCATTAACTCAGAAATTGTTCCAAGAGTCCTGCTTTTAATTATAACCTATCTGCAGATCCATACAGAAATAAGGATAAGAACTGTAGAAAAGAGTTGTTTGTGGCACTAGACAATTCTATTCTGAGTAAGATTGCTTTAAAGTGAACCTAGCCTTCATTAGCAGACTAACAAATTCAGGCTTCAAAGGATTATCGAACTTAGATGAGCTCAACACATATGTTCCCCCACACATACACATCCACAATCTCCTTATACACACCTCCCCCATACACCCATATATACATACTCACGCGCATGAAGAATCTGAATTTGCCCTTCCTAGAATGGCCAGAGATATTTTACCTGTAGCCCACCACTGGGTTGTTTCTTATTAGTGGAATGAAATGGTGACATGGTCACTCCATGGTTCTGCTCAATATGTCAAACCTGTTATTTCAGACTTCAAACAAAGGCATACAGTAGAATGTGGATACTGGTAACAATTAACAGAGCCTTTTAAAGAGGATGTCCTAATAGTAGGGTTTGTTTTCTCAAGTTTGCATTTACTTCTTCAAATGGCTACAATTACCCTTTCTGGGTCTCAGTTTCATGTTTGTAACATGAGAGTTATATTAGATTTTCTCTAAAGTCCCTTTCAACTCTAAATCTGATGATCCCGTGATTGAAAAGTCATTACCACGTCACTGCTTTGTCATTTAGAAAAAATTAAACTTGGAAAGGAACTAGAAAGAGCTAAATAGCTTTAAGTATTACAAAGAAGAATAAATAAAATCCACTGTAAATCTGTTTGGGTGGATTGTTGGTTTTTTGCTTGCTGCCTGTCAGACCTTTCCTATTTTCTTCCAAGGACTTTCTTGAAGCTCCTTCCTCCTATTTATCTATCTTGAAAGACATAATAGCACCAGTAGGAAATCAACAGTGTTTATTTATTGTTGTTGTTGAATCATTTCATTCATATCCAACTTTAAGTTTGTTTCACCAAATCACATCCTGCCCTCATGCATGGGAACATTCATTTAAACATCACTGCCCCCTAAAATATGTTTCTTTCCTAAGAAAATCCCAAATGGAGTCATAAATAATTAGATATGACTGAAAATCCATGTACAGCAACAAAAACCTTTTGGAGAGCTCCTTATATTAATAAAATCACAGGTGAGCGCTTTAAGTGCAAATCTACTTGTCTGATGGCCAAAAACAGCTTAACTAAGCTGAAAGTAATGAAGACACCAAAATGCTGACCAGCATTATTTTTACCAGCAGTATTTTTAGCCAAAGCTACTGGCTAAATTTATCAACTAAGATAAGGAAGGCTTTCAAATGGTGTTAGTGGGAAGATATACATATACTGATAAAATCAGTAACTCTAGATGTAAATATCATGACCAGATATATCAGAGGTGAAAGGAAATAGGGCTTGCTCTCTCAGGGTACTCAGTAAAGACTAGATATACCACAGTATTGAAGGTAATAGAAAAGATAGCAAACTCAATAGTATCAGAAGTCACAACCTAACACACACAAATATATATATACATATTAAATTGCTTCAGAGTGCTATCATTTGGGAAAAAATCTTAAAACTCCCAAATGAGATTCTTTCCCTCTCCAAATTGTTCCCCAAAGTCAGCATCCACGTAGTGTAGCTTTGTACATTTTGCATAAAGTTGCCACACTTTACAAAATATTACCCTATTTGTCCCCAAAATGTAAGCACTAGGAAGGAAATAACATTAACTAGCTAAGACAATGACTAGGCACTGACACTCTACTTCTAAAATGGCCTTTATTTCATCAGAGGAATGATGAAGAAAGCCAGCAGAGACAAATAGAGGAACCATGAAAAATGAAGGGGAGATATAGAAGTTCAACGTTAACAAATGGCCAGCATTTGAATTTTCAGATGTTATACATCAAAAATAAAACCTTAAATGCTTTCCAGAGACACAGATCACGAAAAAAATAATCTTTTATCTTTATCATCCTAGTTTTAGATTCAAGTTTATACAGAGAAGTACATGATAATCAAACAAATCCCAAGGATTTAGAAGTTGGATAATTAAGATCATATTGCTATAGATGAAGGAAAAGTGACCAGGCAACTGAATAAGGTATATTACAAGTACAAAAATTAATCAGAATTCCTTGTCTACTTTGTATGTATATAAGGACAAATGCACTTAAATTGAAAAATTGCTAGAGTTTCATTTATGGAAAAGATGTGATATGACAAAGTTGTTACTTGCTCCAATTAGTTTAATAAGATAAGAAAGATATGGGATTTCAATAATTCCTTGGATGATGGAGCAATGGCCATTGTTGGGATGTGAAGGAAGCTGTTGTGGGTCTAAGGCACAGCATATGAGAAGACACAAAAAATAATAGCTAATTATAATAGTTGATATTGATACAGGTCTTAATGGCTTACAAATGACTTCCTTCCTTAAGATAACCCATCAAGTTTAGGTGCTATTGTTTTATAGATAAATATACAAAGGTTTGGTGAGTTTAAGTGACTTTCTCACTATCCCACAATTAGTAAGAATCAGAGATATAACACATACACAAATCTCTACCACCTCCAAGTACAGGGCTATTTCCCCTAAATCATACTGCCTCAAGAAGCAATGTCCAAATGAAAGGGGGAATGTAATAAATGGATGAAGCAAAAAAGAAAAAAAAAAAGCAGGAAAGGAAGGAGAAGTAAAGATGTCCAGGATTGCTAGCAGAGATTCCTAAATAGAGTGAAATAGTTTCAATAACCTAAAGAAGGGGTTTTTGATTTTCTTTTTTAATAAAAAAAAATGGAGGGAGATTTAAAATTTAAGAAATATGTTATTAAGATTAAAAATGTGAGGAAAAATCCAAGATAGTAAGTTATCTCAACAACCAAAAATGTTTCATACAGAATTCCTTCAAGCACCTTCTGATTTTTAAAAGATGGTGTTATCTGCCTTAACATGGCATTAGAATGGCATATAGCATTGCAAAATTGATGAAATCACTAATAAAATCTTTTCCTAATCACCAGCAAGTAAATTTAAAATTTCAAAAACTGGTTAAGTGTCTCAGAATAAATGTCATCTTCTAAAGCTTTTTTCACTTGTGAGCCCTTTTCACCCAAGAGATTTTTATGCAACCTCGAACATTTAATAGATTTACAAATCAAACACTTATTGATAATAAATCATAATTTTGCAATCCCCACATTCAATTACAAGACCCACAGTTTAAGAAATGTTGCTTAAAAGAGAAGTTTTCCTTTTCCTAGCAAAGGAAGCATTCATAGGACGAACTGATATTTTAGGTTCATGGGAAGGGGGAAGAGAAAGGAAATAAGCACTTATATAGTACCTATTATGCACCAGACATTAAGCTCAGATATGAAGATTATCTTACTTGCTCCTACAATAACTCTATGAGGTAGGCATTATTATTACCCCTATTTTATAATTGAAGAAACTGAAATAGGTAAAAACTATTTGCACTAAGGTTACATACTTGAAAGTATCTGAAGTCAGATTTGAACATGAATAAATGAAAAGTTTCATACCTGACTGAATGGAGACTTGAGGCACTGGAGTAAGACAGCTTGTCCTTGGTGAGGTGTGAGATGGAGGAATATGTCCTGAATTCACTGATTCCCCACAGATTAATTTGCCTCTGTTTAGCAACTGAAAGAATAGGAAATTGAAAATAGCTAGCTAGCTAGCGGGCTAGCAGAGACCACAACCCACAACCTGCAGTTCTGTAGAACTGGGAGAAAATTTGCAAAAAAAAAAATAAAAAAAAAATCAGCGAATATATAATTATTTAGGATTATGTAAAGCTAGAAAGAAAACTAAGGAAGATTAAGGGAATTGTGCCACAAGGAATACTCAGAGTTGTTTTGTTGTTTATATTAAACCCAAAGAAATCATAATAAGGTAATGAGAGTCCTGAGGGTTATAATTGAGTAAATTAGTCTTTAGAGCAGAGGCTAAAAAATTAATAAAAGCTTCAGTGCACTCAGGATTTCAGAAGTGTAACTTCTCGTTCAAATAATATTTTGTTTCCTCAGAAAATAAAAACTGTCACTGAGCATTTCATAAAGACAATCAAGGAATTCAATTTTTTCATTCACTATATCAATGTTGAGAGTTTGGCAGTTGACCACAACTACAATGTGTTTTTGTTCCTCTCTGAGATTCAAATTCCTCATCTGAAAAATAAGGATAATATCTTCATTTTGAATCTATCTCAATCTACCTCACATAGTGGTTGTGAGGAAAATGTGTTGAAAACTTTAAGAGTTATTTTTCACACCTAGTACAATTTTCTCTAGGATATTTTCAGCAGCATTTTTACATTTATGAGATACAAATGTAAAAATATTTCTTCTAAAAACCTATATTGATGTCTTTTGCTTTTCTATCATCTTCATTTCCAAAATGACCACTTCCCTACTCAATGAGCCACTCTTTCAACAGAAATGGGGAAAAAATCCAGTTCAGTAAATTAACCTATCAATGCTATCAGATGTTATATTTCAATTCTGCATCCAGAACCTCACCTTTGCAAAGAAGGAAAGGAGGTGGATCTTCTCATATCTCAAGATAGGTTGGAAGTTCTTTTCATTCAATGTAGTCACAATTCTAAGATCATAAAAATTAAACTAATAAAGACCACCACCTTAGAGGGGCTAGTCTTAACAAAGAGACCTCTCTTCAGGACAATCAGCACATCAAGCCCCTCTAATATTAGTTCCCTTTCTATCCTTGTTACTTTCTCTTACCTCTAACCAACATAATATGATGAAGAAACCTATAAAGATACTTCCAATTTTTTTTAAACTAAACTTCGTAATGAAGAAAATGGTAATTTGACATAAAAGTAGAACATTAATCAAAATTTTTTTTTCTGTTGAGAATCATGGAAGAAAAACATACTAAATTAAATAATTATTTGTTAATATTTAAGGACTAAAGTTTCATGAACTCTCTTTGTAGGAGTAGGGTCCATAGTGCAAAGTTGTTCTATTACTAAAATAGTGTTTCTTTCCAGAGTCCAAGTACAACAGGTGGGAAGAAGAGAAAGCAACTTTTTAAGCACCTGAATCTAAACAAGAATTTCATAAAATCAAGCCTGGCAAAACACTTAGACAAAAAGTACAATGTGATTCAAGCAAGTCCTTTAGTCAAATCATCTTGCCTAATGATTTGATGATGGGGGTGAGGAGATAAGGAACTATTCCTATCAACCAGAAAAATTTTAAATGGAAAAACATTCTCTCTACCAGTTAGATTTAGGAGATGATGTGTAAATGAAGAAAGGAGAAAGAAGAAAATGCATTACATACACTTGGAGGCCTCAGTTGATTTGTGACTTGGCTGTAGGTTGCTAGTGGTAATGACTGAAGAGTAGACATATTGGAAAAGACTTGATTTTTTTTCCCCTCTTTACCACCTGAAAGCAATTAGAAAGAATATGATACAAGTGGGTGATTTTCAAGTCAAGTCAACCAGCATTTCTTAAGCACTTACTATGTGCTGCCCTTGTAATATCATTTTTAAAAGATATTCCAAATTAACACAAATCACAAAAAAACATACTTCAAATTCCATTGAGTAGAGTTAACAATAGTAAATAGTCCAGTTGTAAAAGCAGTTGGGTATAAATTTAAAAACTTATAATATTCAAAAATAGCTTGTATTTCTCATAATATTATAAGTTTTGCTATGTGTTCTACACATATTAACTCATTTCAAGAATAACTTTGCAGTGGACAATTTTTACAGATAAGGACACCTATGTTTAAATGACTTGCCATCCGACAAATATCAGAGGTAAGATTCAAACCCAGCCAGAGAACTATTTCTTCCCACTCTCCCCAAGCAGCAATCAAATGAACATAGAAGCTCAAATGATAAAAGTACTGGATTCAAGCAAAGCGCCTCAATTCAGGAAACCTGGATCTTATTTCCCTATACCTTGATTGATGCCTGTCCATTGTAGGGAATATCTTTCATAAAAATGGGGAAACATTCAGAAAACTTGTAAAAGTTCTGAAGAGAAAAGGACAATCCCCTAAATACTATCTCAGAGGCAGGAGGTGAGGCTAAAATTGCTATATAAATGCCAGTTATAATTAGCCTACAGTCTGGTTGGCGTCTAGTCTGGTGATAACTTTAGTCCTTGAGTGCTCTATTGTACTCCTGCTAAGCTTAATGTCTATAGAGCAATTCATAGATGTGCTGCTTAGGGTTTAGCAACTGGGCTCTGTAGAAGAAAAAAAAAATGTATACACACACTCTTTCAAACTTAATCTGCATTATTTATACATTATTTCATCTAGACAATCATCAAACAACAAAAAAAGGCCCTGATTTGTACTGATTGCCAATTTCTGAGTTATAAATACAATGAAAACTTTACCACTACTTCTTACAAGTTGCTTAAAGCTAGCTCCAGCTCATATGTCATTAATTATCCTTTCAAAATATATTTTTCTGGAAGAACTATAAGCATCATTACCATTCTCCCCATTTTAGATGAAGAAACTGAGGCTCAGCAATTTGGTATTGGTTAGAAACCACCCCAGCTGATTCTCAAACCCTGATCTTCCACCTGCAAGTTCAGGAACTTTTTACCCTATACTCAATGCCTTTTTTAAAAACCTTTATTTGATTTCAGGATCAAAAACAATTATTACAAATAAACCACGGAAGGTCACAAATTGCTAAATATAAAGTGAGAAATTTTGCCTTCTGAAATTTAGTACGGCACATATGCTAGAATTAAACTTTCTTATGTTACAAATAGTACATAAAATCCAAGAGAACTTACCCATATAGCTGCTACATATCTATAGCATAACATTGCTTCAAATGGGTAGTAAAATTATGTCCCCAAGTAATATGATAGGGGTTTTTATTTTACTTTCCAATCATCCTTTCTCACAACAAATATCCAAAGGAAATTTCTCATTCTTCTATGCCCCATCTCTGATGTTACTTCCCTTACAACCATTAATCCTATAAGAGAATGAGAACTCTAATCTATTTTGGAAAGCCAATGGATATTTTTGTGTTTAAAGAGTCATAGGAAGAAAACCGATACAGTAATAAAGTATACCTCACCATCTATCAGGATTCATCACATTGAACGACTCCAATGGGTACATGGAATTAACCAAACGAAATAAACCAAAAGTATATAATCTCTGAGACAGAAAGAAAACACTCTAAGATTTGTGCCAGTATAATATATAGAAAACAGAATTCATTAACATAAGACTGGATATGTGAAGCTTTGGGGGCAGACAGCCACTACAAGCAGTGCCTTGTGTCATAGGGTCAGGATACTGACTTGGGATGTGTGGATTTGGGAAAATACTCTTACCATATCAATTCACTGTCATTGTGAGCAATGACAGTGGTTTGGACCTGAGCAATAGGGGTTAACTCACTCCTACCCAGTTGCACCAGTATCTTGGCCCAAAATATACCTTCAAAACCCTAGTAGCTTTGGACCTTCTGTTAATTTACAAAAATGATCAACAGTAATGCATGCAGGAGAATTATTCCCAAGAAAATAAAATTACAGTTTGTGTATTTCAAAAATAGCTGACCCTGAGAGGATGTTCAGCATTTCAATGGAAGGCTGAAGGACTCTTTTCTGAATTTCTTTTAAAAGAAGCTGAATTCTCTTTTACCTAGAATGGATTGTATTTGATCTTACCAGACTGGTTGGAAAGGAGAAAAAAAGAGAACAGATTAGAGAGGAATATTTCACATTTAATTAACACTTTATTTATTTATAATACCATCTTTAAGGTAGCAACAAGGTTCTTGCCCCATCTGAGGTTTGAGGAAAGATTTTCATCAACATTAAACAGCAAGTTTTGTTTTTTAATATGTCTTAATCCAGATTCACAGACCAGGTACTTGTCTACTTTTTACCTCTGGGAAGGTGGCTTCCAACTCTGAAATTTTGTGAATGTTTCTGTTGTAATAATAGGGTAGTGTTCTGGAAAACACTACAATTTTATTTTTTCTTTAGGGGCATTAAATCCTTACTGGTTAAATAATCAGCAACCAGGTTGTTTTATACCTCATTCTCTCTAGTGACATACTTAATTTCCTGACCAATCCAGAAGCCATCAGACAACTTTGAAAGGAGAAATCTTTGTCAAGCATTCTTAAAAGTGGGGGAAAAGTTAGATTTGTCTCAGGGAGCTGTCCTTTCAGCCACACTGGGGTAGAAGAGGGAGGAAAAAGCAATTCAAAATAAAATGAGATGCTTTGCTTTACTACAAATCTTGGTCAGGATCTTCTTTCCTGCAGTGCAACCAACCCAGACATATCCATTTATTATAGATCTGGCTAAAGAAATACCCAAGAACCTGCCCCACTAATACCTTATTTTATGTATTGGGGGATTCCCCACTTAAATGCATTATTTAAATACATATGTGTGTGTGTGTGTGTGTGTGTGTGTGTGTGTGTGTGTGTGTGTGTGTGTGTGTTTGCTTTTGGAGGAAAGAAGAGAAATACAGAGAAGGGAAGAGAACAAACCTAGAACGGATCTAGACACGTTGTTATGTGGTCGATAAATTGTTTGCTGAAATGTTCTTTTCCTTGAAAAAAAAATTTTCATCCCAAGCCACCATTCCAGGGTAGAACTGTCCACACATAATTTGTCAAGATATCTGGCTTCTATCACTTTTATGTATGTACAATATATGCAATATATTTGTGACCTCAGGCAAGTCACTAGCCCTAGATGGACCTCAATTTGTGAAATAAGAGGAAGGGCTCAGATAATCTTTAAAGTCCCTTCCAGCTCTACGAACCCGTGACCTCACGGTGCCTGTCGCTTATTGCTCAACCGAGGTTAAATAACTGGTCACTGAAACTTACTCTGGGCTGCCTTCGCCCTTTCCCTCACCCACCTTCTTCCTCTGGGGACACCATCTCTGCCTCCGTGAGTCCTCTAAAAAAGCTCTTTTCCTCTCCTCCCAGAGTGTCTGTCCCCCGGACAACTGCTACGGCCTCGCAGAGGGCCGGGCCTGATAGCCGTGGTCAGTGCGGTTCACAGTCCTGGTCCGAGGGGTCTGGGGGAAGTTAAGGAGAACTGAGAAGCTGCGGCGGAGGGAAGTGGAGAAGGCGGAGCTGCGGCAATCCTCTCCCCAGCAGTGGCGAAACTTAACAGCCTCGAGGCACCCGCCGCCCCCCTCCGTCCCGGTCCCCCACTTTCGCCATCTTTTACCTCGCGAAAGAAGCTTCTTTCTCTGCTAGGGACCTACTCCATCACGCCCCGGTCCAGAGAATAAGGGGAGCTCCAGGTACCCAAGAGCTCAGGGTAGAATCTGGCGTGTCCAGGTAAGGGCGGCGCTGCAGGTGAGGGACAGCCCCTCTACGGTATTACGCCCAGGTATAATAGGGGGCTAAGTTAAAATTCCAGTTCCTACATTTACATATCTCTGTGATAGGAGGCAAGTCCTTCAGCATTCTTTGAGCCTGGGTTCCTTTACGAATAAAAAGAACACCATAATTTCAGTGCTGTAGAGGTTATGAGGAAAGCGTTTTAAAACACGTTTAAAATTCAATTTTACCTACTGAAAGAAGAATAACCCTTAATACTTGATTGGGGATAGATTTATCTTTGCACTACCATTTACAGACTCAACAGCAAAATTCAGGCTGGCCTTCTATCCTTCTAGGTCTTCTTCACTCCCACTCATAATCTTCCTGACATCTGAAAATCACATAGACTCCCTCTATGAACATTCAGTACTTAAAGTGTATAATAATAATGAGATCATTAATAATAGCGTGGATTATCAATCTTGGTAGCAATATAATAAAAGGGTTTTAGGATTTATAGAGTGCTTCATATAAATATCCATGAGGAAGTCCCCCCTCAGCTTCATTCCTCACCTTTGAATTTCAATATTTTTACACCTTAAAGGGTCATTTCTAGTTGTAAGACTCAGGATTATTTTATGATTCTGAGCATTCCTCTATTTTCATCTATCCCTCCTAGAATGGTAAACTTCTTTGATGGCAGATACTAGGTCATTTTTCATTCAATCATTCTTTCATTCAACAGGCACTTAATAAACGTCTACATCAAAGAAGAGAGACAAAAAGAAAAACATTTTCTGCTCTTAAGGAGCTAACATTATATATCTTACTTAAACAATGTATTTTTTATTAGAAGGTAACATCATGAGAGAGTGGACCATTTCGTAGAGTTCATGAGTTAGAATGATTTGAATTGAAATTCGGTTTTTGACATACTGGTCACCAAATCCTGGATAAATCATTTAAACTCTCTCAGACAACTCTAGGATTATAAATTGCTGAACAGTTGCTGATCAACACTGAAAGGTGAAATTCATGTCAAGCTCTAACCCAATAGAACATTCTTTTTTTTTTTTTTTTTTTTTTTTCCCTGAAGCTGGGGTTAAGTGACTTGCCCAGGTTCACACAGTTAGGAAGTATTAAGTGTCTGAGATCAGATTTGAACATACAGCTATATAGATTTGAAAGCTAAGTCTACCTACTATTTGTATGACTCCCATGTTCTTTCCAGTACACACAAAATCTCCAAGTTGAATAGTACTTTAATGGTCTCCTAGTCCAAGTTCTATCTGAATGGTTTCTTTCTATCTAATTTGATTAAATTAAAAATAGCCTAATATTTTTCTCTCACAGAAAATAGATTGAAGGGCAGGGACCAGATTCTCATCCTCTCTGGCATTCTCCAAGTTGTAAAAAGATTTGACCACCAAAATCTGAGGACTAAGAGGCTGTAGAAATTCTTAATGTCCAGTGTAAGGATCATTTGAGTAGAAAAGAAATTTCACAGCAAGCTATTAAATGAAAGAATATTTATAACATACTGCTATATTTTCAGGATTTGAAGAATTCTTAACTGTTTGAGGAACATGGGCCCTTTGACAATCTGAAGTGTATGAACGCTTTCCCAAAACAATGTTTTTAAGTTGATAAAACACACAGGATCACACAGTGAAATAGTTACAAAAAATTCTTAAATAGCAACAATTTCGAGTACACCAGGTAAAGAAGCTTTGATAAGGGTAGATTTGTTCCTGTCAACCTTGGGTTCGTTATCCCTAAAAAACAAAAACACACAAACAAAAGCAAAAAAAAAACCTTCTATAGTTTCCACATGAGTTTTGTTTTGTTTTGTTTTGTTTTTTGCTTTGTTTTAAGTGGAGAAGGTTATAGATCAAGGTCAACAGAACCTTTGACATATAAAAGGCGCCAAGAAGCAATAGCATTGTCAAATAACTTACCACTTCAGTGCAGAATGGCTTACTTCCAAATGTCTGTTGAAACACTGAGGGAGCCCATTGTGATCAGAGTAGGTTCTGGAGAGCGACTGCCAGACCAGTCCGGAGCCAATTTCACAAAAAGTGAGTCTGTAAGTGAAAACGAGTAAGCCGGGAGCAGAGTGATGACCCGCTGGCGAACTTGGATGACAAAGTCAGCAGCTGGGAAATCAATGTGTGCACACAAAAAAAAAAAAAATAGGGAAGGAAGTGAGCAGCAAGTAAGCAAGCCCAGAGGAAAGAGCAGGAGGATACCAGGGTCGTAAACGTGGAGAGAAATCATGTCAATGCGGGGATCTAACTAAGAGAGAAGGAAGGGTGTAGCCATAGAGAGGGGAAGAATAGCAACATTGATGTCATTGAAAGCAGCAAAATTTCATTTGCCGTTCTATCTAATTTGGCCCTTCTCCCTGCCTGCCTATGACCCTCTGAGCAGCAAAGTAATTAAATTCAAATCTGAGCTCTAGGATGAGGGTGGTTCAATGGTTAGGGGAAAATCTGAGTTCAAAAATGCCTTTAATAGCTGTGACCCTAGGCAAGTCATTTAACCTCCCTCTGCCTCAGCTTCCTCAGCTGTAAAATAAGAATAACAATACCTATCAAGTTTTAATATTTGTAAATTAAATATTTGTAAATGCTGGGCATGTGGTAGAAATTTAATAAATGTTTATGCCTTTTCCTCCTACTTATTACATATCTGAGCAAGAGACTACATTCTTTTAAAATTATTCCTAATTTTCCTTGTGTTTAGTTTGTATATTGTCTCCCTTTAAAATGTGTGCACTCCTTAAGAAAACTGATTTCCTTTTGCTCTTTTTGTATCTCTCTCTACCACTTGACACAGTGATTGGCACATAGAAAGCATTTAATAACAAATGCTGGATGACTGATTTTCTAGGTCTCAGTCTGTCATCTAAGATGAATTGCCTAAAAGATGTCTGCTATCTCTAACTCTGCTGTCCTATACTTCTCTGATCAAGAGGGTGTTTACCACAACCCCTAAACTGAATTATTCTGCATGTTGATAGGCCTAGCAAAGGATGGTTTGATTGGGAAGCAGGGGAGCAGATTTTCCATTTGAGCAGCCTCACTGTCCCATAAGTAATCAAAGCTGTGTTTACTCTGCTGCACTTTAGAATGGCAGGGCATATATTGATAATCAATTGATAAATTGATTAATTGACATTGATAAATAATCAAAGGATATAACGAGACAATTTTCAGACAAAGAAACTAAAGCCATTTGTAGTCATATGAAAAAATGCTATAAATCACTATTGATTAGAGAAATGTAAAATTAAAACAACTCTGAGGTACCACCTCATACCTCTCAGATTGGCTAAAGTGTCAGGAAAAGGTAATGATAAATGTTGGAGGAGATGTGGGAAAACTGGAACACTCATGCATTGTTGATGGAGTTATGAAATGACCCAATCATTCTGGAGAATAATTTGGAACTATACCCAAAGTGCTATAAAAATATACATATTCATATAAATGTTTGTAGCAGTCCTTGTAGTATATGAACATAACACATATTATTGTTCTATAAGAAATGATAAAAGGGCTGATTTCAAAAAAAAAAAAAAAGGCTGGAAAAGGCTTACATGAACTGATGCTAAGTGAATTGAGCAGAATCAAGTGAACATTATACACAGCAACAACAAGATTATGTGATGATTAGCTCTGATGAACTTGGCTCTTTTCAACAATGAGATGATTGAAGGCAATTCCAATAGACTTGAGATGGAAAGTGCCATCTGCATCCAGAGAGAAAACTATGGAGACTGAATATGGATCAGAGGTATTTTTACCTTTATTTTATTGTTGAATTTTTCTTCCTGGTGGTTTTTCCCTTTTGATTTATTTTTCTTGTGCAGTCTGAGGACTATGGAAATATGTTAGAATAGTATGCACATGTTTAACTTATATTGGATCGCTTACTGTCTTGGAGAGGAGGGTGGGCAAGAGGAAGAGGAAATTTGGAACACAAAGTTTTATAAAGGTGAATGTTGAAAACTATTTTTGCATACATTTAGAAAAATAAAATATTATCTAAAAATAAAAACAAATATATATACTACTTAAATAAAAAATTGGCATATCAGAAGTTGATATGCCTAAGAGCTAAAAAGTTCAGCTAGGGGGACAATAATGCAGTAGAAAGAGACCTATGATAAAAATTGTAGGATCAAATCTTTGCTTTACTAGGTGAGTGCTTGTCTCTAGGTCTCCTCAAATTATTCATCTGCAAAACAAGGGGATTAAACTAGATGATTTCTTAAATTCCATGATTCTTTTTCTGACTTTATCTCTAATGTATATGACCTTTCAGGATTTCAGTTTCTTCCACTGTAAATGGAGGGGATTGGGTAAAATAATCTCTAAAGGTCCTTTGTCCTCTAGTTCCATGATATTTTGTTAGCATCTAAGACCCACCTTTGTAGTAAAAGATTTGCATTGTGGGTATATTTAATGGATTTTTAGAAAAAAATTAAGTTTTTGGATCCAGAGCAAAATCCTATTGGATTCCAATCTGTTAAGAATACCTGACTGGGTCTTCTATCTGCAAACACCAATTACTAGGTTCAATCTTTTTAGCACAGAAAGGATTTGATAGAAGAAGTGCTACTTGTCTGACATAAAAAGTGGGCCTTATTAATCTTTCTCTTCCCTCTTTTCATGAATTGACGTCTGTCTGATCTTTTCTAGAGACATCCTTCGCAGTTCTAGGCAAGGCTGATATGATTCCTATTCTGTGCCTGTTTAAAAAAAAATGATTGAAATATATCGCATGATAAATTTTAGTTTCCTTACAGAAAAAGAGTCATACCTCAAAGTAGGCATGTAGGATCTTGTGGGGATGCACAACTGTTTGTACTAACAGCTTCAAGCTGGTTTCAGATGTTTGGGGTTACAGCTTTGGGTAATGAATAGAAAAGAAAAATCACTTTCCTAATGAACAGAAAATCAGTGACAATATTATCTCCAAATGCAATCAGAACTTCTTGAGAATTTCCTTCAAAATTCTCCTTAAAACAAAAATTCCACTATACCCATGAAAAAGAAGCGAATATTGGGAAAAACTGAGCAAAGAGAGATATATGGTAACGGGCAGCAGTAGAAACGATGGAATAAACTGTACTGGGAGTCAAGATATTTGAAGTCCTAGTGGCAAGCAAAGGGGTACAGTGGATGAATGTTGGAAGGACCTCAGTTCAGCTCTAACCTCAGAAACTCACTAGCTTGCATCACAAGGGGCAAGTTATTTAATTTTTGTTTGCCTCAGTTTCCTCAATTGTAAAATGAGCATAGCAACAGTATTTACTTTGTAGGATTATGAGGATAAATAATGAGATAAATTTTGTAAACCACTTGGCACATATGTAAATGTTGGCTATTATTATTATTAAATTTAGGAATGAGGAAAACAAAACTCCCATACAAAATTTAACATGCATTGACAAACACAAGATAGCACCTAGAAAGGCAAAAAAAAAGAAATACATCAGTGATCAAAAAATATAACATCAATATGATATATTCTGTTGAGATCTTAAAACAGTGTTATTTGGATGGCCATTCACATATGATAAACATAAAAACCTCAGAATAGCACACAGGTTGTGGTATATACCATTAAATGATATATTGATTCTTTTTCAAAATTAAAAACTTAACCATCATTAAACTAAGTATTTAAATATGTAAGTGTTAAATATTTAAAATGTAAATAAATATTTAAATTTTCAAACAAGACAACAACAAAAAGTGATATGGTTCAATAAAGGTGAAGTGAGTTGAGTGGAAGTGAGAGTCAATAGACATGGGTTCAAGTGCACTTTGGTTCCTTAGGGCAACTAGGTAGTAGAGTAGATAGGGTTCTAGGTATGGAGTCAAGAAGACCTGAGTTTAAATCTAGCCTCAGAAGCTTAGTAGCTATGTGATCTTGGGTAATTCATGTATCCCTGTTTGTATCATTTTCCCTCATCTGTAAAATGAGCTAGATAAGAAAATGGCAAATTATTCCAGCATCTTGGCAAGGAAACCCCAAATAGGATATAAAGAGTAGAACATGACTGAAACAACTAAACACAATGTGACCTAGATCTGTGAACTTTATGAGTTACAAGCTCTTTTAAGCCTGTTTCTTCACTTTCAAAATAAGGAGGACTGACTAGATAATCTCTAGGGGCCATTGCAGCTTTATATTTGTAGGAATTTAGGGCCATGGTAACATTAGAAGTGGAAATCAGCTACAAAATATATGTTTTACATTGAGTGGTATGATGTGCCTCAATTGTCCAGGAAAAGATTAAACCAATTTTAAAAAATTGGTAATCTGACTTTTTTTCTTGCTCAAATAAAAAAATGCAAAATATTTACAGAATGATAATAAAATATGTTCTGGAAGAAAAGTTGTACTGGGTTAAAGTGCAATCTTCCATCTGATGTAGGCAAATATTCTCAGGATTCTCTTTCTCTTCTCCAATCAGAAATCATGGTAGGTCTTGACAAAATATTTATTCTACTGTTATTATATTTTAGAGAGTGGGCAGATTAAAGTAGTTGACTAGGCCCTGATGCTGTTGTGTAGGCAGTAATGGTTGGCAAGAGGAGAGAAAATGTGATTCTTACTACTCACCCTAAAATAACAGCAGTGATATATCATACAGTCCTCTTCTAATTCCCCCAAACCACAGGGATAGGATTCCCTCTCTCTAAAAGCAGTAATGATAGATAGATAGAGCACTAGATTTAAATTCAGGAAAATCTGGATTCAAATCCCAAATTCAGACACTCACTGAATCCTGGGAAAATCACTTAATCTTTTTAGATCTCATTTTCTTCATTTGTGAAATGAACAAATATAGCTTGATGACCTCCAAGGTTTCTTCCAGATTTAAATCTATGATCCTATTATTTATTTTCCTCCCATACTAACTATCTTGAACATAATGATCATTTAAACTTGATTTCCCTTATATAAAAATGTTGAGGGTAAGAAAGAGCAGTGAATTAATAAAATTAATAAGATTAAGATTTTACAACTAGCAAAAGAGTAATTTTAGAGTAGTTAGGCAATATATACTGACTCCTAACAATAAAACACAATCCACTACTTTACTAACCTAGTTTCTCCTTAGTTACAGTGGATTCACTACATTTTGAGGAAGTAGAAATGGACACTAAAGAAAAACAAAGACAAAAAGAACAGCTAGACCAAAGTACATACAGATCTTGAGTTAACAGTATTGAGGAATCAATTCTTAAATTATCTGAAAGGGGAAGTTGAAGAATGACTGGAAAAAATAACAGATATTCTTACTGCTAAAAAAAAAAGACAATTGAAACAAAGCAAATAATTACTTGTTTTTCTTCAACTCTATGAAATCTGTGTGAAAATAATACATTCCCTTATAGAAGACATCTTTGATGAAAATAGAAGACTAGAACTATCAGACTTTTGGAAAAATTATATTTTTTGAAAAATGTTCCAAGGCAAAGCCACAAATTTAAGCACACTTTTTATTTATTTAATTGTCTGAAAGGTGCATCAAATGCATGATTTGCTTACTGTTTGCCTACTAGTTTTGTTTGTTTGTTTGTTTGTTTGTTTTAAGTATTTGATAGGGTAGAATAGAATCCTGCTTTAGAGGCTTTTCTCCAATGAAGTATCTTTCATGCATATATATATATGTTAAAATCATTTGGATTCCTTAGAAGATGCAACAACATTCAATAGTAGAAAAATGCCAATATCGTAATGGGGGAATGACTATTCAAATAGAAGAGAGATTTCCTGGAAATTTGGAATTATCAAAATGTTCCCTTTTTTGTAGATCACTTTGCATAAATTTCCTTAAGTTCCCTGTACATTACAGAGTTTTCTAAATGAGATCTATGCTTACTGAAAACACTTTGACTTAACAGTCCATAGAGGGAAAATCAAGTGGATGAAAAATTACTACTGTTAAAGTTATGATATGCACTTGTCTGGGTATTCCATAGAGCTGATTGGTCTATAAACAGACCATATAAACATTATATTATATATAGAAATTATATATATATATATATATATTATATATATATAGATGAATAAGCTGCACTCAGATGGAAAGAGGAGTAAGAGAGAAACATTTTAAGAATCTGTGCATTGACTCTGGTCTTCCTGAAACAAATACTCTTTTATTTAACTTACTTTTTTTTCCTTTTTAAAAAATTTTCCCCAGTTCCAGTTTTCCATTTTATTTATTTATTTAATTTTTATCCCCAGTTACATTCAAAACAATTTATTTTCACATTTGTTTTTAAGATTTTTGAGTTTCAGGTTAAGAAACTACATTTGAAGTTATACAAAACATCTCCATAAAAGTTAAGTGAAAGAAAACAGATCTCTCACCATAATGAAAATAAAACCTCTCCTTGAAAAATTAAGTTAAAAATAAAGAGAGATATAGAGAGATAAATAGAGAATGCTTTGATGTATATTCAAACTGGATCAGTTCCTTCTCTGGGTATAGAT
This sequence comes from Sminthopsis crassicaudata, assembly GCF_048593235.1. Classification (NCBI taxonomy): domain Eukaryota; kingdom Metazoa; phylum Chordata; class Mammalia; order Dasyuromorphia; family Dasyuridae; genus Sminthopsis; species Sminthopsis crassicaudata. The sequence goes on from NC_133619.1 coordinate 562,243,999, forward strand.
AGGATTTTTCACCATAAATCCTTCAGAGTAAGTGTGGATGATTGTCCTCTTGAGAATACAAAGTCATTTACAACTGGTCATCCCAGAATATTGCTATTACTTTGTATACAGTATATTTCACTTTGTTCTTGGAGGACTTTCCAAGTTTGTTTGTTTGTTTTTTCCCTGAGAGCATCCTGCTCATCATTCCCCAAAGAATAATAACATTACATCAGGGAAACTTGCTTCTAATTTTTTTTTAATAATTACTATTGTTAATTGTCCCTCCCCCTTTATTCTCTTTCTCCTTTGACCCTATTCCTTCTCAAAAGTGTTTTTCTACTGACCTCTTCCTCCCCCAATATGCTCTCTCTTTTATCAATTCCCCCTTCCCATATATCATTATCCTCCTATTTTCCTGTAGAGTAAGATAGATGTCTATATCCCTCTTGAATATGTATGTTTTTTCCTATTTAAGCCAATTCTGATGAGAGTAACGTTCACTCACTCTCTCTTCTCCTTCTTACCCTCCATTATAAAAGCTTTTTCTTGCCTCTTTTATATGGTAGATAATTTGCACCATTCCACTTCTCCCTTTCCTTTTCTTCCAGTACATTCCTCTCTCACCCCTTAATTTTATCATTTTTTAAAAATATATTATCCCTTCATATTCAACTCACACCCATTCCCTCTGTCTACTATACTCCTTCTAACTGCCATAATGAGAACGTTCTAATGTGTTACAAGTATCATTCTCCTATGCAGGAATGTAAAAAGATAAACCTTATTAAGTCCTTTATGATATCACCTTCCTGATTATTTCCTTATGCTTCTCAGAGTCCCGTATTTGAAAATCAAATTTTCCTTTCAGTTCTGGTCTTTTCATCACAAATGCTTTGAAAATCCTTTTCACTAAATGACCACCTTTCCTCTTTCAGTCCTTTAATATAGAAGTTGCTAAATCTTGTGTTATCCTGACTGTGTCTCCACCATATTTGAATTGTTTCTTTCTGGATGCTTGCAATATTTTCTCCTTGGCCTAGGAGTTCCAGAATTTGGCTATAATATGCCTAGGAGTTTTTATTTGGGGATCTCTTTCAGAAGGTGATCAATGGAGTCTTTCAATTTCTATTTTACCCTCTGGTTCTAGAATATCAGGAGAGATTTCTTTGATAATTTCCTAAAAGATGATGTCCAGACTCTTTTTTTGGATCATGACTTTCAAGTGGACCAATAATTTTAAATGTATTTCTCCTGGGTCTATTTTCCAAGTCACTTGCTTCGTCACTGAAATATTTCACTTTTTAAAAATTTTTTTGATTATGCTTTATTGTATCTTGATTTCTCATAAAATCATTGGCTTCCATTTGCTCAATTCTATTTTTTAAATTATTTTCTTCAGTGAGCTTTTGTACCACTTTTCCCAACTGACCAACTTTGCTTTTTAAGGCATTCTTCTCCTCATAAGCTCTCTCAATACTTTCCCTAATTTTTCCTCTGTCTCTCTAACTTGATTTCCAAAGTCCTTTTTGAGCTCTTTGATGACCTGAGTCCAATTCTTATTTTTCTTGGAGGCTTTGGATGGAGGAACTTTGACTTTTATTATCATCTTCTAAGTGTGTGTTTTGATCTTCTTTGTCACCATAATAACTTTCAATGGTCAGGAACTTTTTTTGTTGTTTGTTTTCTGCTCATTTTCCTATCCTATCACTCTGCTTTTAATTTTTTGTTAAAGTAGGGCTCTTTTTCCAGGGTGGAGGGTGCCCTGTCCCAAGCTTCAAGGGCTTTGTACAGTTTTGTGCAGAAATCTTTCTAGGAATCTGACCACAAGCATTCTTTTCTGCCCTAGAGCTGTTAGGTGTCTCCTTGCCCCATTGTAACTATAAACTCTACAGTGCTGGCCAGGGCTGGGGCTCTTCTTACTGGGGTTGCCCTGGGGTTGCACACCATACTCCCACTTCATTGCGAAAGACCTCCACTGACCTTCTGAGTCCTTCTGGGTGCGGGATGAGAGGTCCAGAAACCTTCAGTACTGCTGCTGATTCAGGTCCCACCTCACTGAAGGTGGGGTCTGGGGCTGACTGGGCTTGTGCTAGGATTGCATGCTGGATCCCACGCTGGTTCCACAGACCTTCCAGCTCCTCTTTGGTTTCTCTGGGCTGAGAGATCTGGAAACCACCAGCACTGCCACTGATTCAGAGGTCGGCCGGGGCTGGAGCTGCACACTGGACTCCTACTCTGGACCTTTTTTGCTGACCTTCTAAGTTGCCTTTGACTAAAAAATGTTCTATTCCATCTTTTTGGGTATTTTGACACTCTTAAAATTTGTTCAGTTGTTTATATTTAAAGGAATTTGGAGCAGTTTGAGGGAGAGGTTGGTCAAATTCCTACCTTTACTCTGCCATCTTGGCTCTGCCTTTGCCTCCCCAGTTACATTTAAAACAATTTTTACATTTATTTTTAAAACTTTTGAGTTCTATATTCTTTTTTTTATACATACCCAAAGCCCTCTTTAAGAAAGTACACATGAAGTTATGCAAAACATTGCTATAAAAATCATGTTGTGAAAGAAAACATGGCTCTCCCCATAAATCAAGCAAACAACAACAAACATACAAACACCAAATCCTCAAGAAAAATAAAGTTTAAAAAAGAGAGAGAGAGTATGCTTCAATGTGTATTCAGACACAATTCTCTGGGTATGGATAGAATTTTCATCTTAAGTCCTTCAGAGTAGTCACGGACCATTGTATTGCTAAGAATAGCAAAGTTATTCATAACTGATATCCCAGAATATTGCTATTATTTGGTACACAGTACAGTTCACTTTGCTTGAGTTCATGGGGGACTTTCCAGGTTTTTCTGAAAGCATCCTACTTGTCATTTCCCAGAGAACAACAATATTCCATTACAATTTATTCAGTCATTCCTCAATTGATGGACTCCCCTCAGTTTCCAACTTTTTGCCTTGAGAAGAGAGCTACTATAAATATTTTTGTACATATAGGTCCTTTTTCTTTTTTTTTAAATCTCTTTTGGGATTCATGCCTAATAGTAGTATTATTAGGTCAAAGGATATGGATGATTTCATAGCTCTTTGGACATAATTCATTATCTTTTGATCATTTATCAACTGGAGCATGGCTTTTTAATATAAATTTGACTCAGTTCCCTTTATGTTTGAGTAATGAAGATTTATCAGGAAAAGTTGCTTCAGAATTATTTTTACAATTACTATTTCTAACTCTATTTCCCTTGTTTGTTCTATTCTCTCTCTCCTTTTACCCTGTCCCTCTTCAAAACTGTTTTGCTACTGACTACTCTCTCCCTGACTATGCCCTCTCTTCTACCACCTTCTCCCTTCCAGTATCCTATTCCTCCTCCTACTTTCCTACAGATTAAAATAGATCTTTATAGCCATATTAAGTGTGTACTTAACTTACTTTTCTGACATCTCTAATTAGCCATCAGTAAACATCTTAAACTCAATATGTCCAAAAGAGAATTCATTAGCTTTCTCCCATTCCTTCTATATTAACTATGGAGGCCAATACCATCCTCCCATTCTCCCAACCTAGGAGTCATCCTGGATTCTTCACTATCTTTTGTCCCCCATATCAAAGTTCTTGCTAAGGCCTGCTGAGTTCACCTTTGAAGCATCTTCCAAATGTCCCTTTCTTTCCTCTGACACTGCTTAACATTTTGGTGTAGATCCTCATCGCTACACGCCTGGATTATTGCAATAAACTATTCTTGGGTCTGCCTGCCTCAAGTCTTTCCTTACTCTAATCCATTTTCCTAAAAAAATAGGTTGGATCATAACACTCTAGCACCACCACTACCCTTCCCTGAGTTTCAATGACTTCCTATTATCTTTTTATTTTTTATTAAAGCTTTTTATTTACAAAGCATATGCATGGGTAATTTTTCTTTTTCTTTTTTTTAAGTGTTAAGTATCTCTCTTTTTTTTTTATTATAGCTTTTTGTTTACCTGATATATGCATGGGTAATTTTACAGCATTGACAATTGCAAAATCTTTTGTTTCAGTTTTTCTCCTCCTTCTTCCCACCCCTCCCCCAGATAGCAGATTGACCAATACTTGTTAAATATGTTAAAGTATAAATTAAATACAATATATGTATACATGTCCAAATATTTATTTTGCTGTACAAAAAGAATTGGACTTTGAAATAGTGTACAATTAGCCTGTGAAAGAAATGAAAAATGTAGGCAGACCAAAATAGAGGGATTGGGAATTCTATGTAGTGATTCATAGTCATTTTTCAGAGTTCTTTCGCTGGGTGTAGCTGGTTCAGTTCATTACTGCTCTATTGGAACTGATTTGGCTCATCTCATTTTTGGAGAGGGCCTCATTATCAGAATTGATCATCATATAGTATTCATGTAAGTCTCTCCAGGCCTTTCTGAAATCATCCTGCTGGTCATTTCTTACAGAACAATAATATTCCATAATATTCATATATCACAATTTATTCAGCCATTCTCCAACTGATGGGCATCCACTCAGTTTACAGTTTCTGGCCACAACAAAGATGGCTTTCACAAACATTCTTGCACATACAGGTCCCTTTCCCTTCTTTAAAATCTCTTTGGGATATAAGCCCAGTAGTAACACTGCTGGGTCAAAGGATATGAACAGTTTGATAACTCTTTGAGCGTAGTTCCAAACTGCTCTCCAGAATGGTTGGATGTATTCACAACTCCACCAACAATGCATCAGTGTCCCAGTTTTCCCACATCCCCTCCAACATTTATCGTTATCCTTTCCTGTCATCTTAGCCAATATGACAGGTATGTAGTGGTATCTCAGAGTTGTCTTAATTTGCATTTCTCTGATCAATAGTGATTTGGAGCATTTTTTCATATGACTAGAAATAGTTTCAATTTCTTCATCTGAAAATTCTGACTTTCTATTATCACAAAGATGAAATACAAAAGCGTTTAGCATTCAAAGTTCTTCATAATCTAGCTCTTTCCTACCTTTCCAGTCTTCTCACACCTTCCTCCTTGACATCTGCTCTTTAATACAATGACAGTGGTTTCTTGGTTGGACATAAACACCAGGAATTTTCTCTGGCTACTCCCTATGCCTGGAATGTTTCTCTCTTCACTCTTATTTTTGACCTCTCTGACTTCTTTGAAGCTTCAATTAAATTCTATTTTTTACAGGTAGCCAGTCCCAACCCCTCAATTCTGGTCCTTCCCTCTGTTAATTATTTCCTTCACCAAAGCATCAGTATTGCCAGTTATCCAAAGGCCAATGAAGACAGATGGTGGCCATAAAGAAGCTTCAACATATTACAAATGATGAATTACATACATGAAGTAATATAAAATTTATCAGAGAGATGTGTAAATAGAAAAGGAGGTTGAAAGAACAATGAATGACAGATAGCTCATAAATTCTATTAAGATCTAGGAAAAATCCAGGCCAGAGACAATTCTTTTTGTTTTTTCCTCAAAGCTGATATTCTAGCACCTTGTCTGAACTTTTTTCTCTCTAGTTTATAACCAAAATCAATTATTGTGCTATATATAACCATGGTTTAGGGTCTTTTATTGGCAGCAAAGTGGTGCAGTGCATAGATTGCTGGGCCTGGAATCAAGAAGAGTTGAGTTCAAATCCCATTTGAAACCCTCACTACCCATATAATCTCAGGTAAGTCACTTAAATCTGTCTGCCTCAATATTCTCAGCTGTAAAATAGAACTAATAATAATGGCATCTGCCTCCCAAGGTTATTGTGGGAATCAAGTCAGATGATAATTGTGAAGCACATAAATGCTTATTTTCTTCCTTCCTTCCTTCCTTCCTTCCTTCCTTCCTTCCTTCCTTCCTTCCTTCCTTCCTTCCTTCCTTCCTTCCTTCCTTCCTTCCTTCCTTCCTTCCTCCCTCTCTTCCTTCCTTGTTTCCTTCCTTCCTTCTTTCCTTCCTTCCTTGTTTCCTTCCTTCCTTCCTTCCTTCCTTGTTTCTTTCCTTCCTTCCTTCCTTCCTTCTTTAGTTCTTTCATATTGGTTTTAATAAGATATTTTAGAGTTGGAAAAAAAGTTTAAAAACCATCTATCTAGGACAACTTCCCACCCAAATCATGATATCTCTACTTCTGTGTTTCCAACAATGGTTATGTTCCCAAACAGCCACAGCACAAACAGGAAGAAGAAAAAAGAAGAACTCACCACTATAAAAAGCATTTCATATTACTTTGTACTCTAATGCCTAGGAAGTTCTCCCATATATTGAGCCCAAATCTAACTTCTAGTCTCAGCTAAAATCCTACCCTCTCCACGTCCCATCTTGATACCAGTGCTTTCTTAGATTATGTCCATTTTGCCTTGTTTGTCTATTATCTGTATATATTTGTATACATATATGTATATTTATATATATTTGCCCATATCTTGTTTGTACTATGTAAAGAAGATTTATAATTTTCATATTAATCAATATAATCTGTGTATAATAATCTATTACTTAGATTTGTTGGAGTTTCCCTACTTTCAAAGGGACCCTGACTCGGAAATTGAGATATTAGCTGACATGCTGCAGTCAAAGTGATCATTCAGATCCCCTGACATGTTAACAATCCCCACACTTCTAACTGATAAATAAATTGAATCAGGTACTTTGCTTCTGCTCTCAGCCACACTAACCTTGGTCCCGTGCCCCACTGAATAATCATGAGGTTGAATAATCCTAACAACTTGAAGATTGTTCACTCAAGATTGAGAATGCCTATATTGTGGTCCAGCCATGGCCTTAGAATGTTTAAGATCTAAGAATACCAGTGTTGTGATCTAGTCATTTGTGGTTTTCATAATTAAAAACTGTACCACTACTATAAGTGGGTGAGCCTACATTCTTTGGAAGGTAGACTTCATTTGCAAGCTGTTTCCCTGACTTTGAAATTAAATTTCCATTTGATTCCTTTAGCTTTTATTTCTGGCCTGCTTTGTTTGACTCTGGCCATCCACAGATTAGAGGCTGGTTGATAGAATATAGTTGTTTTCACAAAACTCTTCAAGATGTTATGCCTTCTTTTCCATTTACACTTGATTTGAGTTTGGATAGTAGCAGGATGGGACAAGCCTTGACTGTCATGGCTCTTCCCATAACTAGGCACATGTCTTCTGCTTACTATTGACTGTATAAAGATGCCTATTGTTAGTGTTAATAGAGCCAAGGGAATTGTTAGCGTTAATAGAACCAAGTGAATGCTTTCCTGACACAGCAGGATCAGGTCAAAATATGAGTTATCAACAGGCAACCAGTGACAGATGACAACATCTAAAGATATACATCAGAAATCCAGAACCTTCAGAATCCAAAGGACAAAATAGGTAAGCATGGTCCAAGGTCAGGTAGAATCCAAAAAAACAGACACTGAAAGGTGTATATAATCTCATCCATATGATCTGTATACCAAATTTGAATAGCTCAGAACAAAGCTTATTCCTCTATTCTTGCAAACTTTAGTGTTTAACAGTAACTTGTCTTAATCTTATCAGCCACTTTGATTTTTTTTTTTCCATGAGACTAAGCTATGGACACTTTTCCTTTGGTGTTTTCAGTAACTAAGCTTACAGTGGAAATCACTGCTTCTTTATCTCTATCCAGTCTAGATTGTGACAAATTTAACCTGCCTAACCATAATAGATGCCTATACTTTTATACTCATGTATATACACACATACACATACTCCTACCCTTTGAGCCTGTATATTGGCCCTTTATGTATCTCTCTTTTTCCCTTTCAAGAGTATGGGATAAAGGACTATTTGATATGATTTAATCTTAGTTCCACAGCCTCTTTAGGAAGAGATCTCTCCACTTATATACACTTGAATTTGGCATTTGAATTTGGTGGGAGGGCTTAGGAAGAACCATAATACTTCACGTTAACATACTCCACTAAGGAACAGAAATTGTTGTATAAGTTGTTATTTGCCAACAATTTTCTACATAACCTTCTACTGAAAAATAAACCAGGCTAAAAGGACTAAATCATTCTTATTTTAAAATTTTGGCTCAATGGAATAATGCCTTAAGAAACAGAATTTTGTTGTTTGCTTTATAGATAAATTTAATTTTTATATTAAAAGTTTGAAGTAATTGATTCCCTCTCTCTTCCCTCTACTTAAGTCACCTTCTCCCATTGGTGAGTTCTTATGGAAACTTCCATTTAAGAAAGAGTCAAGATCAGTTTTGTTCATACAATGAACTTTCTTATGGTGCCTCGGCTGCTTCCTCCCTTTGCTGCTACAGAGTGTGTATTTGAAGTGTGTATTGAGAAGCAACAAAATTCTGATCAAAGATTAGGATCAATGGTAGTATTATAAAATCAAATCTAAAAGAGATATTCCTTTCTCTCAACAATTTATTTTCCCTCAGGCAATGTAATTTCTAAGGAAAGGTTATTGAGTGTCAGAATAAAAAATGTATTAATTAATTCAAAATAATACTAGCAATTATTGCTGATATAATTTATCTACATCCCATCTGTGGCTAACTCAAGCCTTCTCATTCAGGAACATCCCTCGATCAGGCTAGCCCTCTTTTCCCATTGATAAATTTCTCTGGGCATCTTCATTTTAGGGAGGGATCAGGTCAACCAATCTTTCATTCCCTTTTAATCTTTGCTCTTGACTTTCCAAACTTTAAAACTTCATTGTCTCATCCTTGAAACTTCTCTCAACATCTATGGCCTTCTAGCCTTAGAACATCCAACTATTCACATAATTTTCTTATCCCAGAATGTCCAACCTCTGATATTTACTAACCATACAATTGTGGACAAGACATTTATCCTCCCTTGGCCACATTTTCCTTATCTGAAAAAAGTAAGAGATTGTAAGTAAGAGTGTTCTGGAGTTCCTTCCAGTTCTACTTCTATGACCCTATAACCTTCATAACTCATACTGTGTGACCTTGCACATCAATGCCAAGAGCCCACTTAACATGTATCTTTTGAAAATATATGATATAAAAGCTTCAGAATTTATCAATATTATCAAATGGCACTTTGTTTCAAAACCTGAGAAAATATTGGTGAATCCATATATAACATACTCTATACTATATATTTATGTAATATGTAGCATGTCATATCTAACATAACATATTTGTTATATATTGTGTATGTACAACCCAAATGCTAAGTTCTTCTTGTTTAAAAACAGAATGTTAGTTCAATACTTGAAGGATTAACTATTTCATTTGGGTGAGTATACCCTATATATAACATCTCTATAATTTAGTAGAAAATACTTGGAAAATTCTCTGCCTCAAAGTTACTAAAGTGTGAATACTTTTTGAAAATCCAACCATTTCAGCAATGGGATTATACTTCAAAGAGATCAAAGAAAGAGGAAAAAGACCTATACATATATATATATATATATATATATATATATATATATATATATATATATATATATGAATGTATTTATAAAACCTTTTTTTGTTATGATAAAGAATTAGAAACTTAAGGAATGTCTTAATTTGGGAATGGCTGAACAAATTAAGGTACATGAATATAATGGATTATTAATTTGCCTTAAGAAATGACAAAAGGAGGGGCAGCTAGATGATGCCATGGATAGAAAACCAGCCCTGAAGTCAAGAGGGCATGAGTTCAAATCTGACCTCAGACATTTAACATTTCCTAGCTGGGTAATCTTGGGTAAGTCACTTAACCCCAATTGCCTCAGGGGGAAAAAAGAAAAAAAATTATAAAAGTGATGGTTTCAGAAAAACCTGGAAAGACTTATGTGAATTGATGGCAAAGTAAGTGAAAAGCAACAGCAAGGTAAAGGCAAACAACTTTGAAAGACTTAAGTATGCTAATCAATGCAATGACCTACCATTATCTCAGATAATCAATGGTGAAGAATGTTACCCATGAACTAACAGATAATAGACTCAAGATACAAATTGAGATGTATATTTTTGCATGGCTTTGTATATTTGTTACAAATTTCCAACTCATGGTCCCATGAGGGAAAAAAATAAAATAAATAAATAAATGCTTGTCAATTGAAAAGAAAGAAAAAAAATTAAAGAAAATTTCTATGACCAAAATATTTGGTCAATAACGAAAAAAAAACTTGAGAAGAGATGACTGTCTTTGTGTGCTCTCTTTTTATGACTTCATTTTCAGTTCTGAGAACTAAATTTTTTAAATGAAAAAATAAAATCTTCCTTCAGTACCAAAAACCCTAGCCACTGCTCTCTGTAGATGAAATCTTAACTCTAACTAACAACATTAAAGTAGAGAAGCATATGAATATTTCATTTATCTTATAAAATTGGCTACCTCACTCTTGTCAGGGTCTTATTTGTTAAGAAATTCATTTTCCAACTGTTATTAATTTTCTATCTCTGTAATTATTAATTATAACCACAATATTAATTATGATTTTTACCAATGTTCAAATTTATTTCAAAATACACTAAAATCTCATTTTCCAAACAAGAAATAAGATAAGCTATATTTCCTTTTCTTGCTAATATTTGAGATATTCCTTGTGATGCTCAGATATTATCATTCACTTTCAGTTCAGTGAGTTTGAGATTTGAGAAAAGGTGTTTGATTTTTGCCTGAAAGAGCTCAAGTTAATGTTTTTATGGTTCCAAAAGCTCTATTTAAGAGATAAAGATATTGAACTAAAACAAAGTTTGGAATATAAACTTCTTGATGTAGCATATTTTTAATTTTCTTCTTCAGGTGAATGATGGTATTTTGGAAACTATATTTTCACCTTGATAAGTACTCACTAACTTCTATGTTTTGTTTTGTTTTTAAACGATGAAAAGGCAATGCAAAGTTGTGTATTGGATGACATATGGCTGCAGCTTATCATCCATGAAGGTTTATGTATGGAAAATAATATTAAAAGGTATGTATTACATACGGAAAAAGAAAATGGACCAATTATGAAGCCAGAACCATTCCATCAATCACCCCCAAAAGAACTTTCCCTTGTAACAAATACAGTGCAGCAAAATCAATCAATGTATTAGCATCTGACAATGTATGCCTCATTTCCCACTTATTCTCAATCAGAAATGTTTTCTGTGAAGATTTTTTAAAATTAACTACTTCTTTTGTGATTCTTCCTTGATTTTGTTTATATAAAATCTTTTCATTTGTGTACTTGAAATTGAAAGTTTTATTTTTCATGATCATTATCATTGTTTATATAAAAACTAAGCTAAACTAGGGGCAGCTTGGTGGCGCAGTGGATAGAGCACCAGCCCTGAAGTCAGGAGAACCTGTGTAACATGCCTTCCTGGCAGTTACAATTACTAGACTGTCCTAGGCCCAACAGAGTACCTTTGACCAATGATCTTTGCAGTGTCAACTCTCCCCGGCTCGCCTCCTCTGAGGCCTGCAAAGGTCTCTGGCCACGATTTCTTGAATAGTAGTTTAATAACCAGTAGCACACTCAAGGACAGCCACATGAAATCTTAAAGGCCTTTATTATACCTACTCACATAATGCTCTGACTTGTCAGCTCCCTAGAGAACACCTGGTCAGAAGACCCACGTGTTCACTACCAAACTTCTTACCTCTCTGGATATCCATCAGCTTGGCTCGGCTACCCCAGGCTAGGGAGCCAGGTTAAAGAGAGCAACTGCTGTCTGCAGTGGGCTTGTAAAGGTCCTGTGAGGTCACACACACAGCCAACCAGAGAGAGAGCCATCACCTATTATTAAGCTATCTCAATATGGACAGGATCCCACTCACAGGGCAGTCCTATATCCACAGAGATTACTTCAAATCTCCTATTGTGCTGTGGCGCCGTCCATTTAAAGGACCCTTACAATTCCCTTCTCTTGTTTTGTGGGAACCGCATCCTTACAAACCTGAGTTCAAATCTGGTCTCAGTCACTTAATACTTCCTAACTGTGTGATTCTGGGCAAGTCATGTAACCCCAATTACCTCAGAAAAAAAAAAAGAATTATCTCACCATTATGCAGCATTTTTACAAGATAGCTCCAATTTTTCTCTAATAATTTAAGACATACCATTTTATAATTTAGGCTGTATACCCATTTGCAGCTTTTTCTGGCACATAGTAAAATTATTTACCTAAACTTAAGTTCAGCCAAATTTATTTCTATTTTCTAGCAGTTCCTGTTGAATAGAAAGTCATTACCACAGTATTTAATATCCTTGAGTTTATTAAACATTAGGCTACTTTGTTTAGTAGCTTCTCCTTCTTATTTACCAAGTCTGTTTTGTTAATCAATTTTACTATTTTTTCTCTAGAATTTCTCACTCTGTTCTCACTAGTTGATTGATAATACAAACTGATCTAACAAACAAAAACTACTAGTGGTAAAAGTGTGCAGACACCTCCCTGCCAGCCCAGTTAACTTTGTTGTTGTTCTTATTTTGTTTTGTTTTCCTGAGAACTGAGTCATGATCCCTTATTTATTTATTTATTTATTTATTTGGGGGGGGGGGGGTTACATTTTAAGTAGCAAACTGTCTCCTTCTTTTCCTCCCTACTCTGTGCCAGATAAGGTGAACATTTGATGCAGATTTATAAATATATGTAAAACCACACTATTTGTACTTCTACTTATCAGTTCTTTCTCTGTAGATGTAAATAACATCTTTCTTCAGAGGTCCTTTATAGTTGATGTGAATATTATAGTACTCAGAATTACAACCCACAATTAAACCTTAAAAATATTGCCGTTACTATATACAGTAAACTCTTGATTTTGCTCACTTTATTTTTCAACATTTCATTCAAGTCTTTCCTTTTTTTAAAAAACTTATTTAGCTATTTCCCACTTGATGGGTATCCCCTTAATTTCCAGTTCTTTGCCACCACAGAGAGTTCCTATAAATATTTTATATAGGTTCTTTCCATTTTCCCCTGATCACCTTGGGAGAAAGACTAACAGTGGTATTTCTGGATCATGAGACATACAGTTTATAACTCTTTGGTCATAATTCCAGACTGCTATTCAAAAAGATTGGATCAGTTCGTAGCTCCATCTACCGTGTATTAATGTCCCAATTTTCCCATATCTCTTCCACTTCTCATTTTTTCCTTCTATTATTTTAACTAATCTGATAAATATGAGATATTTATAATTTGCATTTTAAATCAATAATTATTTAGAACATTTTTTCATAAATATAAAAGACTATATAAAATTTTGGTTTCTTCATTGAAAATTGACCTGTTCATACCTTTTGATTATTTACCAATTGGAGAATGACACATATTCCTATAAATTTGACAAAATTCTTAAATATTTGAAATATGAGACTTTTATTTATAAAACTGCCTATAAATGCCACCTTCCCTACCCCCAATTTTCTGTTTTCCTTCTAATCTGGCCTACATAGGCTATATTTATTTCTAAAAACCTTTTAACTTAACGTAAAAAAAAAATCCATTTTTTTATCAAACAATGCTCTCTATCTTTTGTTAATTCATAAATTGTTCACCAATCTATGTCTGAGATAATATATTCCATGTTCTTTTCATTTTCTTATGATATCTCCCTTTATATCTATGCCTTAGATCCATTTTGAACTTATCTTGATAAATAGTGGGAAATACCTATTGACCCAATTTCTGCCAGAATATTTTCCCGTTTTCCTATCAATTCTTATCAAATAGTGTATTCTTTTCTCAAAGAGAAGTCAGCTCCTTCTTACTAACCACAGGCTGGAGTCAAATAATTCAGAAAATTGGGACTCCACATTCTTGTAAACTCAGGAAACCAAAAGAAGCAGGATCAATTGAAGCAAAGATACATTTGAATAAACCAATCATGATCAATCTAGATAAAAATAGCCAGAAAGGTTAGTAATGTTCCTTTGGCATTCAGGAGATATATCCGTGGATTTATCAGTCATTTTCGTTTTCTTCATTTATGTGCCACATACTCCTTCCTTGTACTAGAAAAAGTCTGAGCTGCAGCAATAATAATCATGATGATATCAACAACTGAATCAATAAGAAATTTAAGTCTTGTAGTTCAGTTAGACCAAATCTCAGGAATTTATAGATTACTTGTTGATTCTAATGATAGTCATCATCATAGTTAGATTAAATAGGTAGAATTTCCTTTGGAATACACCAATGTCACTTTTCCAAGGAAAGGGTTCATTCCAAAATGAAATGTCCCAGATGGAATATATGAAATAGCTAAGACACAAAAGGCCTTCCATAAATTATAGCAACGTGAACTCAATGTACAATATATCAACAAAGAAGCAATGAACAAATGACTGAATCAATTGTGTTTATTGGTCACAATGGAGGAGCTTATGATCACAATTCATGATCAGGTCATTGCAGATTTAGATTACAAATGAATTTTGTTCAAGGAATTTGGACTCCTTGTATCACCTTAGATTATATAATGAAATGGTAAGACCTATAGAATATATCACCAAAGTCTGCAAACTGTCTATCATTGTAGAAGAATTATACTAGGACTACACAAGGATGCTCCTTTAGATGAGGTCACAAGACGCTCTGCCACAGAGGGCACAAATACCTTTTATAGCCAGGCTATGATGCAGACTTCCCAAAATCCCAACATGGGAAGACAGGGTCCTTTTTGGCAAAGGACTTCCAGAGAGACTCGTCAATGCTTTCAATGTGGTAAAGTAGGGCATCTGAAAGCTGTGTTGGCATAGAGACAGAGTGAGAAAACAGGGTGGGAGAACAAGACCCAATACCTCATGTCCAAAATGCAACAGAGGGTTCCATTGGGCATCAGAATGTAGACTGAATCAGGGAAACAGGATGAGGGGCCTAGCCCCAGGGGCTTGGAGCATGATGGCAGCTGATGCTACACCCAGAGAGTGCTAAAAGTTCAGTATCCAGACATGATCAATCAACCAGGAAGCAATCTGATGGGAAAAAGGGATTACACAATCAATCAGCCAGGAAGCAACCTGATGAGAGAAAAGGATGACAATTGGGGAGAATAGAGTTGTATGCAGCTGGGAAAACAATCTGTTCCTCTCCAGCCTATATATCTCTTGCCACCAGGCCCAGTAGGCTTGACCATTTCACCTCCTGAGAGTACTTACAAAATAGTGTACATCCATACACTGATGTGGGAAACTGGGGAATGTGTAGATAATATCCCAGTCAGTAATACAGGTAGATTATGTGTGACTTATCAACCAGGAGAAGTAGTAGCACCAAGTTTATTGATACAGACTCCTAATAAGCAACCTGGTGATAGATAATCCCCCAGTTTCTGACTCCAAGCAGCAAAATCCAGGAATGTACTGGACAGCAGCTGTGACAGCTGATCGATCCTATGTGCTCACTATCTATATAAATGGCATACCATTAGAAGGATTGGTAGACACGGGTGCAGATCACACAGTCATTAGAGGCGCCAACTGGCCCAGGCACTGGCCAAAGATTAAGGCAGACACCTACATGTCTGGGGTAAGAGGATCAATAGCAGCTAAAGTTAGTGCTACCCCTTTGAGATGGACTTTTGAAGGTGAAACAGGAGTTTTTATTCCTTTTATAGTTGAAAAAATCCCCATCAATCTGTGGAGAAGAGACATTTTACAACAATTAGGATTAGAAATGAATACTTCAGTTTTTTAGGCAGAGCTGCTGTTGAAGGCCTGCCAACACTTTCACCTGTTCCTATCCAATGGAAAACTGATACACCAGTATGGATAGAACAGTGGCCCTTAGGTAGCGATAAAATTCAGGCCTTATTAGGTATAGTACAGGAGCAACTTGACCAACGACACTTACAACCTTCTCTAAGTCCTTGGAATTCCCCAGTATTTGTTGTAAGAAAGAAATCTGGAAAATGGAGGATGTTGACTGATTTAAGAAAGGTAAATGAACAAATGGAAACTATGGGAACTCTTCAGCCTGGATTTCCATCTCCTACTCAGTTGCCAGGAGAATGACCTCTTTGGTTTATAGACATTAAGGTTTATTTCTATTCTATCCCTCTAGATAAGGAGGATATGAAAAGATTTGCCTTTTCAGTGCCCAGTTAACTTAGCAGAGCCTTATAAAAGATACAAATGGACAGTTTTGCCACAGGGAATAAAAAACAGCCCTACTATGTACCAAATGTATGTTGCTGCTCCTCTTGCTCCAGTAAGAAAAGCATTTCCAAAAGTAATGTTATTACATTACATGGATGATACATTGGGATGTGCACCTGAGGAACAAATGTTAGAAGCATGTTTACAAAAGACCATGGAAACACTAAGGAATTACAAATTGCACATAGCTCCAGAAAAAAATTCAAATGCAAAAACTCTCCTTAAGAACAGAAAAGCTAAACACCTTAAATGACTTTCAGAAATTGATAGAAGATATCCAATGGATGCATCCAGTGTTAGTCTTGACTACCTATCAATTGCAACCATTATATGACATTTTAAAGGGAGACAGTGCTTTAAACACACCATGCCAGCTTACAAAAGAAGCTCAAGAGGCTTTGAGAGAAGTTGAACTGGCTTTATCCAATGTGGCTAGAAAAGTCACTCAAAACCTCTTGGAAATATCAGTTTTTGCTACACAAGAGGCACCCACAGCACTCCTTCATCAAGGAGACAGTGTGATAGAGTGGGTGAACCTCCCAGCACAACCAGAACAAAGCCTTACCCAGTGCTTGTGGCTAGAATTTTATTAAAGGCCATTAAGTGAGTAGTACAATTATCTGGGATAAGATCTGACAAAATATACACCTTTTATACTTATGCACAAGTTAATGTGTGCTGTGAAACCATCCCAGAGTGGCAAATTTTATTAGCCACAGCTTCAAATTTTACAACGGGCCTCCATTAAAGATAACCAGTCTATTACATACTTGGCAATGTATTCTTGAAGAAAAGATTTCTAAAGTTCCTCTTAAAGGACCAACTATCTTTACAGATAACATAATATTTGCACTGTATACTCTCGTGACTTAACTATAAAGAGAATAGTCAGAACTCCTTTTCAGTCCACTCAGCAGAATGAATTGTATGCAATCATTCTAGCTCTTACTTATTATCTAGGAGATATAAATATAATATCTGATTCGGCCTATTCAATAGGTGTGGTACAAAGAATTGCCACAGCCCAAATAAAATTTGTAGCCTCCAATATATATCAGCTCTTTAAGGAACTTCAAGAGCAAGTGAGAAAGCATCTAGGTAAGATTTATATCTTGCATGTCCACTCTCATAGTGGACTTCCAAGTCCTACTTTTGATGATAATTCAAAGGCAAATAACCTTCTAACCATGTTGTCCAATACTCCTTTTTTTCAAGAAGCCCAAGAATCTCATTTTAAATATCATCAGGCTGCTAGACATTTACGTTTACAATTTGGAATAATAAGAGAGGAAGCTAGGAGCATAGTAAAAGTCTGTACAGCTTGCATTTCTTTCCACATTTCTACACTCCCTTCAGGGAAGAACTCATGGTTTGAGACCTAATGAAATTTGGCAAATGGATGTGACCCATTTAAATCTTTTGGTTGTCTGTCTTTTATCCATGTTGTGGTAGACACTTTTTCAGGATTCACTTTTGCAATACCAGCAGCAAAAGAGACAGTCCGAGTGGTCACTGAATTCCTTATACAAGCATTTGCAATTATTGGTGTGCCACGAGCAATAAAAATAGATAATGAACCTGCATATACTTTTAAACATTTTGCACACTTTTGTGCACAGTATAAGATTTTACACACCACTGTCATACCCTTTAATCCTTAAGGACAGGCAGTAGTAGAGAGGAGAAACAGAGACATTAAGATGCTCCTCCAAAAACAAAAGAAAGGGGGAGCTGGAGGTAACTCTAGAACTTCTAAATCTAGCTCTTTATACTATTAACTTCTTGATTTTTGACAAAGATTCACTGGCTCCGGCAGACAGGTTTTATAACCCACCAGAAGCGGACTGTCCAGTGCGAGCAGCTTCACTATCTTTAGATAATTGCCAGGTGATATGGAGAGACCCAGAAAGTGGTGAATGGAAGGGACCAAATAGGTTAACTACTTGGGGAAGAAGGTTTGCTTGTATTTCTACAGATGGAGAAGGACTCAGATGGGTGCCGACGAGCCATATTCTCCTTGTCCATCAGAGAGAGACAGAGCAGACCCTGAAACAAAGGAGAAGACCCAAGAAACATCGGGTAGTTCCATTGCTGACTGTGCCCACCCCTGAAAGAGCATGGCAGTTATGGCGTTTGACTCATGAACATCAAAAATTGTTGGACTTCAAACTCCTCGGGAATCATTGGAATTCCTGAAACATGATAAGACTGTTGTAGGACTTGAAATCTTCAGGAATCATCGGATTCTCTGAGATATGATAAGACTATTGTAGGACTTCAAAATCTGCAGGAATCATTGGATTCCCTAACACATAGAAAAGACTATTGCAGGACTTCAAAAACTTGCAAGCATCATTGGATTCCCTGACACATGAAGTAATGGACAATAGATTGGTTTTGGACTATCTCTTGGCTGCTGAAGAAGGTGTATGTACGACTGTTGTTTACAAATCCTCCTTCTAGGACTTCTGGAAATTTTTTACAAAACCATGTTGATTTATATTGTTTGTTATATCAATATTTGCACCTACAATTCAAGTTTGTTACATCACATTAAGCCTGCCCTGGCTGTGGGGAGAGTCATCATTAATAGTCTGTGCATTATTGCTATGTGCTTGTGTAATACTTCCCATGCTGATGGATTTGTGAATACTTGTTTCTAATAAGACCCTTCAGACCAGAAACACTCTAACAATCCCCACTCCCCTTTGGTGCTTTTCATCTCCTTTCCTGAGAAGTCAGGGAGGGCATGATCACCTCCTTTTTGGAGTTTTCACCTCCTTTCCTGAGGAGTCAGGGAGGGCATGATCACCTCCATTTTGGGATTCTCACCTCCCTGAGAAGTAAGGGATAGCATGACCACCTGTGTTATAAAAATAAAAGAAAGCAGGAGATGTAAAGGGCTGAAATTCTTGAGTCAATGGACTGAGGTAGGACAATTGAGCACTTGAGGCTAATTACAGATTGGACAATACTCTATAAGAATATGCTTGGGAAATGGCCCTTCCCACTATCCTGTGCTGGCCCAATCGTTTGGTGTATACAGAGAATTGTGGGAGAGACTAGGAGGTACAGGGAGACTAGCCAGGTTCACATCTCTGAGAGAAATGAGGAGGTGAGGTCGCAGAGATCCTATGCGTCCACTATCTTCACTTCTACCGCTAAAGACCAAGAATAAAGACTTTTGTTTATCCTGACTCCAGCTGATTCTAAGGTACCCAGGGTGCTAACATGGACGCCACAAATAATAGCAAAGGGGTTATTTTAGCTAGATAACAGTTAGATGATAACACTTAGGCTCTGAGACATTAGGCAATTTGCCCATAGTAACAGAACCAGTTTTTCCAACTCGAAATCCAACAATCTTTCCAT
The DNA here is from genome assembly GCF_048593235.1 of Sminthopsis crassicaudata. NCBI lineage: Eukaryota > Metazoa > Chordata > Mammalia > Dasyuromorphia > Dasyuridae > Sminthopsis > Sminthopsis crassicaudata. The sequence goes on from NC_133619.1 coordinate 562,263,445, forward strand.
TATGCTACACTACATAGATATCAAAAAGAAACACATATATTTATGTGTGTATATATGTGTACGTATATACATACATTCTATAAGTACTATTAATGGAATGTATCTAGATATATATTTCATTTATAGTTGTCATATAGAAGTGAGACATTATAAATGGATAGAAATACTGCATTATTAATAACAATAGCTAACATTGAACTTATGTCTTAGTTACTATGCTAATTGCTTTAGTCATCTCATTTAGTCCTCATAACAACCTTGGGAGATAGGTGCTATTATTATTATTCCCATTTTTCAATAGAGGTAACTAGGCAAACAGAGTTAAGTGACTTGCCTAAGATCATATAGCCAGGTGATATCTGAAACGGGATTTAAACTCAGATTTTCCTGACTCAAGGAGAGGCACTCTATTCACTACACATAAAGATAGGGAGAAAATGCTATTCTATAGACCATTACTTTTTCAATAGTTTTTAATTTGGGATACTTTGAAAATATTCAACACATTTAGGATTTATTGAAACACCAGTATTGTCCTAAATTGAACTTCCCTGTTTGGATGGCAAATGATGCAATACAAGCATCTTATGATCACACACTCACATGATTCAAAGAGATTCTGAGAAGTCATCAAATATATTCCTTTGAACTCAGGCAAGTTCACACTTAGACCACCCAATACAAGAGAATTAGTTTCATTTTCTAAGACCTCATCAGGCAAGATTCACAACTTATTTTAGCCACAGTTAAAAACTTTTATGGTCAGCAATAACTTGTTTATATCAAAAGAAAAGGCATAAAAATAAAGCTACTTCCTCTAGTTGCACATTATTTAAGTAAAGACAAGTAATAGCTACTTATTCTTGTTTATATCAAAAGAGAAGGCAGAAAAATGAAGCTGCCTTCTCTAGTTGTACATTATTTAAGTAAAGACAAGTAACAGCTGCTCACTCTTATCTGCAAGAAATTCTTTTCTTTGCTTGAAAGCTTTTCATTCAACTCAACTAAATCACTATTAAAAGCTGCTGTATATAATAAATTATACTTGGCCTGGAAGATGGGAAATTTAAAACTGAATACAACAGAAAAGTCCTGGCCTGCAGAGTACTTACAATCTGGAAGGTTAAAGAACTACTAAGTGATTAATAGGTCTCCTTATCTTGAAAAAGCCTATTTGTTTTAATCTTTCAGTCAACTTTGTGGTTCTCCATTGAATTATATTAAAATTCTGCCTGTCTTCCCTTTTATAATACAGAAATGATTGTAATAAAGTTTTTGATCAACCATTGAATATTTTCTTAATACTGTTAACATTCTAGAGTGGAAAAGTCTCTGGCTTTGTATTCAGAGTATTTGATTCATATTTTATTTCTCTGACTATTTGTGTGACCTTGGACAAATGACTTTCTGAGTCTCAGTTTATTCATTTATAGAATGAAGGAGCTGGATTAAATGACCTCTAAGGTACTTTATGATCCTCTAATTTCTATTTGCTTTAGTTTCCTCATCTGTAAAATGAGATAAAGGAGCAAATGGCAAACCATTCAAATATCTCTTCCAAGGAAACCCCATATAGAGTCATGAAAAGTCACACATGACTGAAATGACTGGGCAACCACAAAAAAACATTTTATAATAGATCAATCCTTAATAAGCATTTTGAAAACCTCCGGTGATGGAGTATTCATTGCTCTTAATGGCAATTTAGTCTACTTTTGAAGCATTTTAATTGTTAGGATATTTTTTGTTATCCTGAACTGAAATCTGCCTCTGAAAAACTTTCACCCTTTGGTTTTTATCTTTTTCATTTTGAGGCTAAACAAAGCAAGCCCAATTCTTTTTTACATAGGGCAATCCTTCAAATTCTAGATAGCTAGTATAACCTACCCCACTCACTAAAGTCTTTTCTCCAGTTAAACATTCTCAGTTATTTCAATCAATCTTTCTTTAACTTGGTTTCAAGTCTTCCCATTGTTGTTGTTGTTCAATCATGTCTGACTCTCTATGATCCCATTGGGGTTTTCTTTTCAAAGACACTGGAGGGGTTTTCTGTTTCCTTCTCTAATGCATTTTATAGTTAAAGAACTGAGGTAAACAGGGTTAAATGACATCCTCAGGTTTAAACTCAGGAAGATAAGTCTTTTCAACTGGTGCTCTCTCTACTCCACCACCTAATAACCCCTTAATTTGGCACTGTGACTTGTAAAATGTGCCCAGAAATGATTATGATTATACAGATATATTTTGGACCATTAGTAATAGCAAATTGGGAAGTTTTGAAAGCTGTGGATAAATTCTCTTACTTTGGCAATATACTTTTCAGGGATATCCACACTGATAATGAGATTGACACACATTGCCAGAGCAAGCTCAGTGTTTGGTAGGATCTGAAGGAAAGTGTAGGAAATGAGAACTATTAGATTGACTACTAAACTGAAGGTTTATAGAGCCATGTGCTTACCTCATTGTTGCATGCCAGTGAAACCTGGACAGTATACCAACGCTATACTAGGAAACTGAATCACTTCCATTTAAATTGTCTTAGGAAGATTCTGAAGATTACTTGGCAGGGTAAGGTACCAGACACTGAATTCCTTTTTTATACTAAACAGTCAAGCATTCCAACTCTATGGCACAGAACACAGTTCCATTGGGCTGGCCACATTGTATGCCAAAATGTATGGAGAACTTACACATGGCAAGTGCTCACAAGGTGATCAGAAAAGGTGATACAAGGACACTCTCAGTCTCAAGAACTTTAGAATTGATTGTATGACTCTAGCACAGGATTACCCAATGATGTACCCTTATTAAAGGAGGTGTTATGCTCTATGAGCAAAGCAGAATTGAATTAGCCCAAAAGAAATGTGAGATGTGCAAAATTAGGGAAATCACTCTAAATGTTTATAGGAACTATTTGTATCAGATCTGTGGCAGAGCCTTCTGAGCTCATGTTGGTCTGATCCACCACAGCCAGAAACACTGTAACTCTCATATAGTAATGTCATTTTGTTGTCTTTAAGACTAAAGGATAACATTCAACCAACCAATTCTTATCAGACAAAGAAACTAGAAATTTCTTGTTCTGGATAAGGTACTGCTACTTTTAATGAATTCCTTGTATGCCTTTTATTTGGTCTCTTGTGCACTTATCTTTTAGTCCTAATTTGTTTTAGTCACTTGAATTTTGAGTCTTTAAGTCAAAGAAGCTTTGAGAGGGAGGATAACAAATTTCAAAAACTATCTATCAATTCTGAAGAATTACAATCTATGTAGTACACTAATAATAGAATTATTCAACTTTGAAGTATTTAAATAATTTCATCTTCATAAGATCATAAGATCAGACATTTAAAGTTGGAAAAGACTTGGCACTTTGATTTATTTATTTTTTTCTTTTCACCCTGATTCTATCATCCAATGTATTAGTTCTCCCTTCTACTTCATTTCATCCACAATTTTGATAATCATGATTTTAGAGCAGGGGTGGGGAACATCCAGCCTGAGAAATCATGTGCTAGGACTACTACAGGTGATGATGAGTTGAAAGCTAGGTAAAGAAATCTTCCACTGCTTGAGTTCTATAAGTTGATAAATTTGTATGGTCCTTGAATGATGTGATAAATACCCAAATGGCCCTTGACAGAAAAAAAAGTTTTCCCACCCCTATGTTAGAGAATCTGATATAGGCTGGTATTATTTTAGATCAGTTCTGATGTTGAAATTAAAATACTCACGGTTCATTCAACATTTAGTAAATAATAAGTAAATAAGTAATAAAATTATTAAGTATATAATAAATATAAATTAAATTATTAAATTGATTTAAGTAATTTAAAAATAAATAATATAGTTAACCGTAGCACAGGAAAGGGTATTTAACAAGGATAATTAA